>NW_026622786.1:11037169-11340200 GCF_023065955.2 Ursus arctos
GGGACAGTGGACAGACTCTGGTGTGGTTGTGCAGGTTGTGTACTGGGGTGTCTAGCCATGGGGATGAGTGGGGGGGACTCTGCCAACGCAGCCTTCCCACTGGCAGGGGGCTGCGTCTGCCTGAGCGAAGGGCACCCTCGGCTAATGCACACAGCAGCTCCCTATGATCCGGCTGAGAAGAGGGAAGGCAGGAGGCATGGGGGACAGAGGAGAGGCCCCCTTTGTGAGAGGGAAAGGTGAGGACCAGTGTTGCCCACTTAATGACTCCTGGAGCCCACGCATGTTTTATCAGTTGACTCCCCCGAGATGCACACTGTCTAGAGGCGAAGGGAGTCTCTCCTTATTAACATCGAAGTAATTAACGTGTTGATGTTATGATGCTCATTGTCTAAATATTGTTAAATAAAACATCTTATTGCTGATAATTATCCAGAGATCACAGAGAACATGGGGCTCCTGCCAGCGGCAGGGATGCATTTCCAGCTATACAACGAGCACCGAGTGTTGGCTCTGCTGCCAGAGTCACCTGACTGGGGTCTCCTGACTGGCTCCGCTGGGTGGCAGCTCCTTGACAGTCCCAGGTGAAGAGTGCTCAGATAAAGTGCGAATTATTCTCCGTGGTCAGATCCCAAAGTATGTGGGTGACAAACACAGTGACATTGTTTCCTTGAGTGAGTCTTGTTTTCCATACGTGGGAGGAATTCCAGACTTGAGAATTCTGCATCCAGACTTCATAGATTTTTTTTTTCCTATTGAGACAACACAACTAATGATAAAGAGCAATACTAGCCTGGCTTCTGAGCTCCAGAAGGCTCTGGGTCAAAACCTGACCTCCACAGGGATTGGACCGGACCCAACAGCAACTACCGTCTTCTCTTGTCAAGCTGGACCACAGGCTCCACGAGACCAACTTTCCGTTGGCTTCTGGAGTGTGGAAATAGAGCAGATGTGCCTGCCTACTAATGTGCTGTAGGATGGAACCACTCTCCAGGCTTATTGAAATCAGATGTCCAGCCCTCAGAGCTGCCCTGCAAACAGATGGTGCCTCCACGCAAGCGCCATCATGTTGGAAAATTACAAGAGCCATGCCTCCCTCTCCTCACTGTCGTGTGAAACTCCGTTTTTACCAACTGGGCAAGAGAGAAGGGCCTTCTCTTCTCTGTTGCACACTCTGAGGGCACAAGTCTGGGTCGAAAAAAAGTACTTCTAGATAGCTAAAGTAGTACAAAAAAATTGAATACCACAGACAGTTCTAGAAGGATGTGCTCTAAATGTTAATATTAGTTATCTCTGAGTAGTTAGGATTAGAACAAAAAACAAGATGGCATATCTGGAATTTTGCATACTTGTTTGAGAAAATTCCACTCAATCCCCAAAGAATTTTCCAAGGTTTCCTGAGGTTATGAGGAAATCTTTTTCTTTAAATGCAATATCCTTCAAGATAAGTTTATCTTGAAATTCTAGCTAGGTAATAAACTATTTCAATTGCTCTAAGGTTTAGAAGTTTAATCTAAGTCGTATTGACTTTCTTTGAGATTTTCTGGGTTAAAATTATGTAATCTGGGTAGAACATTAAGTTGGTGTGAGTTTGTTGGTTAGCTGGTTGATTTTTGAGGTTTACCTTAGCAAATATATAATATATATGCAGCCTCAGTTTCCTCCTCTGTGAACAAAGCAGACAACTGCACCCATAGAACTCTTATGAGCATTAAGCGAGATCATCTATTTCAAGTATTTACAATCCACAGCATATACCAGATTTTTTATGAATTTTAGCTGTTGTTAGCCATTTATATGAAAATAAACAATTTATTTGAATGAAATGAATACACATATTTCACTTTCCTTTTCTTTTAAAGATAACACCAAGAACCACAGAAAATAAGTGGGCAAAAGAGCAGATATCGAGTGTCTTCTTTTCTGAATTCGTCTCATTTGAAATAGACGTGAGTGTAAACAAATATCCAGGGCCCAGCTCAAGCCCTCCAGCCTCATGTAATGCTTCATGTGGTGAGGCTGGTATTTAGCACCACAAGGAATCTTACAGATGATCAGTCCAGATCATTTTACAGATGAGGAAGCTGAGCCCAGAGGTGGGATGACTTACCTGACATCACAGACCGGACCCCGGGGCCCCGATGGTTGGTGCATCCCTCCCTCTAACAGACGGTCTCTCGGGTTCTCTACCGGCTGATCGTAGAATGACACTGACTCCGCCCTGTGCCTTATACCACTAGTAATATCACACAGTAGGCGCCACAGCTCTGGGCGTGTAGTAGGTACTTGGTAAATGCTTTGCTAATCCAATTCAATAATGGTTTTTGGCCTCTGATGTGCCAGGTACGTGCTCCGCAGTGTAAGGGATAGGAAGCTAAATAGACGGTCTCTGCTTTCAGGAAGCTTCCAGAGGCTTACCAGGGGAGGCAGGGCAGGGGTTAAGGAGGGTCTCAGAGAGGGGAGACTTGTTTAATTTCCTCTACAGAAGATTGAAGGTCAGAAGTCAAGTCACATAATAAACGTCAGTGAAGTAGTTCTTCAGGCTCCTTATCCCAGAAAGGTTCCAAAGCTAGATATTTCCAAAATGTATACTTACAGCACTTGACCTCCTCCTTTAACTCCAGATTTCTGTGTCAGCTGCCTACTCAGACGTTCCACTTGTGTGTTCCATAGGGATCTCAAATTTAACATGTCCAAACCTGAACTTTTGATTCTGCCCTTGAAACCTGCCCCTTCCCCTATATTCTGCACCCAGGTGGAAGCTAAAACCTTGGAGTCATCCTTGATTCTCCTCCACCTCACAGCCCAGTAGGGAATTTATTTGCCTCTCTCCTTCCATATATGTCGCTCAGAGTGTCCTCTCGTCTCCCATACATCGCTATCCTAGCCCTGACTGTCACCACCTCTCACCCAGATTATGACAGGTGCCACCTGAGCGGTCTTCCTGCTTCTGCTCTTGCTGTCCATGGTGCAGGCTCAGTGCTCCTTTAAAAATAAATCAGCTCTTGTTGCTTTCCTGCTCAAACTCTTCTAATGGGTCCTTTTTTCCTTTAGCATAAAGTCCAAAGCCTCACAAGTGTCCATAAAGTTCTAGGAAAGCTGGCCATGGTTGGGTCTCAGAGCTCATCCTCTGCACTCTCCTGGGCGAGCACTCTGCCCCAGCACGCTCACTGTTTTCTACCAAGCACACTCCTGCCTCAGGACCTTGACACTGGCCATCTTCTCTACCTAATGTTCTTCCCACATTTCTTCATAGCTCTCTCCCATACTTCACGCAGGCCTCTCTGTAAGAGAAAGACCTCATCAGGAAGACCTTCCCTTGACCAAACTAGCACTTCCCCGACTTACAGTTCCCAAGCCTTGCCACACTTTGCTTTTTCCAGCACTTACCACCGACTGACATATTCTTGGCTATTTTTTTTCCCTTAGTTCTCTGCCTAACCCTACTAGAATTTAAGCTCCCTGAGAGCAGAGAACTTTTCCACTCTGTTCACTACTGTATCCCCGTATCCGGAGCAGTGCCTTGCCACATATTAGGTGCTCATTATATATTTGCTGTGTAAGTGATTCAACAATATACTTGATTCTGTGTTTCTGTTTAGTTGTTTGCATACTTCTCTTACGACCCCGACTAGACCAGCCTTATTCCCCTCTGTTATTCCTGTAGTTCCAAGCATGGCGCACCTGCACGGAACAGGTGCTCATTACACATTTGTTGAATTAATTGAACAATTGCCAACCAACTAGCCACAAATTATGTGACTTAAATCCAGTTCGTGTCATCTACAAGAGGCTTTTTTGCCCAAAGGCTTTGTTCATTTTCCTGAGAGATGGTCCCAGTGTTTCATTAGAACTTGGGCAGCAACTCTGGGGGGAAGGCACACACAAACGGGGCTTTGTGTGATGGAGAAAACAGGGAGGTGCAGACACAGCCCAGCTCTCTGCAGCGACCTTTGGCCAGGCCCGTGCATTCAGAGCCAAGCTCTGGGGAAAGCAGCAGAAGCAAATGTGACCAAAGGGGCTGATTAGACCTGAGCCACGAGGGTCACGGGGTCCGTGTTGGAGGGGAAGGGTAAACCACACGGCCGCCGCAGCACCATGCAGACAGACCTCGGTGAGTCAGACGCACCAGGCTTTGCGCTCCTGTCTTATTCCGCTACCCTTCCACAGAAACTGACAACTTGGTTCCTGGGCTTTGAAGTCACGTGCGTTCCTTTGCGGGGAAGGGACGGGGGCCTTTCTGTAATGCCGCCCTCAGGACCCATACCCAGAGGCCCTCGTGTCGGTGAGGCTGTGCTAAGGCCCCTTCCCAACAACCAGAGCCTTTGGAAGGCATCCAGAAACAAAATTCAGGATTATACGTTGGGATAGAACATGACACAATGTACTAGGAATCATTTTACAAATTTATCTTAAAATCAAAGCTACTTGCGAAAATGGATTTCGCACTGCCTCAACTGTATCCTCAGGCTCAAATGTTTAAATAGAAATAATTCACAAAATGTGTCACTGTCTGCTTGTGTTTTCTCCTGGTGGGAGCAGAATGTTACTCAGCCCTCCGGTTCCCCATCAATTATTTTTAAACTGCTTTGTCTTTTAATAAAAACCCTTTGGGATCTGGACGGCTTGTTTCGAAAATTGACGAGAAAAGGAAAAACAACTATACATTTGAAAGGTATATGAAAGGGAAAAAAGGAAAATCTTTTAATAAGGTAAAGAAACTTAATATGCTATGTATTTTTACTTTTACCTTTTTAGTGGATTGGTGCCTGTAAGTGATCCTTATAATTGGAAACTGTGCAAGGAAACCCACCGAAATCAAAGCAAGTGCAGATTTGCAGGAAAACAAGCAGCAGCTGCTCCAGATCATCTCGGGCTCTGAGGCCAGCAATCTGCTGAGAATTTATCAAGCCCAATTGAGCAGTTCAGGGCAGAAGACATTTACAAAATAAAAGTACAAGCCCATTGGGAATATTAAGAATAGATTCATCCAAATTTTTGAAAAATGTGCATCCAGGGCTCAAGCCGTTAACAACAAACCAAAGCAGGACTCAAGAAACCAGGGCTGCTGAGGCCACTTACAAAAGCTCCTTAAGGGCAACATAAAAAATACCCTGGTCTACCCTTTACACAGGCCTGGCTTAGAGAGACAAGACTTCCTTTTTCCTCTCTCTAGAAAATCTCCAAATCCTAATTTTTGAGGTTCCATCGTACTAGTTATCAAAGCAGTGGGCAATTCAAGAAGCCATTTTCTTCGGATAGCGTAGACTGTTCTTGAAGTGGATTTTTTGGTCTATTGATCCAAAGTTATGTTACCAAATCTTCAGCTAAAAGAATGTTTCCATGATCAAGTAAGTTTGACCTCACATAAGTGAATCCTTCCAGAGATTCCCAGTGCATATTGGCACGTGGAATACTTTGATAAAGAAAGCTGTTTCCAGCCCAACAATTCTGAAATGCATTTGACCATGGAACCCTTGTTTGACCAAAACTCTTTGGACATCCTGGGGGTGGGAAACACTGGTTTAGACATTCCTGGGACTTCAAGGCCAAGGTTAAGGTCCGCTTCTTATTCAGATCATCCATTCGCTTCCTAAGCGTATGTTAATTTAGTGGATTCTCCAGGTCAGGCTCTGTCTGGACACTGAGACAGATACAGAGATGAAAGTGTCTAGGTCCCTCCACTCTGGTAGCTGTCAGTGTAATGGGAAAGATAAATATCAACAATTTCTTGTGATACAGTCTTCTCTGAACCGCATTGCTGTTGACAGTCTATCCAACACAATTTAGAACCCAAGTTACGCGCTAAAGATTTCCTGTGCACGGGTCTTATCTCCTCCCCTATGTTGTTTATTGTTTGAAGGCAAAGCTCATACTTTATCCTTGTCTAGTATTTGTGGTACTGAGCATGGAATTGGACACAGTAGACCCACTATTCAGTGAACACTAGTTAGTTGATTAAAGACTAAACCAAATGAAAACAACAAAGGCTAAACTAGATGATCCCTTAGTCCTTTTAAGTTTTGCAAAGTGTCTAAGAGTCTTTGTCAAATATTTGTACAACCCTATGTCTACAAAATTACGGTGAACCATAAGAATATTGAATAATTCATGGCTCTCGTTTTCCAGAAGCTGTCTTAATGCCGTAGAAGTAACAAAATTAATGTGCCCTACCCCTCCAAATACGCAAGCCACAGCAAACTAAAGCAATTTACTCTCGGCTTATATAGACATCGCTTAAGTGTTAAAATTTAGTGATTTGACCTTGTAATCGGAAAACAGCCAAGTTTCTGATTTTATGTATGGGAATCCTAAGACTCAAGTGAATGTGTAGCTATTCATCGTAGAATTTAATACAGATTAGGGTTAGCCACAATTGGTAACACTTGGGGAGCTGTTAATTTCTTGCTGGCAATTTCACTGTAAACTCCCTTCATAAATTTTAGATTTAAACTTGGCATTGTCGTCTAGATTTTATGCACATTTATTTGATTTACATATGCTGAGTGGTTCCTAATTGTATGATCAGTCAACAGACAGCCCCTCAGATGCTTTATGCATTTCAGAATTGTTTAGAACTCCAGAAATTTCATTTCATAAGTGAGCAAGGAAGTGAATGTAGTGGGGTAAGTTACATTGGCATCTATTAGGATACGGCACAGCGTCTCAACCTCAACACATTTTGGCCCAGATGATTCTTTGTTGTGGTAGGTGGTCTTGTGCATATAGGATGTGTAACAGCATTCATGGCCTCTACCCACGAGATGTCAGTAGCAACCTCCCCCCTTCCCCCATTATGACACCAGAAATATCTCCCTGGGTTGCCAAATGCCCCCTGGGTGTGGGGTTGTGGGGTCAAAACCATCCCTGCTTGAGAACCACGGATGATAAAAGGATCCCCAGTTGTTAAAATCAGTTCTAGATGTTTTTTTAATTCTGTGGATTATCAATTAGGATGTGCCCAGAGAATGGAAGCTAATGCTCCCTGTGCTTTGGAACTAGATAATTCTTTTTTCTAGCCTGTGTGGCTTAGGACAAGTTACCTAACCTCTCTGAGTCTCAGTTCCCTTGTCTGTCTGATGAGTGTAAGTGAGCAGCCACCGAAAAGCCCCCAGTATAATACCTAGCAAGTGGCAGGTTTATTAAATGTTAGTAGCTCCCTTCCTCTTCCAGCCACTGCTCCTCCTCCTCCTCCTCTTACCCCAAGCCTAGGGTGAACACAACCAAATGGTGCGTACAACAAATAGCTTGGTGGTTTGTTTCCAGTTTTTTCCTTCCATAGAACAGATAATCAGGAGCTGACACTTTATCCAAACCTTATGTGAGCCTCGGAGGATGGAACCGCCTAAGTCAACAATAACTAAAGGAGAATCTGAGTCCTCAACCCTTTGCATTCATGCCCAAGAACCGCCAAATATAGGGAGTGTGTCCACACACATTGGAACCATTCATGTGTTTCTTATTCTCTGTTCAACGTGATAAAACTATAGCTTGAGTAAAGAAAGAGGCTGCTCTTGGGTTGAGCATGCCCCCGACCGACGCCCACCTACCCAAAGCCATAGAATGAGCCTGGGGCCTTAGTCAGCGACACTGACTGGACCACTGCACGATGAAGAAGCCCAAATTAGGCACCACGGGGGCAACACTGACATGGGAGCGTGTCTGCTATTGCCTAACACCTGAGGGGTTCACAGAAAGAACATATGGAAAGGTTTATGGACTTTCTTTTCATTATAAAGGCATTAAAACAACATTACAAACCATTTGCAATATGGGGGAGAAAAGAAGGAGATCACCCAGAGTTCTAACACTCAGTACAACTGTTTTCATTTTATGTATTTACTTCCAGGCCTGGTCTGTCCACATGGGATTTCCCTTGGATGCAGTGATTTCATGCACTGCCTTCTCTAACCTGCCCCCCTCATTTCACACTAGATACCCAAACGTCCCCTCTGTTCTTATTGTCTTCACAGTTCTCCTAGATACTGACTACAGAGAAATTCTTGAAAAAAGATTCTGCACAATGTAGCTAATTACCCCATTACCGAAGAATACTTCGCTTCTGATTCTGCAGTTATAAATCATTTAGAAAAAAAAAGTTATGAATATAGCTTTTTCCCTTTCAGGATCACTTTCTTAGGATCAAGTTTCAAAAGTGGGGTTTCATGGGTAAAATCTCTGAACACTTCTACAGCTTTAAATGTAATATTGTCAAAGTTTTGCAATACATCATTCTGATTATAAAAGTGATCAGCGACTCACTGCAAAATATTTAGAAAACGTAGGAAAGTATAAAAAATAAAAATCGCACGTAATCCCTTTAACTCAACCGCTGCTCACATGTGCTGGATTTCCTTCTAGCGGTTTTTCCCGTGTCTGTCTTTAACATGTGCGTCTATTTAAAATTAGTTTTATTATAATAACAAAACCGGGCTTTCTAGAGGAGCAGTTACATATGTTACTAGCCTCAACTAAGACAGATGAGTAATTCAAGTGTATATGGAAGGGGTCTTGTCTGAGTGTGAAGGAAGCTCAGGGGCTACCCTAATTGCTTCAGTACACCTGAAGACTTCCCCCCATCACCCACCTTCTGTTAAAGGCCATCTCTCTGCCCTTCCTGCCAACAGGACCCTTTTCTAGCATTCCTCATTCCTATCAGAGCCTGGCTGCTTTCATGCGGGGGCTGTGTTCTAAAGTCAGCATGCAAGAGATCTGTGAAGTGTGGCCAGATGGACTTTCAAAAACCCCTAAGGAAGGCACCTGACTGGCTCAGTCAATTGGTGACTGCCTTCAGCTCAGGTCATGATCTCAGAGTCCTGGGACTGAGCCCCATGTTGGGCTCCCAACTCAGTGGGGACTCTGCTTCTCTCTCTCCCCCTGCTCATACTCTCTCTCTCTCAGATAAATAAATGAAATCTTAAAAAAAAAAAAAACCCTAAGGAAGACCCCACGTTGGAGAATAACATAATGCCCCCAATAAGTACAACCAGCTAGTTTTTCTCCAGTGTGAGAACAGATGGGTCTTTCTCTGGTTGAGCACCAGGTGAAGTCGTGGGCTTGCAAAGGGGACATGCCATTTAAAACATACCAAACCCTGACAGTAAATTCACGCACAGGCTCACAGAATGAAAGGTCAGTGGGAACTAATGCTGGTAGAAGAATGGTCTCCATCTCGTGTGCTCACCTGGTGGAATGATGTGAAGAATCACCGTCACTATTAAATCGTTATCCATTCTCTCTCCTTCTTTCCTTCCTCCTCCCTCCCTCCCTCTTGTAGTCATTCAGATTGCTTATAACGAAATCCACACAGGTTTAATGCTTTTGTAAGGAGAAGCCATTACAGTTATTCAGCCTGACTTGAACATGGGATTCTAGCTCAGTGGGCCACCCATCCCTTTGTCTGGCTGTCAGGAGCAACCTCGCGTGGAGGTAGGACCTGCTTCTCCTCCAGTTCTGCCCATTCATCCCAACTGTGTCTCCTGGAGCAATGGAGAGCAGCTCTTCTCCCTCTCCCCTCGAAAGCCTTCCTGAATTTGTAATATCTCCCATTCATCCAGTCACTTTTGTTCTGGAGTGGTTTCCAGATGCCTCGCCTTCCTGGTTTGCCTTTAATGCTTACCGTGTGGAGAAGGGAAGGGCTGCGGTCCCCTCCATTCGCAGACTGCCTGAGCCCAGAAACAGGGAAACAGCAGGGCACCAGCGGAATGGTGGAAGCACACCCCCAAGCCAGTCTCTTCTGCAGCTCGAGCTCCAGCAGCCTGCCTTCCAGATTTATGGATGGCACCTGGGGAAGCAATGATGCAAGCCAATGTGAAATCCAAGTACATCATCATTTATCTGTGTTTGGATTTGGTTTGGGGTTTTATTAATGACAGAGGATTTGATTAAACAAAGTTTACACTATAACCAACTCCAGCTGGATCTAAGCATCAATGGGAAGCCCCAATTCCCCTGATATTGTCCTTTTGTCCTTTTCCCTCACAATTTCTCTTCCAAGTCATTTTCTCTGAATCTGATAATGGTGAGGTCATTCAATCTCATTTATTTTAAGGGCCAGTCTGGCACTCCCAGCACGGCAGCTCTGTGATGAAGGATTTTGTGTTGAAGATGTTGTGTACCCTGGGATGTGGCCTTATCCTAACCTATGGAATGAAATCACTGTGTCATTCTGCCAAGGCAATGTTATCACTGGGTTTGGGCTCAAATTTGGGATTTTTCCAGCAAAAATCATATTCTAATGGACTGTTGATTGAAACATCGTCGGGATTATATTGTAAGGTTACCAGAAGCCAGTTCAGTGAAATCTGGGTTCTTTGGGGCGGGGGGGACTTGCTAATTATAAATGGCTCTGATTACCTGTTGCCTGGGCTTTTTCTCTAGGCTGAGGAGTGAAAGTCTGTTTGCGATTATAGGCAGGGATTCCTTCCACCTCACGACAGCTGAGGCTGAGGCCATCTTCAGAATGTTCCGTCAATCTGTCTCTTTCTTCTATCGCCTGCTCTCTCTGGTTCCTCTCCAGGCCACTCTCCATCTCCTTTCTATTGTTCATTTGCCCTGTGGGTCTCTCTCTTGACCCTCCTTCTGCTTTACCCACTCCCTTCCTCTCTCGATTGCTTCTTACAATACCATTGACCTTTGAACTGCACAGGTCCGCCTGCATGTGGACTTTTCTCCATAAACACCGTGCAGCACTATGAACATATTTTCTCTTCCCTCTGATTTTCTTAACTACATTCTCTTTTCTCTAGCTCACTTTATTTTAAGAATACCGTTTGTGATACATGTAACATACAAGATGTGTGTTAATCTACTGTTGATGGTATTGGTAAGGGTTCTGGTCAACAGTAGGCTATCAGTAGTTAAGTTCTGGGGGAGTCAAAATTTCGTGTGGATCTTCAACTGCACAAGGGTGGGTGCCCTTAACCCCCACGTTGTTCAAAGGTCAGCTGTGGCTCCATCTTTCTCACTCTGCTTCTTCAGTTTCCCTCGATAATGACATCAGGTTTCCCAAGGGTGGGGCGAATCCCAGCTCACTTAGTTTGTCCTGCAGGTGTTTGACTGGTCTGATACCATCTGTCCAGGACTCATCTATTCATGCCACAAACACCCCCTCAGGCTCCCAGCTGATGGGAAATGAGAAAGGCGTTTTCTCCCTCTGTCCCTGACCTGGGCTCGGCCCCAGGCTGGCCCCTAATTGGAAACAGCAGGTCCAGCACCAGAGCCAGGCCCATCCTGGTGCCAGCATTATTCAGATCCCCCATGGTGCCCTGTGGGGATTAGGCCAAGCCACTTAATTCATGGCCAGTGTGCCCTTCTGATGTGTCTGCCAAAATGTCACTGTCAGCCTGTAGGTGACAGCCATTGCTCACTGCTGAAGAGCCTTCCTGTGATTTGTACTTTCCTGCTCACGCTATTCTTGAGATGTTAAAAGAAGACAGAGACCCTGTGTCTTTTAAAGAGAGTTTCTGGAGGCTGTGGGCCGGTGGGCTAAAGAAACTGTCAGATTTTCACCCCAGAGCTTCCGATGGAAACCCCTGATCTGGTGCACACATAGCAGCACGAATCCTCATAGGTATTCTCTTTTCCATAAAGGGAGTTTCTCATTCATCTCAGAAAAAACCATTTCACCTGCTAACAAGGAAAACAACCATGTCTGCCTAAAAAAACAAACAAACAAAAAAAAACAGAAAAAAAAAATCAAAAAACACTGGTAGTAATTCAACTCCTCTTCTTTGCCTTTTGATTGACTTCGGTTGTGTGAAGTACTCACTGCTGAGAGCATGCGGCCTGGACAACTGAGCCCTGATTGAGTAATTCACACGCAGTTCTGGGAAATAAAGTCAACAATTCACAGACTGAATCCACTTCTGAACGCTCATCCTCCAAGGACCCTTGATATTCGATCTCTTTGCATTTCTGTTCAGTGTTTATTACTTTCTACCCATCCCTCAAACCAAAGTCATAGCTTGGTAATTTCTTGTTTTAGAAAGTGACAAACAGAGCAGGCAGAGAAAACACTGTATATTTTGGACTAAAAATGAAATCATTAGGGTAAGTTTCTATTCTTAGTGACTGGAATTTTACTCTGGTTCTGATTAAGCTCAACAACGATATTATATTCGATGTTTTCCTGTAAATGTATGAGATGGTTTTCTATTGCATGTCCATGAATGGAAATATTAACAGACTCCACTTGGCTCCATCAGCCCCTGGCTTGGTCTTCACACCCAAAAAGCCAACCGGCAGAGAATCACATCCCAGCCCAGAGTGAGTAGTTCCTGTCTTGCCTGTGGCTTTTGTTCATGGTCTCACAATTAAGAGTAAATCGTATCCAGAAAATGTATGAAAGTAAGTGGAATGGCTACATTCCAATGTCTATAAATTACTCAGGAAGAAAACAACTGCAGATTCTAAGCATCCATCTTCTCTGCCTCCATTTCTTTTTTTTTTTAAGATATATTTATCTTATTTTGAGAGGGAGAGAGCAGAGGTAGGGACAGAGGGAGAGAGGGAGAGAGAATCTGGAGCAGACCCTGCGCTCCAGATGGGGAACACAATCTCACAACCCTGAGATCATGACCTGAGGTGAAACCAAGAGTTGGATGCTTAACCGACTGCCCCACCCCTGTGCCTGCCTTTCTGTCAGAATAGCTGGTCTTTCCAGAGTCCATTTCATGGTGGTTAGAGTATTTCGGCGAGGGCAGAGTACGGTCTGTGGGTTCCCTCAAGGTTGTAAACAAGGAGAGTCTCCTGACAGGCAAGTGGAGACGTCTAGGTATTTTATAATTAGAAAATTATAGATGTCAGCACTAGATTTTCAAAAGCAGTTAGGTAAATTCAGAAATTAAAAAAAAATACATGAGAAGTAATGGAATAGCTACATTCCACCTGTCCATTACCCACATCACAGAAGGAGAAATCAATACTCAATACAAAACCCAGAGGATGAAGCTCTCGCTCCTTTGAATGGTCCGATTTGTGAGCAATCTAGAATAGGGTGTGGAGGAGGGCACCACAGAGCAAGAGGCCTGGGCCCTTGTGCATCACACCGTCCACTAAGCAGTGTCACCTTGTGCTTTTCCACCTCATGCGGAGTTGAAGTTTCCTTATCTGTAAAATGGGGATCATACTGATCTCAGAGATTTCTAGTAAGTATTTTAAAAGATAATATATGGAAAGCCCTCAGTAGAGTGTCTGGCACATAATACACAATAAATGTTCCATATTATTAGTGGTGGCAGGCGTATTCACTTCTAACCCACAGTTTATGAGAGTAAAGTACTTAACCTACTTTAATACATTGTATTACATTACATTTAATTTTACACCTAACACAGAGCTAATTCTATCTTTATTAACGCCTCTCAGACAGACTACTGGAGAGGCCTAAGGGGAATCTTTGGGGTATTTCTATGCCACCCCTGCCTTTTCTCCCACCCACCCCCTCCAAGCACAAACTCAAATTTCCAGTGCTGATGTACTCACCCCTGTGGCTGAGGACGAAGTATGCCAGGGAGTTGGCCAAGCCTCCCCCTGGGACAGCTGGCGGGCCCCTTCTCCTGCTGGCACGGAAGGCAGGGAGAGAGCCATACGCGGGCTCACAGGAAACTCCCCACTTACAAGTGGGAGCCAATCACTGCTACGGAATTAGACTAGTCTGAGGAGTACCTCCTTCTGGAGGTTGAAGGGAGGGGTCAGGAAGAGATTTCTGTCCCTTCAGGAGCCTAAACACAAAATCCACTTGTCTTCAGATGTGAGGACATAGAAATCCTTAAAGGTATTGGCAAAAATTGTACACTTATCCTTAATACGATGCATTAGGCATATGGAAGAACCTGCCTCATTTTGGAGGACCAAGGTACATAATTCCTTATTTACCTTTGTGAATGTGTGTGTGTCTGTATATAATGTCCTTGGGACCATCATAGATATTCCTCTTTTGAGGTGATTTTATCAAGGTTGAAACTGAATAATGTTGTTGTCTACATTATTGGCCGTACAAAGATAACAGCAACAACAAAACAACAAAATCTCAGGAGAAAGAAGGGGGGAAAGCAGCTTTCAAAATCGGTGCTGGGAAACGTATAATGGAACAGACAGGAAAGCAGGAATACTGATTTCTAGACCCGGCTCTATTCACCACTCCTTCGGAAGTTATATGGACCTAAACAATTCATTTAACTACTCTGGAGAGAATAAATGACCTCCAGGTGTGGCTCTCTTCTGGTTCCTCTGATTCTATTAAAAGCCTAAGAGGAGATGTTGGGGAACATTGGCCAGACTTCCCTGACTCCAGAAGGTTCTTTAAGCCTTTGGTGGTGGTGGTGGTGGTGGTCATGGTGGCAGTGGTGGTAGTCATGGTGATGGAGGAGGCGGTGGTCATGCTGGCAGTGGTGGTGGTCATGGTGATGGAGGAGGCGGTGGTCATGCTGGCAGTGGTCTTGGTCATGGTGATGGAGGAGGCAGTGGTCATGGTGGTGGTGGTGGCAGAGGGGATTGAGAAGACGCTGCCATGCTCCACGGGTCTGAATAATAGACATGACTGGGACAAATGCTGTGATGGGTTTGAGAAGTGGACAGAGAGAAGTGGGCAATGACGCACTAGGACTTAATGCGCTCAAGTGCACAGGTCCAAGCCTGTAACTGCAGCCCGTGCCTTTCGAGATGATTCCTCTCTCGGGGACGACTCAAGCAAAACAGACATGCTGAGGCAGATAGATACACACTGTTCTACTGGTTGTGACTTTGGGGGGGTTTGTTTGTTGAAAATTTTTGTTTTATTTTTACATTTTTATTTATTTATTTATTTTTACCCTAAAAATAGTTTGAGTCTGTATTTTGGGAATATGGAGATGAGGTCTGAGGAGAGAAGGAAAAGTTGAAGCAGTTAAATAGAAAGCCAGGACTGCACGTGGACGCAGTGTAGGCACAGAGGAGAGCCCTTCTTGCACAGAGCAGACCACAGTCTGGCTCAGGCGGTGTTTCAAAGCAGCTGAAGTTAATGCACAGTTCCACAGGCTGGGAGGTGCCCTGGGGCAGAGGTGAGAGCTGCAGCCAGGCCTAGTGGCTGGGGCCCAGAAGGAGCTGGGGCAGCCAGTCCAAGTGCCCTCCCTCCTGAGGACAAAGGGCAGCACTCTAGACTAGACTAGACTGGACGTCCGCCATGGGGGCTCATGGCGGACGAGTCCCCGGAAGGCCTGAGAGGTGCAGCTCCCTGCACAGACAGAGGCCTGGCGCCAGGAACCCGGCGGATTCACAGAGAAAGGAGCGAAGTACTAACAAATGGTTTTCATTATCATCACACAGCCTCCACCCTCGTTCTGTATGTGTGTGCTCTGGTTTTTTCTCTTTTTTTCATCTTTTCCTGGGTTGTAACTAAACAATGAGGTGATTACCATCCCACTAGATTGCACAATAGAACCAGTGGCTGGGTTGGAGCATAGCTTTCCCCAAATAAATTCTGGACAAGAGAAATGAGGGAGCTGGAAATCAGGAGTTTGCTCTGCACCACACCTGTGTGTGCTTTTTAGCGCACAGGAGGCGGGATGAGGGTCCTCAGAGAGCTAAGACACTTAGTTCCTCAGCACTGCACCTGTCAGCCCACCAGTGGGGCATTCTCCTTCTTCAGTGAAGCTTCCACCACCAGTTATCCAGGAATATAAACTGGGACCACTTGTTATTTCCCAATATAATAGGAAACAAGGATTTACTTTGAATAAACCGGTGCGGCTGTGGGAAAAGAGTTTTCAATTCTGTTCAATATTCATTCATCAAGTGCCTACTCTGGGACAGCCTGTGGTTAGAAAAACTCTGAAGATCTCAAGAAGTCAACAATCAGGATTTGTTCCAAATCCCTTGGATACCTGAGCATTAATTTCACCACGAGGATACCTCCGCGTTGTAGTCTCCTTGTGATTCACTTTCTCTGCAAGGCAGCGATGACCCTAAGCAAAGATGCTATCAACTCTACAGGGCCTGGCAACGTTTTTGTGATGGCCAAAGAGCGCCGTGCTCCCCAAACCATAGTCATAGCTGGGGCAGCTTCCTCCCTCTGACTGCCACGTGGCTGAAGAGAACGGATCATTCCAAAAACAAACGTTTCAGTTCGTTACTCAGCATTTTTGTTGGAAAATGATTGCAGATAATCATCTTGCAGCTGCAGACGGAACGTTCTACACTTGCTCAGACGGGGCCACTGAGCATGTGCCTGGCCAGCCATTCCAACCAAGACTGGGACAAACAGCAGGATCCTTCCTGCCAGAGACAGCCAGGCATGGGACATAAGATGGACACAAGGCATTGCTTTCCGTTCTACACCCAGCCTGCTAGTAACCCACTGCTTGATTCTAGCTGGATGTCTTTAACGATAGTCATTAGAATAGCTGATATTTACGTAGCATCAACTAGGTGCTAGGCACTGGGCTAAATGCTCATTCTATTTAATCCTCTCAATAGCCCAATGTGCAAGATAGAATTATTGTGGTGTTTGAGGGGAGATACTGAGGCACAGAGAGGTTAAGGCACTTGTTAAAGGTCACACAGCTGATAAGGGGTAGGGCTGAAATGCAAGCACCTGCAGGCCTCAGTATGTCAGCAGGCCAGTTTGTCAAGAGAAGCACCCAGACTGCAGAATTAGCGGTGACCCTTTCTTTACAGTCTGTCGTTATATAAAATCACAACTGAGATTCTAAAATAAATTAGTTTGTAGTTCTTCAGATTTTAAATCTAAATTGACCTCTTTAGAAATAGGATGAGCGGCTGGGGTGTGGGTGTGTGCGTGTGCGCACGCGCATGCATGCATGTGTGCACGTGCGTGGTGATCGAGTGGGTGAAACTGCCCTCATCTTTGGAATTTCCAATTACCCACAGTGTTCTGGGTCCCCAGAGACAGATGTGTGCTGTGAGTCTCTTGTTAGCCCTGGACTGAATTGCAGCAGTGCCGAGTTTTTCTTTTGTTCATGATGTCATGGTCAAATAAAACCTAAAAGAAGAAACACTAGAAGATTGGGAATGTTCTGGAATATAATTATATGCAAATCAAGGGACTTTCAAAGGGACAGCAGGTTTTCATCTCCCCTGACCTTTCTCCTAAGATAATGAAAGAGCTAGATGAAACTCCTTCAAGTAAGCTGGAAAATGCCCGTCAAATAGCCCCTCATTATAGTTAACCACTCCAGTGACGCTCCGACGTCCCCCATCAGGGATATACCTTACCGTGTGGTAGGAACCCATTTGGGACTGGGATGGTTAAAGCCGTACACAGGAAGTAGCTAAAACAGCATAAAGCCCCCTGACAAACACACACATGGAAATAAATTCTTCATTTCCAGCTCTTATCTTAGCCTCGGGTTACCTAGGATTTGCATGTGCTGCGTGCCTGGGCAAAGCTGGGCTGAGTTATCTCTTTATGCCTTGAGTCAGATTTTCTGGGTGTGAAGTCAGCAGACAAGCCAGGAAATGTCAGTGCGGAAGAGCAAGGGAGCTGGAGACAAGGTGGCAGCTGTCACTCCAGAGTGGTGTGGTATGGGAAGGCATCCGACCCATCTTTGGGACTCAGTTTCCCCTTGTGATGTGTTTGGTGCTGGCTACCGTGATCCAGGTTTTCATGGATGCAGGGTGGTTGAGTTGCGGCCGTGTTTGCAGAGACTGAGGTCCAGCTGCTCAAACAGAAATGGCCCTGACTCATGGACAAGTGTGTCTCACGGACACGCATGGGTGTCTCACGGACAAGTGAGTGTGTCTCACAAGACAAGTGAGTGTAATTCACGGGCAAATGTGGGTGTCTCACGGACAAGTGAATGTGTCTCATGGACAACTGTGGGTTTCTCATGGATGAGTGTGTCTCATGGACAAGTGTGTCTCACAAACCAGTGTGGATGTCTCACAGACAAGTATGAGTGTCTCACGGACCAGTGAGTGCATCTCACGGACAAGTGTGGGTGTCTCACGGACAAGTATGGGGGTCTCACAGACAAGTGAGTGTGTTTCATGAACAAGTGTGGGTGTGTCATGGGCAAGTGTGTCTCATGGACGAGTGTGTCTCACAAACAAGTGTGGATGTCTCACAGACAATTGCGGGTGTCTCATGGACAAGTGCGGGTATCTCACAAACGAATGAGTGTCTCACAGACAAGTGTGTGTGTCTCATGGGCGAGTGTGTGTCATGGACCAGTGAGGGTGACATTTTACTGGGATCCTTACATTCAAGTCCTATAGCTTGTGCCTTATCCCTCACCAATTGCCTTTTGAAAAGCCCTAGAGCACTGTTAGGCCAGGACTTTTCTCGGTCTGTCTCAGAACTGTAGACCTTTAGCTTGTCTTTATTTCTGAAGCAACATCTGAATTGCATTATAGACTTACGTGCTTTTACGTTGCTTGACCTATTGCTTGGAAAACATACCACACACTGAGAGGAAAAGGCTAGCTCAAGAGGAGCTGAGGACATTTAATCCTATAAAGCAAGTAGAAGGAAGGGCTTCGATCCGAGTTAGCATTCACCAGCAGGGTTTTGTTTTCATTCATGCGTTCCTTCCCAGGTGGTCACCCGAGGTCTGCACCGAGTTAGAAACCTCGCTAGGTGCTGGTATTATCGAAAACAACCTTTGACTCCAACCAACCTGAGAGTCCTTTTCCCCCAATACTTCTGTCTGCTCTTAGTCCCAAGTATGGGAACGGGAGGCAGGGAAAGGCCAAAAGCAGAGCTGAAATAGATCTTTTTCTTGTGGTTTAAGGATCAGCCAGTTGGAACCAAGGAGATGTTTTCTTAGGGTTGCAAAGAAGTTTGAAAAACGATTGGATTGTTTTTGGCACTGAAATGTCGATTATAGATATATCATTAGTCTTACTAAGCCGATGGGCTATAGTACGAGGACTGTTATTTAGCAGTACATTCTTGCAAAAGGGCACTGCCCTCAGCTCTGTAATGGAAGGCTGCGGTGTGTTTAAATGTCTTATCTCCTACCACCACGTTGATGTTCTAATTACCCACGCTTTGAAAGCCTCTCTGCGGTGTTGGCATTGCACAGCTCATGAATTCAGCCAGGTAAATACCATGCTGCTTGTGGCCAGCAACACACACCAAGAGGCCATGCACATTTGTAGCAAATGCTCCTTGATTCTGAAGCTCAAGGTCAGCCAACCTCGGTGGTTTCTTCCTTAAGCTGCC
This sequence comes from Ursus arctos, assembly GCF_023065955.2. Lineage (NCBI taxonomy): Eukaryota > Metazoa > Chordata > Mammalia > Carnivora > Ursidae > Ursus > Ursus arctos. The sequence goes on from NW_026622786.1 coordinate 11,056,332, forward strand.
TGACTCTCTGGAGAAATGCTGGGGTTTTGTAATTTACCTCAGAGTCTCCCAAAGAGCCAGAGGACCATTTATCTTTTAGAGAAACGTGGCAGGACACTTTAGAATTGTTAGCATTGAAACTTTCGGTCAAAAAGAATAGCAGTTTTGCTGAGCCTTGATGTCTCCCTAAGCCCTTGGTGCCAGATGCGCCATTTTCCTATTGGACTTGCGAAAACCACTAAATAGTTAAAACACATCAAATCATCTCTAAGTGGCCAAAATTGAATCCCCCCCCCCAAAAAAGAGCTTCTAGTCAGCAAACCTCGCGGTCATGTTCCATTCTAGAAAATTTCTGATTAGGCTAAAAATTAGGAGAACAGACTTACAACATGAAAGACTTCAAATTTCATTTTTGCATACAGGCTCAGAGTAAGAACTACCAGAGAAAAGAGAGAACCAAGGGGGGAATGATCACAGCAGTGAAAATCACAGCAAGAGCACCAACTATTATTATTATTATTATTATACCCTCAACTACACATCCTTAATGCCCAACATCCCCAGTGAGCTTTCCCAGCACAGAACTCTGGCAGGTGGAAGCTAGGAGAAAGGAAGCTGCAGTTCACGCCAGTTGCTTTGGCATCTTTGATGTGCTCAAGCTGCTCTTGGGACTAGCCATTCATTGCTTCCGAGCACGTGCGAGGAATGGTCCAAGAGGTTTTTTTGGTCAAGCATCCCCGAATCTTTGGTATTAAAATTGCCAGCACATAATCCCTGGGCTTAATAATAAGCTACCCATAGCTCCAACCACCAAACAACATTTTAAGTGGCATGCAAGGAGTAAAAAGAAAACCTTTCAATTCATGAACATCAATTATATCTAGACAGTTGGCCGGGCAGAGGGTGGAGAGTCTGGAAGCTGTATTCTTGTTGCCTAAATGTGACCAGGTCTGCACTTTCCGTTTTCTGAGATATATTAATTTCTTGATAATTTCTCTTAATTGCTAGCTCAATCAAAGGCAATGTCAAGCTTCCTGTTCATCCTGTATAGCAATTGTCCTCGGCCCTGGCTTTTTCCTTGGGATCATCTCAAGAGCTTTATAAAATACTAATCCCCAGGCAGCACTCCACAACAGTGAAGCTGGAATCTCTGGAGATGGGACAGCTGTCAGGAGTTTGGAAAGCTCCTCGGGTGATTCCGGGGATCAGCTGGGGTGGAGAGCCACTGCAGTAGAGGATTTGGGGGGAGGAGGGCTGCGAAAAGGGGAAGCTAGGAGGCAGGTGAAATCTTCCACAAAGTTCGAGCATGGAGGACTTCGCAGGATGTTGATTGACAGTTAGCAGGTTGCAATTGCTGCAGCTGATGCCGCTCACTCCCTGATAACTCTCCCGCAGAGGCTTAGTTTCCTCAAACTGTATATTAAGTTGGATTTTCAACAGTTTGCCATTGTCTAAGCTTCTTAACTGAAATTGACCAAAAGGTCGCATTGAGACCTTAAAAAAGTGAAGGGGATACGGAGGCAGGCAACAGCAGAGAGATATTCAAGTAGGCTTAACCTCAGGCTGTCCTCAGAAGGACCTCTAGTTCTAACTGACTCAAGGCTGGTTGGTCCGGGGTTCTGGGGTCATGGTCTAGACATAAGATGGACAATAATATGGAAAATTCCAATCAAGCAGGCCGTCCACAGTAGTAGACTGACTCTGGGTTGACCTTCTTGCTTGACCCTGGATCCCTCACCCCATGGGGAGCTTGCAGACAGAGGAGAGCCAGAGTAGACCCTCTAAAGCAATGATTCTCAAGCTTAGGTGTGCACAGAATCACCTGAGGGATTGCTAAAACACGGGGTCTCACTCAGCATTGCTAGGTCTATGGTGGAGCCTAAGCATTTGCATTTCTAATAAGTTCTGGGTTATTGCTGATACTTCTACGGCCCACACTTTGAGAATCACTGCCTTAAACATGAGACCCTGACAGACTAGGGTTGTCCTGATCTAGAAGAGATACACCAGACTTCAAGAGTATTCCACCAAGTGCTGGAAGTAGGAATAGAACATGGGTCTGCAATGAGCTTGGCTTTATTTTCATGCACTTGTAAAAGGGTGAGAGCCATCTGATTAAGTGATTACCTCATGAGAACAGACAGGGTTTTAAAATAGATAGGCATTTGGGTTGCTTTCCCTCATATCTTTGCATTAGAAATTGGTAGTATTTAAATCAGATTTAATTTTAGAGCCCCAACCTTCACTAGCATAAGACGAAACACAATGACAGCAGCATCTATGAAAATCATTTGGTGTTTCAGTATTATTCTCTCCAGCAGCAAACCATCTATTTGGTCGAAGGCATAGGAGATGCTAGACAGTGTCTCAAATATAGCTCTCAGGCGTCTAGAGTGGCAGGTGATTCTGGTGCACCAAAGTGGCTTGGCCCAGTTTGCATTATAGGGCCAGGGAACTTTTTGTGATAGGTCTAGAGCAAACCCCCAAGAAGACAGTTCTGCCTAGAAGTTGTGGGATTTTTTTATTTGAGGTCGACCTTCTCTCTCCTTATCATCGAAACTGGAGGCCATCCTGGCGTGTAATGGAATATCCAGAATATTTCTAAAGAATTCATTTTTACTTCCCCAGTTGTTCCATAGAGGTAAAGTGGAGGCCTTTTATGTCACACAGGAAATAACAGTCAGTGGGCAGGCCACTGCAGTGAGCTCCGCAAGCTCATAAGCACCTACTACGATAAATAGTATGGGTATAAGACACATCACTGTTCCTTTCCCCAAGCCCCCTTTGAGCTGCGTTGAACCTCTAGCCAATTCTTGACCTCTGGGGGCTCTGTGATGCCTTTCCTTCCTTCCTTTCTTCCCTGGTGAACTTCTATTCATCCTTAAGAACCCTGCTCAGATGTTACATCCTTCATGAACCTATGTCTCCCATTTATCTGGCCAGATAATACTAGTTCCTCCTTCGATTAGGTTTCCATATCGTGTCAAATAGACATCGTACTTATCACACTGCACTTTAAATGCATGTTCATGTGTTTGCCTTTCCTCACTTCTAGATTATTTGCTCTCGGAAATTAAATATTGTGTTATATTCTTCTTTGTGTCCTTAGCACCTAACGTAGTGGCTGGCACAGGGCCTGCAAATTTTACCATTTAATTAATGAAAAGAAATGAATTCTAGTGTTTGGGTGGGAGAAAGCATCCATTAGGGATACAGGCCAGAAAATATGAATTGACCTTGTAGAATCACAGGTGATCAGAACTGGAGACCTTAGCTATCATCATAGCAGTTCCTTGTCCTGTGGAGGAGGAAGCTCAGAGATGCTTAAAGATACTAAGTGATTTACCCAAGAATCAGAGTGAATTGGACCAGGATGCAGCTCTGTGGGTTCCAGTCTAATGGTCAGTCAGTCTTGGCCAAATGCCCAGATGAAGAATTTGTGGACTGGATCCAGACCCTCTTTCCCAGGGGCCCACCTGTTACCCTGGGGACATGCCATCCTTCCTCTCCAGTGCTAACCCCAACCCCCAGAGAGTATGACAGTGTATTTTGCCACAGAATCCAACATTTTTAAAGCGTGTTTAGGTAAATTTCCATCTCTAGACTTGAATCCCAATTGATTATTGGAAGGTTTTTCTGGTGCTTCTGAGGCAAAAAGGGTATTTTGAGTGGAGCGGGTGAGGAAGAAGAATGGAAACACCCCAGTCCTTAATTTCATAGTTTCTAACAGCAGGAAAACCACCCAGATGCTCTTTCTACCTCCCTGTCCTCTACCTCCTCTGTGTGATTAGGGACTTGGTGGCTTCATTGACGTTTGCTTCTGTAGTACAAGATGAGAGGGCATTGAAGGAAGAAAAGTGGTGGGGGTCCATACTGGAAAAAATACTTGATGTGGAAAGGGGTTTTTAGAATTGGAAAGAAAATATAAACAGGAAGGATCAGATGTCATTCTAGAATTTTTTGGGGGGGGGCAGGGGATTCAATCTTTCACAAGTTCTACAATAGACATAATAGTTCATTCATTCATTCATTCATTAAAAATGTCATGTCATTCTTTTGCTTAGAGCCCTCCACTCCCTTCCTGTTTCCCTTAGGATAAAACCGTAGCTCCAGCTATGTCCTTGTAGACCTGGTTCCCTCTACCTCTCCATTTCATTTCTCTACATTTTCAGCAACTTTGACTTGTTTCTACCTCAGGGCCTTTGCACTGGCTGTTCCTTTTGCCTGGAAAGTTCTCTCCCTCATTCCTTTTCATCCTTCAGATCTCAACCTGAAGACCACTTCCTCCAAGAACTCTTCACTGAGCAATGTGTCTACAGGATCCCCTCGCTACACCCCGCAGTCACCCTGTATCATCATACCTTGTTTATTTCCTTCATGACATGTAAAGAGTCAGAAAATCTGTTGTTTATTTATGTAAGACTGTACGCTCCATAAGAGAAGAGACCCTGTCTGTCTTATTCACTGCTGGGTCCCCAGCACCCAGATCAGCGCTTAACAAATAGCAGGTGCTCAGGAAAGATTGTTGAATGAATGAAGGAAGTACTTACATATACAAGGTTTATAGAAGGGGGAGGAGAATAGAAAACTTCCATTGCTTCTAGGAACTACAACCTAAACTTGAATAGTTTTTTTTTTCTTATTGTACCATATATATAAATATATGAAAGTCATATAAAATGTGACTTTTGGTATGGTTCTCTAAGAGTCACAACCCAATTCTATAAGAGTTTTTTGTTATCTATCAAGTGGTCAGGTTGTCATATTTGCCACCAAAACTCATCAGGATTTTTATCAAAGTACCAACTTGTTCTCAATTGTCAGGACTTTTTCTTCTGTATAATTTATCTTAAGTTAGGCTGGTCCCAAGTTGGGTTTACTACATCTGCATGTGTGTAATGTACAGAATAATTTCCATTTTGGTGCTGGGTTAGGGGTCTGCTGGAGCAGGACTCTGGGGTGGGACTGGAAGCCCTCACTGGGACCCATGGACTGCATCCAGGCAGAAACCAAGTGCTTTGGCACAAGAATGGGAGGCAGGTGCCACCGTAGGTCCGTGCAAGATCAGCCCCTGGCAATTTCGGTAGCTAGACTCTAGGTCCTTTCCAGGTGCTGATTCCCAGAACTCAGGGAATGGGGTTTGTCCTATTGGCACATCCGTCCTCTCCTGCCTGCAGTACAGCTATCCACCTGCTAGAGAATATGGTGAAGCACCCATTTAATGCCAGCTGTCTCATCCTACAGAGTCCTGGCCCGTGGTCGTGCAGTCCAGGGGGCTGGATGGCATGCTGCACCCAAGCTCAGCTCAGCGTCCGGGCCCAATAACGGCTTTTCCAAGGGAGCAGCTTTCTGTCCTGGCCACACCGAGGTAAGCAATTGAGGGGCTTCTGCCTCACCAAGGGTCCTGGCTCTGGAGCCTCCGGGACAGCTGGAAATGAGCCCCAGGCCAAAGTAGGGGAGTCACATCACCTGCTAACCAGCAGGGGTCTGGGATGGGTCCTAGTGACCCAGCACATGTGGTCCTCCCTAGTCCGACTGGAAAAGAATTCCCCCATGCTTTCAGCTGGCCCCGCAGCTTCCAGGGACATGTAGAGTCTGAGCTGCCCCCCTCTGAAGTAGCAGAACACAGGGCCTCAAATAGACAGAGAGCATCAGTCAGACCCTCCACACAGCTCCTGGTCTGAGCAGGCAACCTCGTGAGACGAAGCATCCTCGATCACTCTTATGCCCTGGGCCATGGAGCAGAGGGTGGGGAGAAGTCCAGATCTGGGGACAGAGGCCAGCACTGAGTTCCACTGCCTCCGGGTATGTGCCCACATCGGGGTACTCACTCTTACCGCCTCTCTGTTTCCTCCTCTGTACAACGGGAATAATAAGGCCTCCTCCCAGGTTTGTTGTGATGGTTAGTGAGGTACTTATGCCCAATAAACCATAACGATGGTAATTACGATCTCCCATCATTCATTTTAAGATGTGTGTCTAAGACTTCAGACCTGTAGATCCCATTCCCAGTAAAGCCGCAGGTGCCTCTAGAGCTTTCTGGCTGCATATTTCTATCATGGGCACGTGAAGTGCTTTTGGACCAAATCTACCTGATGCCCAGAATGATAAACCAAATATGAAAATAATCGAATATCCAGGTATTCCCCAGTGTCCAGATTTGTGGCACGAGGAAGGTAAACCTTACGGTCTGTTGAATGGAATTCTCATTTTGATGTTGGTGACTGAGTGTAGCCGTGGGTTCCAACGTGTGCGGCCTCAGGGCTCTCTCCTCGGGAAGGTGCTGAGGCTGAGCGAGGCCCAGCGCCCACACGCGGAGCCTGCCACTCACTAGCCGCAGAGCCCTAGGTCACTCAGACTCGCCAACACCCATGTCTCTCCTCTGTCAAGTTCAAGGATTGGACTAGATCACTAGTTCTTAAAATGCAGTCCCCGGCCCAGCAGCATCAGTATCACCTGGGAGCTTGTCGGAAACAGATTCTTGGACCCCACCCTACACCTACTGAGTCAGAAACTCTGGGAGTGGGGCCCAGGAATCTGCAGTTTAGCAGACCCTCCAGGTGATTCTTGATGCCCAGAACCTCTGAACTCGATCATCTCTGATGTCCCTTCCAGTCCAAGCTCCCCATCCCCCCACCCTGCCCCACCACCTCTCCCCCACCCTCCCCCAGGAGATGCCAGCAGAGGCACTCACTGGTTTCTATCCTGGCGATGCTGTTCTCTGTTTTGGCCTCAGGGGTAGCTCCCTGGGGAGTTGAGAAGCCACAGAATGCCTCTCACACTCCACACAGGCCCTGACAACCGGGGGTGTCCCAGGCTTTACAACTGAAGACAGCAGTGTGTTTACATTTAGAACAAGGCCAAGTGTACGTCGAAAATGACCCCCGACACACTCCCATAATGTGGCAAGTAGAATAGAGGAGGAGGAAGAGGAGGCTGGATTTCCTCAGCCACAGGAACTTGGCCTCACAAACACTAATGACCTCGGTTCCCTGATCCGATCTCTGGCCCCAGAATCACTAACAGCTCTAGGCAGCCCTGGCCCGAGGCAGGAATCATCACACTCCCTGGACAGTGAACCTCCACGGGCACGGCCTCCAGGCGCTATCAGCCCTCCGAGCCACAAGGATGCAGGCCAGTTGCTCAGCTCCGTCCAGCAGCTTCGTCATCTCACCAGGTGCAGCCCGAGTCTGTGTGATGATCACTCACCTGGTGCAGGAAATGTCTGTTATCATTGGAGCATAGGAACCACTGGAAATCCACAGAATGTACCACTGGTCCAAGACAGGGCACAAAAGTTGGGGAGTCCTGGATAAAAGGCACCCCCCCAACACACACACACATACACACTCTCTTAATCACTTATTCTCCACTCAGGCTAGGAGCGGGACGAATACAGAACATTGAGCCGTGACACAGAACATGTTCCCACATGCGAGCCCCTAACGGCGTCATCCCCAGCTGATCGTCCAGCTTACAGGGCTCTGCTTAGTGGAGCCTCGGCGAGGACTGTCATGTCTTTGGGAGAAAGGCTTCAAAGGTTGTTCTTAAGAATAAATAAATAAAACTCACTCCCTGGTTCACATCAACCAAGGAGAGAATGTTCCTTTAATTGTGCTTTGTTCATTATATCACTAGAACAGAAATCACACTTGTTTTTCTTTTCTTTATTTCTCCATTGATGACTTTTAAAAAGGAAGACTTATTTAATTCAAAAAGAAATAGCTGAGGGGGATTAAAGAGTATACTTATGATGAGCCCTGAGCAATGTATAGAATTGTTGAATCACTGTATTATACACCTGAAACTCATATAACACTGTGAACTTTACTGGAACTAAAATAAGAAACTTAATGAAAATGAATAAATAAAATTAAAAATATTTGATATTGTCACTGCATTATGAGAAAATGTCAGACATGGCAATATTCTCACTTTAAAAAAAGCTAGGAAGTATATTTTAAATATAAAAAATAAAGTTTTAAAAAAGATTATGGGGCGCGTGCTATTATGGGTGAGGCAATTAAAAAAAAACTTTTATGAGAGATATATTTGCAACATTTTCAAAAATCTTAATGAAACTATCTGTCCCTGATGCAAATCTCCACTGTAATTAAACGCCTTCCGCTACCATGCGTTATTCTGACAGTGAATCGAGAAGTCACATTTGACGTGAAGAACTCTGTGAAGTCAATCCAGCAGAGCCTGCAGAGTGCTCCGCAGAGCAGCAACCCATACGGCTGCTTAAACTCGAAGCATGTCCAAGCCGGAAGATTCCTTAAGAATCGGCAGTCACATGGGGAAGTGAAGGAGCAGTGGAGGTGGTACTTAAGTTGGGTGCTTAAAGATAACGGGAAGGACTCCAACCAACAGAGGTGGGGAGCAGAAAAGGCACAGGGAGGGTGAGGGGGAGCATTCCTGCATAGAAGACTCAGAACCAAGGGCAATGGTGGGGAAGCACAGAGCAGTCACTGCCGTTCGCCTGGAATGCAAGCCATGGGAGGAGAGAAGAAGGAGGGCATGATCTGCCAGGTTCCTGGCTCCCCAGAAAACCACCCACCCCTGGACCCTCAGGGCAGGGTGAGGTGATCAGAGCGGTGCTAGGGAGAGTAGGCACTGGAAGAAAAGAGATGGGGGTCCAGAGCATCCATTGGGAGACTGTTCTGTGACCTGAACTAGGAACAGGAGGTGAGAATAGAAGGTACGATTTCAAGAGTTGCTACCGGAACAGAACGCAAAGGGCTGGGGGGAGGGCCAGAGGAAGCAGCAGAGGCCGGCTATGAGCAGAGGTTTGGAGCTGGGGAAAAAGGGGATGGTGGTTCCAGTGTCAGAATGAAGGAAAAGCTTGGAGAAACCCATTTAGGAGGGTGGAATGCGGGGAGATGTTCACAAGAGATAGCAGCTGGGGGAACACCGTCCTAAACCATCGAGCGGCCCGCAATGGGGCTGCTGCCGTGGAGTACAGGGAGGGCGGGGAGTGAGCATCCTAATGAGGAGTGGGGGTGTGAAGATTTTTGCTTGGGATGCCTTGCATTTAAAATGTCAGTATCCCTGGAGACTTGCTGGAGGTTCAGAACTGGCTTTCAAAAGAGCAGTTGGGCTGTAGATCCCCGTATGGGCATCAATCCCACAGAAGCCTCGGCGGACTCCTTGGAGCTTACCGAAGGGGAGACTGGAGGAGGACGTGGACATCTCTGGTCATGGGAAATAGGGAGCAGTATGTCCCTTATTACCATCAAAACTCTCAATTTTAGTGGTTTTCTTTTTCCATTTCCCCACCCAAATTCTAAGTGTTACGAATTTGGATAGAAACGGATGAATTCCGGTTTCGTTTCTTCTCCCTTCTTCTATCTGATGAGAGATACCATGTATTGAGAAGAAAGAAAAGGAGCAAACCAAGGGGCTTGACTTAGCTGCCAACCAACCGTAGCGACCCACTGTAGCAGTTGGCTGGACAATTACCTGCCAAACTGTTAGCCAGCAGAACCAGCTGTGGTCAAAACCCCGATGTGCCACGACCTCCTCTGCGTGGCCAGCTGGAGGACTGGAGTAAACACCAGTGTTTTTCAAAGTAACCCAAGAGAAAAGAATTTGGTGGTTTTATTCTTGGTATCTTACCAAAGACCTGCCTATTTCCAGCTGGAAAAAAAAAAAAAAGCACAGTATTGAAGAGAAGAATGCATCACTTGGAAACAGATTAGGAATGCAGCATGCAGCCATCTCCCCAAAATCCAAAAGAAAGCATGGGCCACAGCGAAAAGAAGGCAGACAGTGAGCTTCTCGGGCCATCCCCGTTCACTGCTTCATTCATTCTCCTTATATTTTTTGAGGACCGACTGTATGCCAGCACTGCACATGGCCCCAGAAATACACAACTTCCAATGGCACAGCTTCTAAAGTGCTCTCAGGAGATAGACATGTACTTGATCATCCACCGCACTAGGAAAAGTGATGGGGTTATGCACAAGCCGCCATGGAGGACAAGAGAGGTGCACACTGAGGATGGAGTGACTAGGGCAGGTGGACCTTGCAGCCAGTGGGGAGATAGGCTCAAATCATTGGGCTTGAAAAGAAGCCCAATCGAGGTAATGAGTGTGCTAGGAAAAGGCGTAAAAGGAGTAAGCTCAGTGAACAAGCAGCAGTGTGACCGAAGAAGACAAAGTCCTTGACCACAGGACATTGGAATGACTCAGAATCAAGTAGATGTGGGGGTACCTTTCAATCCTAGCAACAGCCCTGTGAAACAGTGGTGACTGCCCGCTTTTTACCAATGAGGAAATTAAGGCTCAGAAAGATTACGTGACTTCCCTCTGCTAGCAAGTAGCCGTGCTGGGAATCCAAACAAGGTTTTCTAACCCCAGATCCAGTACAGAATGACCTGTGGGAATGGGGAGGAGGAAAAGGGAAGGGATGGAATAGGAAGTTGGATCACCCTTTCTAGGGGATGCCCCTAACCCTACCAAGATTTAGGGAAGCTTCACAGGGAAGGTGACATTTGATATCCATCCACAGGTGTGACTTGGCCCTCCATAGTTAGCTGCCCTGGAGGGTGGTCACTGGTGGGCAATTCTGGTGCAGTGTGGAGCTCTTTCTGGCCCATACTCTAAAAGGGCTTGCACTGCCTCTTGGGCACAGATGGATTTCTGCCATTTGGTCTATTCTCATATAGGAGTAAATAATAAAAAGAAAAGGCATGTTTAAGAATGAAAGACAAAGGTAGGGGCGCCAGCGGTTAAGCGTCTGCCTTCGGCTCAGGGCATGATCCCGGCGTTACGGGATCGAGCCCCACGTCAGGCTCCTCCACTATGAGCCTGCTTCCTCTCCCACTCCCCCTGCTTGTTTTCCCTCTCTCGCTGGCTGTCTCTATCTCTGTCAAATAAATAAATAAAATCTTTAAAAAAAAAAAAAAGAATGAAAGACAAGGGGATGCCTGGGTGGCTCAGTCAGTTAAGTGTCTGCCTTCAGCTCAGGTCATGATCCCAGGTCCTGGGATCGAGCCCCACATCAGGATACTTGCTCAGCGGGGATTCTGCTGCTCCCTCTGCCCCTCCCCCTCCCCCTGCTTGTGCTCTCTCTCTCTCTTCCTCTCTTGCTCTCTCAAATGAATAAATAAAATCTTAAAAAAAAAAAGAATGAAAGACAAAGTGAGGGGGAAGGAAGGAAGGGTAGACTGGCTTCGAAAGGGGTCAGCTTTGGGTTCTGTTCCTAGTCTAGGTTGTGCTGATGACTTTAAGCCTGTTGGTTAATTTTCCGTGGATCGCTTTCCTTGTATATGAAAGAAAATGATAAATCCTAACCTAAGTCACAGACTAATGAGAAATTAGAAATGAATGCACTTGAAAAGTTTTAAAATGTCCCACAACAAGGAGCTATTATCAGCATCGATATTTCTTCTTTTTTTTTTTTAAGATTTTATTTATTTATTTAACAGAGACAGAGACAGCCAGCGAGAGAGGGAACACAAGCAGGGGGAGTGGGAAAGGAAGAAGCAGGCTCACAGTGGAGGAGCCTGATGTGGGGCTCGATCCCATAACGCCGGGATCACGCCCTGAGCCGAAGGCAGACGCTAACCGCTGTGCCACCCAGGCGCCCCAGCATCGATATTTCTAAGTGCTGGCTGGTGGCTGAACAGGGTGGCAATATTGGTCCCAGAGCTATATACTTTTTCGCCGAACATGATGCTTTGTGCATTTGTAACAAGGGTTCCAGGTCACCAGATCTCCGAGCTGACCCAGGGCTGCTGTCTGAAGACGGTATATTCAGGGCTGAGGCTTCAAGACAAGTCCCCACAATCCTTCCCACTGCCTTCCCAGGGAAGTCAAGCCGTTGGGCACAACATAGTGCTAAGGACAGGTGTCAGAGCCATACTGCCCGCCACAGCTGCCGCAAGCTGGCAGGCACAGCCCTCAAGGGACCCTGTATGCGGTGCTGCCAAGTTCGCATGGTGCCACAAGGCAGAATTTCAGGTTCTCTGTCCTTCCCTGAAAAAGCCCGCCCCCTTGATGACGTGACCATACCTCCAGGTCATCTGAGCCAGCCCTGTTTGTCCTATGTCATTGTGGCCAGCAGCCCCTTTCACTTTCACCAGCCTCTCGGTTTGCATGGTGAATTCCAGGGTCACCTTGCCTTTAGACTCCCGGGTGAAACAAACCTCCTTGTGATCCCCTTGGGAGGTCAAGATCCAGACGCTGCCTTGGTACAGAACTCAGCGCCCCGTGGGCTAATCTCCGTTTCTGTTTCCTTCCAGGTGCATAGCGTAATGTCCATGTTGTTCCATACTCTGATCACAGCTCTTTTGATCGGCATCCAGGCAGAACCCCATCCCGAGAGCCATGTCCCAGCAGGACACGCCATCCCCCAAGCCCACTGGACTAAGCTTCAGCATTCCCTTGACACAGCCCTCCGCAGAGCCCGCAGCGCCCCGGCGGGGGCGATAGCTGCCAGGGTGGCAGGGCAGACCCGCAACATCACTGTGGACCCCAAACTCTTTAAAAAGCGGCGACTGCGCTCACCCCGCGTGCTGTTCAGCACGCACCCCCCACCTGTGGCTACAGATACTCAGGATCTGGACTTGGAGGCCGGCAGTGCCTCGGTCAACAGGACTCACAGGAGCAAGCGGTCGTCATCCCACCCTGTCTTCCACCGGGGGGAGTTCTCGGTGTGCGACAGCGTCAGCGTGTGGGTGGGGGACAAGACCACCGCCACGGACATCAAGGGCAAGGAGGTGATGGTGCTGGGAGAGGTGAACATTAACAACAGTGTGTTCAAACAGTACTTTTTTGAGACCAAGTGCCGGGACCCCACTCCCGTGGACAGCGGGTGCAGGGGCATTGACTCGAAGCACTGGAACTCATACTGTACCACGACCCATACCTTCGTCAAGGCGCTGACCATGGACGGCAAGCAGGCTGCCTGGCGGTTTATCCGGATCGACACAGCCTGTGTGTGCGTGCTCAGCAGGAAGGCTGGGAGAAGAGCCTGACCTGCAGGACGGCCCCCACCCTCCCCGAGCTCCCCCTCCACACCCTCCTGGGCCTCTCCCTACCTCAACCTGTAAATTATTTTAAATTATAAGGACTGCATGGTAATTTATAGTTTATACAGTTTTAAAAAATCATTATTTATTAAATTTTTGGAAGCATCCCGTGTGCCGGCACTCCAGTCATTTTCCCCAGGGTGACCATCTGCAAGTCTTGCAGGGTGAATTACCCACAGCGTCCCCTGGCTGTCACCCTCACCCTACCCCAGCTGGCTCTGCAAACATCAGGGAAGGCTGACTGGGTTCACAGATTCACCTAAGCTGGACCTGATTAGAAAGGGGAGTCTGCTGGATTGCAAATTTGCTCTGCATTCCAGAGCCAAAGCTACCTAATCCTTGGATTACCTGGCCCACCACCCCAAAGCATGGGCCTCAGGGAAGTTTATGGAGCCTCAGCAGAAGCAGGTCCCCCACCTCAGAGTCCCGGAGGGACTCACCATATAGTAGGGTGAGACTTGCACCAAAGGCCTATGAGCCTGGCTAGTTTTTATGGGGAGAACTGTTTTTGGCTGAAATGCTGTGTGGAAGAATGGTAATGAAATAATCTCATGAGAGCTGTCATAGTAGATCTGATTGCATGTTAAGATTGCCGTAGGACCAATGGTGGCTCCTCCAGAGGCTTCCTGCAGAAAGACTTCATTACCTGAGAAAACATGAGGGCCTCCAACACTCTTGCCACCCACTGATGGCCCCACAGCAGCTTCCATTGCCCCAATGTTGGCCCAGAATCAGAGAGGCCAGAGATCTTCCCAGAAAGAATTAATTGGGGGATTTCCCCAAGTGACCGAAGGTGGGAGGGGTCAGGGAGCTGCAGACTAGCTGGTGGGGGGGAGAAGAGAGCTAAACAGAGTGAGAACCGACACAAAGGCCAGGGAAGTGCAGAGGAAAGGTGAGCCAAGCCAGAAGGGAACAATGACTTCCTGCCCCTCCCTGACTGAGGAGGGGGCGCCAGGGCAGAAAGAGGAGGAAGGTGTGTTGTGTCTACCCGCATCCGTATCCCGGGCCTCCAGGAACCCCAACACCCTGAGTAGTCGTTTTGGGGGGATTGTACTCATCAACACTAAGTAGTACTTAAAGAGGTCTTGGCCAGAAATGGGGGTGACAGAGAGACTCCAGAGGACAGCCTGGAGCAGGGCCCCACCCATCCTCAAGCTGCCACCTTCCCCTGTAACATTTTTATTTTTTCCCTGAAGGCACATTTCCGCCCCCCCCCCCCCCCCCCCCCCGCAGCGGAGCACTTAACATTGAAATGGAATTTCTGCTTTCCTAGCCAACCCTTCCTGCCCAGAGTGAAAGGCCTACTCTAGTTTTTAGACTCAAATGGTCCCTTGGATTAAAAAAAAAAAAAAAAGCAAATGGTTATGTGCACTCCTCTGTAACTTCATCTGTCCCACCCGCCCCCAACCCAATCCAAAGAGGGCAAATGGGAAACGTAGAGCACTTTGGCAAGGGAGACATTTGATTGGGGTGAAAGCATGAAGAAATGTGCCCTGTTTCTCCTATCAAAGCTACTGCAATTGGAGTAAAGATTTATGTTCAAGAAACATCAAGCAGAACATTGCGTGCGGAGATACTCGGTCAGATAAAGGCTGGGGCCAGGGAGCCCTCCCACTGGCCTGTGTCTGTGGCTTTTTCCCTGGGCTCCAGTGCCTGTGGCCTCAGCCCTCCTGGCTTCGCCGGCAGACCATTCCTGGGGGCCTTCCTCCTGGGGCTGGCAGGCCTGCGGGGTCCTGGCTGTGGGGAGGGCAGGCTGTGAGGGAGGCATTTCGGAAGCTCCCAGCCCCGAAGCTTTGTTTGTGAGCAGCTACTAGGGCGTGAAGAGTCTGGGGAGCTTGTCCCGGCACTGCAGGCCGCTGGGACATCTAAAATACATATTCTGGACTCTCCCGGCCTGCCTGGAGGGAAGGCAGCGTCTAAGCCTCCGAGGAAGGACGGAGGGCGAGGGTCAGGTAAGAGGAGGGCCCCCTCACCCCACTAACGCCAAGGCCTTCCCCAAAGGCACAGAGCTGGAGGCCCAGCCCCCGAGTCGCCGTGTGGGAGGCAGTGTTTGCACACCATGCGCGGGGATATCAGCGCGGCCCAAGAGAGCGGGAGCAGTCCAAAAACAACCCCGAGCCTGGGGGTGGTGCGGCTTGGACTCTGCCCCCACGTCCGGGGGGAGCTCTGGCCTCCGGCTGCCCCTGAGAGGCTGGCCCAGGTCATCGGGCGCCCAGCGCTTGAACACATTGAAACAATAGCTCAAAACCACCCATTGTGTCCCACGGAGGGCGGCAGCTGCGGACCCCACCAGCCCTTCCTTCGCTCGCCACGCTATTTCCCGCCCAGTTCCCCCAGTTCCCGGGAGTCAGAGCAGACACCCTCCCCTGGCAGCTTCCTCCGCCGGAAGGCTTCCTTCTAGCATGCCAAAGAAAATGAGAGGAGACCCGGGCTCATCCTCAGCCTGACACAGCCCAGCCCTCCAGGCAAAGCGGAACTCCTGGCTCTGGAAGACGAGAGCAGCTATGGTGCTTGGCTCTGGTTTATATTCCAAGTCTGTCCCTCGGACCTCCCCTCCCCCAGCCAGGGCGCTAGCCAGCCCTAGAGCTGCTTCGGGCACTCGCAAAACACCTACCACAGACAGACAGATTTTCAGCAGCCAGCAAACGGCTAGTTTTATCCCCATGAGATACGGGAATGTTCTTCTTCAAAGTCTCACCCCTTTCTTCTATATAATCTGTATTATGGGAGAAGAGTCCACCCCAAACCTGGGGGACAGAGGACAGAGGGGCAGGATCTGCCCCTCCCAGGCCACGTGTTCTCTGCTCCTTAGAGAAAAGGGGGTGTTAGGAATGGGGGTGCAGAAGTGAGTGCAGGTGTGGGCTATGAAGATCACAGGAGCCCAGCTCGGCGGTGTCCTCGGGCCTTCTTCCACGGGCCTGAATGGAAGAGTGGGAGCCCCCAGGCCCCTGGCACTGAGGAAGCAGCCGGGTGTGATGCCACCAACAGGGAGCCCGGTGTCAGCAGCGCTAGGTTCTAGGCCCCGCTCCCCCATTCCTATCTGTGAGCCTTGGCAAGCCACAGCTCCTCTTAGGTCTCAGATCCTGCAGCCATGAGATGAAAGTAATCATGCCTATCTCCCAGAGTTGTGACCATGAAGCAGAACCTCGTATTTGAAAGTAAACAGCCACGTCCCATGCAAGTGTAAGGCAAAGTAATTTATCCTCAACGGAACAACTCCTGTGCTGATTGTAGGAAAGTAACAACTATACTGGTACTCACGAAACATTGGTTTATTGGTGGAGGTATAAACCGGGTAAAGGAAACCATCTGGGCCATGGACGTCATGGAATATGAGTATGGGGATAGCACAGCCAGGCCCAGAAGGTCAAGAGCAAGAACAGCAGTTCTTCAGGTTCAGATTCTGTTTGAATCCGGGCTCGGGAAGGCCACTTACATTCTAGAGGTTCTAGCGTCACAGGGAAGGGCGTGGGCTCTGGAGTCAGACAAGCCAGGGGCTTCTACTTCAGCTGTGTGACCTTACGCAAGTTGCTTCGCTTCTCTGAGTTTCCATTTCTCTATCTGTGAAATGGGGGATAAGAGTAGCACTGTTCTCAGAGATGATTCTAGGAGACAGTATATAAATACACACAAGCACCTGGCCCTTCAGAAGCATGTAGTACATTTCAGTTGTGAGAAGCGAGTGGGCTGTGGAAAGCTAGAAGGATGTTAGAAGGGGGTGGAGCAGCTTTCAACAAGGCGAGGAGGTGCGTGAACGGACAGTTTCGTGGATGCATCATGGGTTTACTCTGTGACAGGCAATATTCACAGTGACAGTTAGCAATGACTGAGAGCTTGCTATGTGCCTGCACAGAACTCGGCAGTAAGCAGTTCACGTGGCCAAGCTCCGAGCAAGCCTCTGGGTTCTAAAACTAAGAGCACCTTAAGGCGAGTGCCGGAAGTCTGGGCTTTCTGTTTGCATGCATCACGGTCAGAGGACCACTCCACAGTTCTCCGGGACGTGTTTACTCCTCCAGCCTTTGGCAAGTTTATAAACCATTGGTTCTGAGCGTTTCCATGTGCCAAGCACGTGGGATCTGTGTTGTTCCAGTTCACTTGGGTCTGCAACCAAAAAAGCTGTGACCTTCTCGGCATTCACCTGAGTTTGTGAAGACAGCTCAGGAGGTCCAGGGCCAAGATCAAATTCCCGCAGCAGAAGCCTGAAGAGACTCCCTCTGACCACGGGCTGCTCCTTAAAATCCAAGATGCGTTCCATCCGTGTTCCCCTTGGCATCCGGCATGGGATAGGCACTCAATCAATGTCTTAGAGCAGGTAAGACAGCATTTAATTCCCATCTTCTTCTGTACCACCTCCACCACCCCTGACCTGTCTGTGCCTACCCTGTGTCAGCAATAAATGGGTTAAGGGGTTAAAGACAAGGTCCTTCCTGAGGCCACGGAGTGAGAGTCATCCAAAAAGCTTCCAGAGGTTGGTGTCATGGCAACGATCATATTCAGACTGCCACAGTCGAATCCTGGCCTCACCGCAAGCTTGGCTGAGTGATATCAGACAAATGACCTTAGTTCTCTGCACTTCAGTTTTCTTATATGGAAAATGTGGGTGATAACAATAGAACCTACTTTGTTGAGTTGTCCGGGCCTGGCACACTGGAAATTATTGTATATAAGCCACGCGTAAATATGCACACGACTGTATGTACGTATATGCCCACTTATAGACACAACACACAAATACATATACAAAGAGAGCCCCCGAGAGCTACGAAGCAGCCGGGAAGTGCACCTGCTACACTCCCATGCACCCACACACTGACTTAAAAACACAGAGGGACATACAAATCAGTGCAGGTAAACGTTCGAAACGACAGCGACAGTGATAAGAAGCAATTGGTGCAAAGAGTAAATCAGGGAAGACTTCCTGAAGGAAACAACTTCAAAACCTTTGGAAAAAGTCTTTGAATGAAATTATCGTTTGCTCTGGGACTCTTCCCAGATTTACGCACCATGTAAAGCCCACCCAAGAGGTTGCCCAGCGCCTAGACAGGAGAGACAGGAGCGCCGCCTCATTCTGAGCTACAGGCTGGCAAAGGAACTAGCTTCTCCTGCAAATACAGACCCTGGGAAATCCAGGGAAGAGCCGTGTGAAATCCTGCGGATGAACACAAGGTCCTGGTATGCCGGCCACAAAATCTTCGTCCTCAGCCCAAATGCCAAAGAGCTGGTCAGATGGCTTTTTGAAGATGCGACTTCCTCCAGCCTTATCAGCCAGCTTTCTTAATGCCCAAACTAAGTAGGAAAAAGACTGGCCCTCCGAGTGGGCACCACAAGCCCCTGGCTTCAGGGAAGGCCTCGGGTTGGAGGCCCGCTAGCCGTGGGGGCTGACATTCGCGAGCACAGCTCAGTGTCGTCTCAGGCCGGCGGTCTCTCCCCCTTTATCTCTCCCTCGCTATTCTTTTCACTTTGACATAATGAAAGTGCAACTTGCACGCTGTCTCAAGATTGCATATGATAATTGGAAACATGTGTCCGGGCTGGCATCCCTTCAAAGGACTTGGGAGCTCTGACTTGGGCCGTCTTCTGATTGCAATAGCAATCCCCTGAGCAGGCTCCAGGGCCTTCACATTCCTTCGGCTGCACCTTAGCGCTAACTCTTGCCAGAGAAGGCAGTTGCCAGCGGAGCTCATTCCTGAGGTTCTGCAGAGGTGGGCACTAAGGAGCCCCCAGCCCCTTGCACGGCAGGGCTCTGGATCCAGCAGCTAGGCACCAGCTCTCTCGGCAATAAGAGCAAGAACTTAGCAGGTCCATTTTCCGTTGCGCAGAGGTGGCCCGTGGACGGGTCGACACCCGGCTGGGAGCCTGGGTCTTCTGGCCGCTGCCTGGGCTTTCAAGGGCTCTGATGCTGGACCCTCTCTGATCCAGCTGGGTGGTTTCTGCTAAAGAAAATACCAAAATGTCCTTATCTTACCGGGAGACCCCGGAGGGAAATGCAAACTCGCTGGCGACTTGCCACCCTGATTCTCCCAGGCCTTGTGACTGACAGGAGAGGCTAAGGGGACCGATTTCGTTGGGCAGACAACTCAGCTGCCCGTCTCTGCTGTGTAAGTGCCATGCGAGGCCCTGAGGAGACAGAGGGTAAGCTAGGTCCCTATCCTCCAGACCCCTACATTCAAGGAGGAAGCTGAATAGAGCTTTTAGTCTGGATATATCCCCATGCCCCACACCAAAACGCAAGAGGCAGGCTCAAGCACCCCCTGGTGTTGGCAGTAACCACCCTGCTACTCGCCTTGCCCCCCCCCAGACCCCCCTGCTTGTCCTGACCTGCTCTCATGCCCATCTCGCCCCTACTGAGTTCCAAACTCCGGCCCATGCCCCTGACCTTGACCCTGCCCTGGGAAGTACTTCTCAAGCTTTAATGTGGACCTGAATCACCTGGGGATCTGACTCAGCACAGTTGCCCACCCTTGATGGGGAGACATCAGCAAGAGGCAGACTTGACTTATACATAGAATCCTGGGAAGAAAGCAAGGGAGGCTCCAACCAAGTCCTGAAGACGTAGGAACTCGTCCCAAAGGGAAGCCAGAGGCCAAGGCAGGGTCGAAAGAGTCAGGTCTCAAAGGGGTATTTAACAGCGAGGCAGGAAAAGGGGCATCTGCCCCACAGTACCGAGCTCCGTCCTACTTGCAGAAACAGTCAGTGACAAGCAAAGCACCACAACAGAGTCTCTCCCTCTCAAGATAAATCTGAGCAAGCTCCCATCCTTTTCTGACCCTCAGTTTCTTCGTCTGGATAACAGAGGGATGAAAAGTCATCCTCAACAGTGTGAGACGTTCTGGTCTGTCCTAAAATTTCCCCGAGGGGCTGTTTTTACTGTTTTCCCTGGGACAGTTTACATAACACTCGATATAGCTATCGGCAATGGTTGTAAAAATGAAAAATGTCGCAGTTAAGTGTGTACAACAAGGAGCTCCCATCGGTCTCAGAATTTGTCTCCCTTCAGCTTTAAATAGATTAATTCCATAGCCCAACCATGTCAGGAGGCACTCAAAGCATTTGAAAACCCCAAACCAGATCTCTTGATGGCCATATGTGGAGTTTCCACCTCTGGCTCTCACCCTTAAAGGGCAATATACAGTTTATTTACGTCTGGTCTTATTTGAAGACTATTATTTAAAAATGACAGCGGGTCTATTCTTCTCTCTTTAGGTGGCTCCTTTCTGGATCTATGACAGTTGCTGCTGGAATTACAATCTCTTTTTTACCCGTTGAGTAAAAATACCACGATTTTGAGTAAAATATCATGAACACACAAAGAAATGAGGCTTTCAATGGCCCTACGAGGAGCTTTGCTGGAAAAAATTGCAAAGAATTCAAGCCACCTCAAGTTTATCACAACAGATGGCCAGTTAGTTCTCTCTGAATTAATAGTTGCTGGAAGCAATAAAATCAAAGAAAACGTTGTATGTGTATACCAGAAATCGTACCTTCAGATAACTCAGTGAACCTCTTGCTATTGGTACTTACAGCCTCAGGTGGTAAATATAAATTTATCTCTGGAAAGAATTTTGTTTCAGACACTGTTTGAAGGGTGGTTTGTATTTTTGTGTTTTTTTTTTTCCACAACATGATTCTACACAGAACAAGAGCCAGAAGACAAAAATGTGGGCAAAACTCCCTCTAAATCAGTCTTGCTCACTTATTCCAGCAGCCCCTGGATTCAGCACAGGCAAGGATTCCAGCTGGGAAAGCTATCCATGTGCTGCTGATTTTCTTCTTCTAGTCTTACCTTCCATTTGGGTCACTTTCCTGGTTTTTCTCCACATGTTCCAGGAAGCCTTCCCTCTGCGCCTCCTATTAGACAAGACTTCTTCTCCACTGAGAAATCACACGAGCCTAAGATTCATGGCTGGGGAAAGTGATGATAGGACAGAGGTCTATGAGCAAGAGGGCCCAACATACATCAAAGGGTTTGGATGACTTGTGGTAAAAGCACGCAAAACTCTTCTCATTGAGAGATTTATTCGACATAGACTCTAATCGTGGCTTTATTGAGTTGTGGTTTGAGTGTATTTGGTGAGTCATAGAGGATTTTAGGAGGAAAGAGCTTTTCAATTGTCTTACTCATTATAAAGGACTTCGTCCCACGTAAAGCAATAAAGACACAATTAGAACAGAGTACCCAGATCCCTGTGGCATCAGGGGAGAGTGTCAGAGAAAGAAGGCAATATTTACATCAGAATCCTGGCCGTGCCACTAAATAAAGTAGGCTCAGCCTGGTGACACGTGCAGACCATCTGGACCATGGGGTGGATCTGAGTACTGTTTTCTTTTAACAAAGACACTGTGCACAGTTCAGGTAGAAGAAGTGACAAGTCCAGAAGCACACACCGAGCAACGCTGCCCTCAACACATTCACACAAGCTACATATTTATTTCTGCCATGTACCTCTGCCCCCTGGTCACCGGGAAAAAAACATCCTACTCCATTAGTCCACTTAGGTCCTAACCCCTAATCTGCCTGGTTTGTTTTTTGTTTTTTCATGCATTTCTGTTTTGGTAGAAAAAAGGCAAGTATAGCAGGATGGCTAGAATAGGCTATTAAAGTAGAATTTCTGGGTTCAAATCCTGACTCTCCCATTTACTGACTGAATTGGTCAGCTTGGGCTGCCTTAACAAAATACCGTTGACTGGATGGCTTAAACAACACAAATTAATTTTTCTCAGTTTTGGAGGCTGGGAAGTCCAAGATCAGTGTGCTGGCTGATTTGGTTTTTGGTATGGACTTTCTTCCTGGCTTATAGATGTTGCCTTGTCACTGTGTCCTCCCATGGAGGGAAGAGGAAGAGAGAGAGAGGAGGGGCATAAGGGGGAGGAAAAGGAAGAGGTCTTATAAGGACACTAGCCGTATTGGATCAGAGCCCTACCCTTAAGACTTCGTTTAACTTTAATTTTTTCCCTGGAGGCCCCATTTCCAAATACAGTTACATTGAGAGTTAGGGCTTCAATATCTGAATTTTAGGGGTACATTATTCAGTCCACAGCACTAGGTATGTGACTTTGAACAAGCTATCTAAGCTTTGTTTCTTCCTCTATAAAATGGAATGATGACTATATTTATTCCATACTAATTTAAGCAATCAGTATCACCACTATAAAGTACTTAGCAGAGTGTCAGTTGTCAATATTACCATTTCTCTCACACAAAAGTAAATTCTAAGTCTTCATTCCATCATCACCAAGAAGAATCAAGGATTTGAGATCGTTAGGAGGAAAAGAGAACCTGCAAACCAGTTCTTGGAAAGAGAGGCAGAAAAGGAGACAAGAAGGGGAAGTGCTACGAAAAGAGAACACCCAGTCCACCGTTGGACAGCCTGGATGCTAGAAAGTTTCTCCCCGTGTCAAACTAAAAATCTTTGCCCAACATCTCCACCAGTTCACCCAAGTGCTATCCCTGAGAAGTGTTCTCTGTAACAACACATGTAGTTGGCCCATGCCCTTTCTGTATGACAAATCTTTGAAAATAGCTATTATGTCTCCCACCTAAGTCTTTTATTTCCCAGCCTAAACATTCCCAGGTCCTTCAATTATCTGTGTATGATAGGGTTTCCAGCCCCCTTACCATCCTGGGCAGCCCTAACTAGACACACTCTAATTTGTCCATGTTTCTCTTTAGATGTGGTGTCCAGAAGGAAACACAATATTCCAGATGTGGACTGACCAGCACTAATTACAGTGGGACTATTAACTCCTTTGATCCACATAGTATATTTCTATTAATGGAGCCTAAAATTACAAAAACTTTTTCAGCTGCCACATCACTCTAGATTTTCATCTTGAGTTTATGGTAAATTATAATTCCTTGGGTTTTTGTTGTGTTTTGTTTTCTTACTATTATTAAACCAGAACTCCTCCATCTTGCATTTCTGCCAGTGATTATTTAGGTTAAACATAGGAGTGTGGCTGACTAAACGGTGAGATCGAAAGCCTCTGTGGGTAGGAACTATGTCTAACCCGTCATGGTGTGCAGAGCCTAACAAGGTGCCTGGCTCACTGACGTGTTAGCTATGTCTTGTAACAGCTGCTTCTCATCATGATGACAGCTTAAGTCATAAAGGTACCAAGAATGCACCAGGCAAAAGCTTGATCTTTACTCCTAAGTATAGCATTGCCCCCCTCCCCATCCCTATAATGTCTCCCACCCTGGTAACCTGGACTGGAGCACCTCCGACTGTTGTAGAACTTGTGTGAACTCATCCAAACAAGCCCATCTGATGACAAACACAGCAGGGAAGAAAAAGAAAAGAAACCAAGAACAAAAGAAAACTGTGGAACGGAGTGAATAAAAGAGGATTTGCTGGGTCCAGCTCCACTTATAATTGCATTATTCTTCCCACTAGGAGCCCCACCCCTACTACTTTGGTCACCTGGTGAGAGGAGGAGAAGCCTAGAGCTCCCCCTAGAGGTTAGAATGTAGGACTGATAAGAGATGCTCAATGATTTGAACCATCATTGATCTTGTGTTCTTTCTGAAATCCTGCCTGATCTGGTGATCCAACGTACTGATCAATTCTCTCAACCTCCAGAGAGCTGAGACTTGAAGAATCAGGCCAACCTGGAACTTTAAAAGAAATGCCAACATATGTGACCTTGGTCCAAGGAATTCACTGCAAACTCACTTTGTCTGGACATATTTGTTTGCTTGTTCCTGTCAGTTTTGGACCCCAGGCAGCCTCTCACATACCTTCAGGTCTTGCATTTGCTTAACTTGGACTGTAGCTTTCCTATTCATTCATTTGTTCATCCAAGCCAAGAGCTGTACAGGAACTGAGAATGCACCAGTAAGAAAAATCAGACATGGGAAAAGAAACATCTCCTTAGAGTCTAGTGAAGAAGAAAGATAACCCCCAAATAAATAAAGTTGCAGCCATGAGGAGTGCTACAAATAGAAATAGGAGGGGCCACTGAGCGTCATAACAAAGGGGTTTGACCCAGTTGGGGAGAAGGAACTCATGTGTGAGGTGAGGGATACGTGGGACCAACCAGGTGAGGATGAAAGTAAAGAAGTTTCCAGGCAGAGGCAAAGGCCTTCTGCAAAAGGTCGAGTGGTGAAGAGAGTCCAAAAAGTACGGGAAGCTGAAAAGAGGCCAGCATGGCTGGAACGGAATGCAGAACAGGGAGCCTAAAGGAAGATGAGGCCATGGGAGAGAGCCACTTGGCTTGTCACCAAGACCTGCCTCCAGATTAGTTTCAATCTATAACCAGTGCTCCTTAAACTCGATTGTCATAAACCTTTAATCTGCTTTCCCCATCCTGTCTGCAAGGATTTCGTGAGCTACATTGTCAAATGCCTTGAGGAAGTCAAAATACTTTGTGTGTATCATGACCCTGAGAAGTTTCATCATGGGTATTAGAAGTGGAACTTCAGGCGTGATTAGAGGTTACTTGTTTTCTTCTCTTGTTTAACATGGAATGTATGAACACACTTTAAAGCATAGGGAAGAAGTCAAAGAGGGAGAAGCTATGGAAGCTAGAGAAGCTTTGATATGGGTGAAAAACAAAGTCCTTCCTGAGGAAACACTAAGTGCCTGCCTGATACCTTTCTCTAAAGGGTTTCACTACTCCGTAAGGATCACATCATTCCGCAATGCTTTCCACTTGTTTAATGTTTTTCCTTGTTGGTAAGAAATATCAGCTGGTGACCAAGCAATTTGAAGCTCATTTTCCTTCATTCCTGGACTATTGAACACAAGCTGCAAATCTGTCCAGGCAGCAACGTTCTCTACTTTTATTGTTCTTTCACTTAATCATCTATTCTCTCAACAAACATGTATTAAGTTTCTACTATGTGCTAGACATTGGAGGGAAAATATGAATAAGACAAAGTATTTGCCCTCAGAGGGCCCACAGTCTAGTGAGAAAACCAGACACAATCCAGTTACTGAGTAATAGAATAGATGTGAATGTGACAAAAGGTAACATGAGGTAAAAGAAAGCTTTTAACTCTGCTTAAGGAAGCCAGGAAGGCATTTGACAAGAGGGGCAATTTGAGCTGAGGCTCAGATGATGAGTAGGAGCACACTAGAAGGACAAAAGGAAGTCCCAGGCACAGGAAACGGCATTTACAAAGGCAGGGAGGCAAAGGGAAGCATGGGATTCTGGGTAACTGGAGGAATGGAGTCCAAGATATCCTTAGGAGTCAGGAAAGAGATGATGCTGGGAAAGCAGTTACTCGTGATGAGCCTTGAACATTGTTCTCCAGAATCTAGATTTTATCCCATAGGCAATGGCTATCCCATGAAGCCCCTTTTGCACTTTAGAAGATTGACCTGGCAGCCATGTAGAGACATAACTTGTAATCTTGAAAAGTCACGGAGAATTTTAACTCATCTGACACCAGTGACTGGTTGGCCCATATACATTCGGTGGTTCGCATGTGGTATTATCTTGATTTATTTAACAGAAAATCTTAATGTTAATGACGATCACAGGATCTCTGAAAAGACAGCTAGAGGTGGCTCAGTTCTTCCCAGAGTGTGTTCTACAAGATACTTGCTCTGTGGGGTATTACTAGGTGTTAAATAGTAAGGGCAGGGGGAATATTTGTCAATTATGTTTTAGGATATGATACTTTAGGTTACTACCCATAGGGAGTAGAGGGGCCTGATAGGTAACCCAAAGGAGATCAAGCAAAGAAAGTGCCTCTGCGCTTCTTCAGAAACCATCAAAGAAGACATAAGGCAGAGAGCTGCAGACACAGACGTAGCCACTTGCTTCTCTTTCTGTGATTGCTTTCCTTGGACTGGTGCTAAAATGGGATGATATTGGTACTCTCCAAGCATACAGCTGCTCATGGTAGGAAAGGCTGTTCTGGAGACACAGCAACATGGAGAGACTTCCACATGCTCTCTCCCAAGGTCTTTTCCTCAGAAGCTCTATTAGTTCCATGTCAGGGAGGCTGTCCAGGGAACCCTCTGCTCATGGACACTCCCTGTCCTGCTCAAAGACAAACAATGATAAAAGTCACACCTCATAATGTCTGAAGAAGAATTTACAAGAACAGGCTTGCACATTTTCCAGCTTCAGATGGTGGAGACACTTATTGCCTAATGTCCTCAGTCCAACATTAGTACTCAGGTCTGGCTGGGAAGAGGGCTTTTCAGTTTTGCTCTCTTCTCTAAAGTCAATCTCCCTTCCAACTTAACAAACGTTAATCAGACAGTGACCCCTATGCCACGTGCAAGATCCTGGGATCACACAGAGAAACCAGACACTGTGGTCTTGTGGTCAAGGCACTGGCAGCCCTCAGACTTCACATCTGCACATTTTGGCCTCTCCTCAGGGGATCTAGAGCCCAAGGGGTATGGGTGGTGGCTTCAAATCAATCCACTGATAAGTATTCATGGCGCTATGTTATTCATCCCTGGTTCCAACGAACACAGGTACCCTCCTCTCATCCCTTTGCATCCTCAGAAACTTCATTCCATTGTATTCTTTCCCTCTGGCCTTAGGTGAAGTCTGTCATCTCCTGAGGATACCACCCCAACATCACCCACTCCAGGTTTTCTCAGGCTAAGGTGGGAGCAGAGAAGGAGCAGTATTGGGCTCCCCCTACTATCGCTGCTTCCAAAGATACCGTTGCTTTGCCATGGTGCCTCACTCCCTGTGGACTGCTAAGGTAGTGAAGAGAATTTAAGCAACCTTAAGATACAGCTCAGAATCAACAATCATCCTGCCAGTTTTAGCTTCTGGTTTTTTCAAACCTGTTCCCTCTCTCCCAGCAATTACTGCCCTGTGGTAAGCCTCATTATCTCTTGCCTGGAATATTTCAATTGCTTCCTCCCTGATGTGTCTGCCTCCAGTCTCGTTGCCCTCATAGCTGCCCCCTCCCTCTCCCAGCTCACACTATTTAAGCTACAAATGTTACTGTCATACTTTCCAAGTGCTTGTGACCTCATAGATGTAGATAACATTTATTGAGGGCTTATACTGTGCCAGACCCTGGATGAAGGGCTTCACATGTTACTACTACTGTCACCATTTTACAGAAAAGGAAACCGCAGTTGAGAGAGACTAACTCAGTCAGGATTACATGGCAAGTATGTGTCTTAGATGGAGTTCAAAGGTATAACTGTCCAACTGCAGAGTCTCCCCACATAACCACTTGCCACTGAAGAAGACACAGTTAGTGTTCACCATTATTTCCAGTTCCCTACTCCCTCCAGGTGCAAGGGAGGATTACAGTGCCCAGCCTCTATAAAGTTAGGAGTGGCCACTTTACTTGCTTTGGTCAATGAGAAATGAGTGGAAGTGATGTGAGTCATGTTTTGGCAGGAGTATCCAAACACCAGGGTGCAGCTCTCCACACTCTTCTTCCCTGCTGCAGTGAACTCGAGAGCTTTCTGTACACATGGTGGAATCATAAGAGGGCAGGGCCCTTGTCAGCCTGGTTCCTGAGTGACCAAGCTGAGCTGAGTTTTCCCATCAACCTACAGGGTTGAAGCCTGAGTAAGAAATAGACCTTTGAGGGGCCACCTGTGGCTCAGTTGGTTAAGCATCTGACTCTTGATTTCAGCTCAGGTCATGAATGATCTCAGAGTCATGAGATGGAGCCCCGCATCGGGCTCCATGGTGTGTGTGTAGCCTGCTTAAGATTCTCTTTCTCACTCAGCCCCTCTCCCGCACCCTGTGCTAATCTCTAGCTCTCTCTTAAAGAAAAAGAGAAAGAAGAAAGAAAGAAAGAAAGAAAGAAAGAAAGAAAGAAAGAAAGAAAGAAAGAAAGAAAGAAAGAAAGAAAGAAAGAAAGAAACCTTTGGTTTACGGACTTTTCAATCACTGAGATTTGGAGATGCTATAGAAACGTGCACACACACACATATCTTGATGAATACAGGTATACTGCCTCACCCCATTATAATAACCAGGTTCTTGTCTTCTTGCAAAATCCTCTTACTCCCCAGTTTTAGTTCATTGCCTTTACTAGCTATGCAAACTCAAACATGTCACTTACCTCTCTGATTCTCAGTTTCTTCATTTATCCGGGAGTTAAAGGACAAATTAAATTTTATTCAACAAACACCTACTGAGATTGTGGTAGGTTCCAGGCACCATGCTGAGTGTCTCCCTGACATGAAAAGCTCCTTCTCTGCTATTATTTCCTCTGCTGAGCTTTCCTAACCAGCTGCGTAAGACTGTTCTCTAGAACTTAACTGCTGAACATAAACCTGGGACCAAGCCCTGGCTCTGCCACTCACTAAATATGAGATGAGGAGCAGGCTATTATTTTATCTCTGCCTCCGTTTCCTCATTTAGTAAAATGACAATATGATTTCCCACATCCTAGGTCTGTTTGGTGGGTTAAATAAGGTGTGTGTACATAACTCTACAGTTAAATCCATTGGTGATAGAAACAGATCTGGTACTAGTGATGGTGTCACCTCTTACCTGCTCCGTGACCTTGAGCATTTACTTAGACACTTTATGCCTCAGTTTCTCCATCTATAAAGGGAGAAGAGTAGTGATATCTCTACTTTCATTGGATTTATTGAGAAATATTGAACTCTTGACACATAGTGGCACTCAACCAATGTGAATTATTCCTAAGAAAGCCACTCTAGGGCTATAAATCTATAACAAATATATTTAATATTTAGTAACAAATATACGATATATTAATATATAATGAATAATATCTATGTATCAAAACACAATTATTTATTGAATGGGTATTTCTTCCACCTTGAAGACAGGGACTGAGTCTTATTCCTCTTCACATTTCCAGTGCCTGGGAAGTTGACAGGTTAGGTCATTGTTTGGGGGAGGAACTGAATAAATTCCTCACATTTTCTATTCTCTTCTTTCTAGTGTCCTGAAGAAAACTCAATCTCTTGGTCTCAGAAAGTCACACGCTTTTCTGGGGACTGTGCAACTGTCAAAGGAGTTGCACGCCACCCGCTTTCAATGTGACCCTGCCCCATGCCTCCTGGAGTGAACAAGCAGAGGGAAAGGCTGAGGGAAGGGCAGAAAGGAGGACCAGGCTCCCCACCTTGCCTGAGTCTCTGGGTCGTGTTTCTCCATAGTCTGAGAGGTTGTGTTTTTGATTTAAAGAAACAAAACAGTTTCCAAGGAAAACTCATTTTGTTATGGTTCAAAGCCATTTAATTTGTGATATTATTTCCTCTGCTCAGCTTTCAACTTTCTAAACTCCTTGAGGCTGGAAGAGCTCTAAGGCTGTGAGTGCTCGTAAGGGCGGAGCACACGGTTCCTCTGCAGAGCCCGCCACTGGCTGCAGAGCCCAGAGATGCAGCTCAGAGAAATAAATCACCATCCCCCGGGCTTCTATTCAGGTCCACGTCAGCAGCAGCCTTGCAAGTGGACTCTCCCGCGTCTTTTTAATCATGGAACTTTCCCTGGAGAAAGCATAGGGTCTGCGGCCAGACGCAGCACAGCCGAGGCCAGGGCTGATGAGGTGAGCAGCTCTGCATGGTTTTGTGGCCATCAGCTGGGAGTGCTTCATCATATCCGTGGGATAAGTGAGTGGAGTTCCACATAGTGATTCTTTGTCCTCCCAGTTCATAACCACAGAGAGCCCGCACTTTGCCTCAAACCCCCACCAGTGTGTTGTGCAGTTTGGGAGAGGCCAAAGGAAAGATCTTCCTTCACATGATGCCTATGTCACAGCAATATATTTAAGAGCTGTTCCACAGTGACCTGGGGCCTTCTGAGGCTTTTCTCGAACAGGAATATTCAACCCAAGTCATGAAATTCACTGATGTGCCTTCTCTCAGATAAGAGGGAGCCACCCCTCCCCTCTGCACCAACACAGTGAGTTGCTGGGCACATGGGCCAATGTTTTCCTTACAGCCTGAGAGGTAGTTGAGACTAAGGATGCTATACTGAAATCAGTTTTCGATCAATGTAAGACTGAATTCTAGCATAATTTTTTTTTTAATGAATGAAGACTCCTGTCACTAGAATTATTTAAATAGACCGAGCACCAGGCAGAAAAGTTATGGAAGAGATTCAAACAAACAAGTAAATGTTGATATTAGGTGACCTTAGTTATCCCTTCAACCCTAAGGTGTGATGACTGAATTAAAACATGTTCCTTTAACCAACACCAAGAGCCTGGTACATGCACCATACTCCAGTGGTACCACGAGACCCACAGAAGCAAGTGAAGTCTCAGTCCTGGTGCTTAGTCTTACTCAGGAAACAAGACACCTCGTTAGGCTAATTTCTGAAACTTAAAATAACCAATGCTTAAATGCTCATATATGCTACGTGTCTTTCATAAGTCATGGGGGGGGCGGTTCTCTGCTCCTTGTCATCCTCGGGGATCCAGGTTAACAAAGGCTCAACAATTTTGTGGAGTGTCACAGGTCATGGCAAAGCAGGAGGAGAAGAGGGAGAATCCGTACTGACTTTTCATCTTCTGCCTGAATGTGACACTTGTCAATTCTGCTTGACCTCTTTGGCTAAAGCAGGTCACATGTCATGACTGACATCAAGAGGCAAGAAGTGTGATCCTAGTGTGCCCACAAGGAGGAGAACCAGAAATACTGATGAGCAGGACTAATGTCTATCTTTATGATATATATCAAATAGGAATGTATCAAATATGAATATAAATGTGTCGCAAATACATGCAGCAACTGGACAACAATCTAAGACAATATTAATCAAGTTCTCAATAAAGAAAGTGCTAAGTGAATGTTTGACGAATTAATGAATGAATGAGAAATCCATGTGAGCTGAATAGTAAGTGAAGATTTTGTGACAGAGGTGGGACATGAACACACCATTAAAAGTGGGGAAGTGAGTGGGTATGGGGTGCAGAGAGGAAAATAGCATCTCCACAAGAGGGGAAACCAACAGAGAAAAATGGGAAGGGAACTAAAATTTATATATCACCTATTATGTTACAGGTACTTTGTAGGAAGGTTTACATTTTATGCTCTCCATTTTATAGATGAGACTGAGTCTCAGACTGACCATGAGGCTTGTTCTCCCAAAAACATACCTCCAATAATGACAGAACTGGCCTTCCAACGCTGGTGTCCTTGGTCCCAAAGCCTGTGAAATTTTCTATTCCACGCCAAGAAAGCAATAAGCACTATGTTTTCCCAGGACCACAAGAAGACAGGATTGTCTAAAGCAGCCCTGGAAAATAGCAGAAGATAAAGTTGATGGAGAACTCTGGCGGTAGGCTGAGTTTGGAACCAAGATAAACAATGGGGAATCACTGAAGTTCAGGCTAAGTATATATAACATACTTTTGAAGCACCTACTCCTATAGCATTATGGGAGGCATAAATATTAATAAAAGATTCCTTGCCTTCCAGGAGCTCACAAGACCTCAGGAAGCAGAAGAGTTATTCTGTAGCACAGGCAGAATCTGCTATGTTTCATAGCAGAAACAGAAGCACAGAGTGTAAAGATGGGAAACATCCTGTAAATGTAGGTGTTCCTGATGTTCTCAGGCAGGCGATTAGGAGAATGGCCCCTGCCTTGAGTGTAACCATGCCTCTCCGAGCCACACAAGCCAGAATAGGACCCAGCACAAGAACAAACTGGTATTTCCCACCAAATTCTTCTCAATTATTTCATGACAGTACCAGGGAATAGCTCACTTGTTCCTTCAAATACAGTTCTCTTGTCTACTGCAGGTGGGGCCCACCAGGTCCTTCTTTCCTGCCTTAGCTCTTTACAATGAATCAATTCCAGGAGTTGGGTGACTTGACTCATTAATAACAATAACAGCAACAATAACAAACCCAACATTTATGGAAGGCCAACAATATGGGTCAATCAGGCACATTATCTCATTTATGATGAGAAACCTGAGATTCAAAGATTATGCAGATCACACAGCTGGCAAATGTCAGAGCTAAGATCTGAATCCAGATCTTTCATACTCCACAGTACAACCTGGAGACCAAGGACTATGTCTTATAGAACTTTGACTCATCAGCACAGAGTGTCATGCTTGGCATAGAAAAAAAAATCTCTTACTGAAATGGTTAAAAGAATAAAAAAATCAGACAGTTGAAGTCACATTCCTGTGGTGGCAAATCTGTTTTCTTTTTAAGAGTGGGGAATGCATGTTAATGAATCAGGAGAAGTACGGCGGTGAGAAAGGGGCCTAGGATGCGTTGATGGCAGGCGGCATTGGAGGTCAGAAAGAGGAGGTGGGATGGCTGGCATCAGTGGTGAGCAGCACAGTAGCTTTCTGAGCAGCAGAGAGGGGACTGGATGGAGATACAGTGGTGAGATGACAGCCTGGACTGGGGTGGCGACAATGGGAAGAAAACACCAGGCGCCACAGAGGTGAAATCAGGAGGGTTTGCTAGAAAGTGGGATATAGGTGATAAAGAAGAAGGAGAGGCTGAAGATGACTCCAAGTTTTCCAGGCAATGGGAATTTGATAAGAAACTTCTTGCCATTGCAGTATTCTAGGGGCACGTTTGACCACGAAGACTCACAGAATCTCAGATAACGATCGCCCACCCCAAAGCTCTCTGTTCACTGCAATAATCGGTTCTTGTGCAGACAGACAGCTGGGAGCAAGGAAATTGAAGTAGCAGACATGGTTTTTTAACTGAAAGGGAAAAAGGTCTGAGAGAAGGAACCAGATACTTTGGGGTCCTTGATGAAGACTCTGTGTGAGATGCTAATGCATGCTCGGCATTTGGGTGGATGGTCTCCTCTAGAATAAAGACAGACCTACAGGCTCTAAGAGAAGTTTGCGTGTCCAGCCTAAAACCAGGGGCTATGGTCCCAATACTCTCTGAAGACATGAAACTCATGAGGAAAGAATCCTGACAGAAAAGAGAGAATGGCTGCATCGTGTTGCAATCTTAAAAGAAATGCAATCAGTACATGTGTCTGGTTAACCACATTCAACTTCCTTTCTGCAGCCCCTGTCCTTCAGGCAAGGGACACAGCAGGAAGCCTTCAGGGTTAAGAGGGTGAGTCTTACATCCAATTTCCCTCCCTTTAAATAATTTTCACTGCATGGAAAACACTGTCATTAATGAGGTTCATGAGAATTGGATAAATAATTACATAATCCCTGCAGATGGGTCATCATTACAAGAAAAGGAAGGGGCACCTGGGTGGCTCAGTCAGTTGAGTGACTGCCTTCGGCTCAGGTCATGATCCCAGCGTCCTGGGATCGAGCCCCCACATCAGGGTCCCTGCTCAGCAGGCAGGCAGCCTGCTTCTCCCTCTCCCTCTGCTGCTCTCTCTCTCAAATAAATAAATAAAATCTTTTAAAAAAAGAAAAGAAAAAGAAGATATGCATTCTTCCTTCTCCCAACCCCCAATGAAATGCAGTTTACCCCTTCCTATCAATGCTTTCTTTTTAATCACCATGTACTAGAAGTTAAGAAAATAAGACTTTTTCAAGGCTCCATTTGGAAGACTTGACAAGCAAAGAAGTTCTTGCAGAATTCCTTTTGTTCTGTGGCTGGAAAACAGGGTGCCCTGGTTAATTCTTTACATCTAGTGTGTTGGGATTTGTGTTCACCAATCTGTCTCCTGCACAGGCATGAGCTCTCCCTTGCAGTCAGGTGCTGCATGTGTAGCAGATACTAGCCCATAAAAACGACTCAAAACGTGAATGCTGAATGACAGTCTCTATCAACTCATCTGATGAGCATGAATTAACCGGGGTTACTCAATGAAGTTGTCTGAACTCTCACTACTTTCCATTCTTGCTCAAAGCCAAGTGAAAGATACGCGTGTCCTCCTGCCAGCAAGTTCATACCAAGCTCCTCCTTGATACTTTCTAATTTGCCTCCTGAGGAGCAGAGGCCAAGTAGAGCAGTTGTCTCAGCCATGGCACTTTGAGATTTATGTAACAGACTCGGGAACTACCTCTCTCTGTAATTGTGTTTCCTAAGAAGCTGCCATCATATGAGTCGTTCTACAAAAGAAAAAAAAAATTGCATTGGCGTGTGCGGTGGTGAACATGGCTTGTCTCCACCCTGGCCATGTGGCCAGAACTGTTTATCTGTTAATTGCCTTACAATTAACCTCAAGTCATTTTGTGCAGGTAAACCTATTTCCTGATTTGGATTCTAAGCTTCCTGAAGACCCGGGCCCTGTTTTTCTGTCTACCTGTATTATCACTCAGGCACAGAAGCCTTATTAAGTCCATTTAAATCCACCCTGAAAAAAGAGAAGTCAGGAGAAAGGTCCTCCAGGGGTGGAAACAAAGGGTTTGGGGGTGGGGGCTTCTCTTTTGCTGTAGAATTCATTCTCTGTGCCCCAGATTTCAACGGCGCAGAAGTTCTTCTGATCATCTTCATGAAAAAGTTATGGTCAGGCCAAGGAGTTAAAACTGGTCTTTATCCAAACACAGGATTTTTTTTTAAATATTCCATCCAAATGGACTGCCACATTACTTGAAAACAGTCCTTCATTTGAAAAAGCAGCTTCAGACAGCCTGTTTAGATTTCCAAAACATCTGTGCCTATAATGCTCGGAAACTCACACGCGGGAGCATAGACACCATTTCCAATAGGTCCTGCCGCCAAGCTGTTTAGAAAATAACCAAGGGAAGAGAATAAAACAAACTCTCCAAACAAGTGCCTGCCTTCTATACTGCATAGACTTGCTTCATTTCTCTTTATGTTTTTCCAAAAATGGCTCTGTCTCCAAGGCATTGTCCATGATATGAAAGAGGGTACAGGCCAGTAACTGGCCAGCAGGCTGAGACCACAGGGTGGGCAGTGGCCCCTTTCACTGCCATCTTTCCAGAAATAATAGACCAACTCCCAAAGACCCCCTTGCATTTCCCTCCAGACAGACTCGTGAATTTTTTTTCTTCAAAGGAATTTCTCCCGAACCTACCAGACCCTGTTCACGGAATGGCGAATCTCAGAGTAGGCGGGACACTTAATTCTCATCCAGTGGGATACTCCTCCCCATTTGGGAATTTTCCTCTAGCACAAGGTGCTTGGGGGGGTCATCTCCCCTCTGTAGGGGGTCTCCCAATGACAGGTGCTTGCCACCTCAAGGGGTGGTCCAGGCCTCTTTTCTTTAGCTCATCTTCATATTCCACTCTCAATTGCTCCTTGTAACTCAAACCATCAGACCTGTTCTACCCTGTGAAGCCTCGAAGAATACATCAAATCCCTTTTTCCCGTGGCAGACAGTCAAATATGTTGAAATGGTTGACAGGCCTCCTCCGAGTCTTCCCTTCTTTGGGCTAAATAGTCCTGGTTTCCTGAACCTGGCCCACAAGCTCTGGGATTGTCAAACTCTTTCCCATTCGGGCAGCCCCCGGACATGCTCCTGCTTGAAGATGTCTTGCAGACAGGCTGGATGCTCCCAGATAGGAATAAAATCCTCTAGACGTGGTGTGCGTCCAGAGGAGACTGGAATTGCTATCTCCCTTGTCCTTTGTTCTTTAAAAAAAACCAACACCATCATAGCATTCTGCAGTTTATCTGTGTGTTTCCTGCAGTAACAGGCTTTTAGGTCACCTTTCCCTCATCCTGGACTTTGTTGAGCATAGAGCTGACCTTGACCTTCACCTCTGAAAGCTTTATGTTCACAGTTTATAGGCTACATTTAGTCTATTGAACTTGTTTTAAATTGTAACTTTGTCATCTAACATTTCATCTGTCCCTCTAGATTTGTGAGGAAAGTGACTTCTTAATCTTAATCCAAGCCCAAAATCTAGAGAAAAAAAAAGTGTGTATACAACAGGGCCCAGGACAGAATATATAGCAGTTAACAACATTTACTGAGTGTTTACCATGTACCATGCTCTGTTCTAAACACTTCTTGGGGTGCCTGGGTGGCTCAGTCAGTTAAGTGCCTGCCTTCAGCTCAGGTCATGAGTTCAGTGTCCTGGGATCAAGCCCCACATCAGGATCCCTGCTCAGCGGGGAGTCTGTTTCTCCCTCTCCCTTCACCGGCCCCCCACCCCACACTCGGGTGCTCTCTCTCTCTCTCAAATAAATAAATAAAATCTTTTTTAAAAATGAATAAATAAACACTTCTTAGGAATTAGCACACTTAATCCTCTCATCAATCCTGATATATAGGTGTTATTAATATCCCTACTTTACTGATGAGGAAGCTGAGACACAGAGAGGTTAAGTAACTTGCCAAGGTCCCTCAGCGAGTAAAAAATGGCGGAGGCAGGATTTGAGGCCAGGCAGTCGGGCTCCAGAGCCTGTGTTCTTACCCACTGCTCTGCATTGTCCCTGCTAGAGGACATCAGGAGGCTTCCCTCCACTTTGACGTCATTAAACCAACAACCAATGCTCTTTAGGAACCACGGAGTCAACCAGCTAGAAGTCAAACATGTGCACTATCATTTAACTTTTTCCATCCATCCTTTCCATAAAAATATTAGACGAAACTCCGTCAAATGATTTCCTCGAGTCAAAACCTACTTGTCTATAGCATTCCCTTGATCTTCAAGGTCAATAAACCCATCAAAGAAAATTATTTACTTTGGAACGACTTGCTCTTAGAGCGTCTATGCTGGCTTCCATGCTTGTCTGCCCTCCTTGTGGCCTCTAAGCCAGCCTGGCTCCTCTACACCACTTACCCAGTGGCTCGGGGTCACCGCACATGGCTATTCTTGCTTATTCTAGTCCAGTCCAGCCCAATCTTGTTCCCAAACCCTCCCCTGCCTCATCAAACTCCTTGACATTCTAGCCCCATCCCTGATCCTTTCTTCTCACACAATGTATCTACAAGTGTGTTTCATGGAACACATCTGCTGTCAGTAATAGGTTATTGGGGTTTTTTTGTTTGTTTGTTTGTTTGTTTGTTTGTTTGTTTTAAGGAGTGGTTCTTGGGTTAAAGAAACGAAATTAGTTCATTTACCATGGAGATCTTAATATGCTAATGTGCATTGTGAAGTTTTAGTTAGAGTGGTGTTCTATGGAGAATCTCACATTAGCTGACCAGGGAATCTGTGCTGGGCATGCACGCACACACGCATACACACACACACACACATACACAGTAGTGTAAGGATATCAAGGTATATTATATAATAGGATATATTTGGGCACCAATTAACTATTTCCTTGTCTAAATGTTCACAAATCAGGGTGACTGGCTAGCTCAGTTATGAGTTCAAGCCCCACACTGGGTGCAGAGCTTACTTAAAATAATAAAATAAATGCTCACAAATCTTGCATTTGTTATGCATTCTAGAATTCTATCAAGGATGCAGAGAAATCTAACTGGTTGGTCAGTGCGAGCATCTACCTTTCCTGATTTTTCTTTAAAAAAACAGAATATTTATGTGTCTCCATTTGAGTGAAGAGATGCTATACACCTTTTCTTAAATCCCCTAGGATGAAAGGTCTCTGGGCTTGGAAATTGGAAATGAAAGCAACTACTTCTTACCTAAATTGGGCCTCAATTTCCTCTTAACCATCTCTATGCTCCCCTTTGTAGATTGATCAATTTTTTTCTTGCTTTTATACCACCTTCAAGCCTTGCTCAAATTTCACATTCTCAAGAAAATACAGGTTTTTTGACCACCTTATTTTAAATGCCAACACCCACCCAATACTCTCTGCCTTGCTTTCCTTCATTATGTTTCTCAATAGACCTCAATGCCTTCAAACACAGCATGCAATTTACTTGCTTTGTTTATTGGCTGTGTCTCTATAAGGAGATACTGTTGTATCTCCAGCACCTATAATAATACCGGTCATAGAGGAAGTTCCTCATACATATTGTTGAATGAATAGAGAAGGTAGAAGAAGCAATCATCCAAAAACTGTATATAGGGGGGGCCTTCTGTTTGGCAGGCATTGCACTGAAGTGGCTTAAATGCCACTTCCTCAGGGAAGGACTCCCATTACACTCTCACTGCCTTCTTTGCTTTGCTTTCATAGCAATAACCACAATCTACAACTACATGTATTTATGGGATTATTTCATTTCCTCTCCCTTATTTATTCACAAGGACAAACATCTGGTCTATTTTCTCACTTTACCCCCCAGTGCCTAGCCAAGAGTAGGCACCCAATCAGCCACACATTGAATTTCTAATTTCAATTTGAAGTTCCATTTGGTTCCTTTTTAGTTCTTTTCAGTCACTCTTTATAGTCTCCTTCCCCTTTGTAGGGTTTTAAATGCCATCTTATTTCTTTAAGTTTATTGAGCATAGTTTACATCCTATTTTTGACAATTTCAATACTTCAGGCTTTGACTTTCTGTTTCTGTTCTGCAGTTTATGGTGTCTTCTGATTCTAGCACATGGTGGTGCCTCTCTGTCTCTCTCTCTGTCTCTCTCTCTCTGTCATTCTGTGTGTGTGTGTGTGTGTGTGTGTGTGTGTGTGAACTCATAGTCCTTAGAAATTTATCTACAGGAATTTTTGGGTCTTGAAATTTAAAAAATATTCCCACAGACAGGATTTCATTTAATTCTTCCAGGGACATGGTGGACAACGAATCCCAAGATTTCTTTAAAATAAATATTCACCTTGAAGACAGCTTAAAAATCTTAAAGTGTTGTAAATTTTGGTCCCAGATACCCCAAGGTAAGCTTGGGGTTGGGAATTCTAGTAGAAGACTACTGTCATATTTTCCTCCACCCAAACTCAAAGCCAGGACATGCAAGGATTCCTACTATTTATCTCTGTAGTGTGGGGTTTTTCACTAGTTTACCACTGAAGATGTTGCTTTTCAGTGATGCCAGCTTTAAGCAGGAGTCTCAGATCTGACTAACCTTCCACCTAACATAGGCTCTGTCTTCTGCCCAGTTAAATCCTAAGCTCCAGGGACCCACATAAACCCTGGGGCAAGGGTTGGCAAGAATGTTCTTGTCATTTCCAGACTTTAAAGACATCTTTTATTTTTCCATCAACTCAACAAAGCATTTAAATAAATTATCCAGCATCTTTAGGTTTCTTCACATGGAGAGTTTCTCCAGTCTCTTCCATGTCATGAAAAACTGAAGCCCTCTTCCTCTGAGTGTTCATACTCTTGTTAAATTTTCTTTGTTCTACAGTATTTTTTTTAGATTGTCTCCATGGACAGTGTTCTTCTTCATTCATCCTCATATAAGGCAGAATCTATCTTTGCAAATAACAGGGTGTCTAAATTGTCCTTGGCTCCACTGCTAGGCTAAAGGATGACTCCTCTCCTCAGTTCTGCAGATAAAGGGCAGGTTGATATTCATGGCTCACGTTGCTACAATATCTAGTTCAGCTAGTTCAGCTTCTGTGGCATTTTCCCTTATACTTACTGTTCCAGGCTCTAATACTTTGAACAAGTGTGGCTAAAGAAAATCTATAGTTTCCAGCATGTGTGTTATCAACATTGTTTTTTTCTCTCTGACATTGTTATTTCACTGTTTTTCTCACCTACATTATTCGGGAGAATACCTATGTAAATGCATTGTTCCCCCTGGTTCCTCCAGCTCTTCCCTAATTCTTGCCTGTCCATTTTTGCTATTGCAACTCTTTTCCAGATGTTCAGTAGTTTTTCCCAGTACACTCACTGATATCATTTTCATAACTGATGAGACTATATCTGTCTTTCTATGAAAGATGGCTAAGTGGTAGGAGAACAATTTTCAGGAAACCTCAAAATGCTCTACCCTGGGCTCTAAAAGAATATTTCCCTGGGGCTCTTGGGTGGCTCAGTCGTTAAGGGTCTGTCTCCAGCTCAGGGCATGATCCCAGGGTCCTGGGATCGAACCCCACATTGGGCTCCCTGCTCCACTGGGAGCCTGCTTCTTCCTCTCCCACTCCCCCTGCTTGTGTTCCCTCTCTTGCTGGCTGTCGCTCTCTCTGTCAAATAAATAAATAAAATCTTTTTAAAAAAATTTTTAAAAAGAATATTTCCTTATTTTCTGGTTTGTGAAAACCCTCAGCCTCTAATCAATGAAGCAGATGTCATGGATTATGAAGTGACTTTTCTTCCCTATGGGTGTTCTGTCTCATGAACTTAAGCAAAACTTGAATGTGCCATGAAGAGAAAGCTACACAGGATTTAGTACCCCAATTTAGTTCTTTCTCTCTTATACTTAAGAGATTCTTCTTAGATTCTAGCATCAGGTTGTCCATCGTTTTTAGTTTAATTTAGTTTCATTGGTTTTTGTCTTTTTTGCTGGTCCTTCAGAGGTATTTATGTCATTGGGATATTTTGAGAAGATGTATTGGGACCCTCAAGCCATATGCCATTTTCAACAAGAAATCCCCTCCTTTGGCCTTGACCAGTTACATGAAAATATGATACTTTCACCCAAAGTTCCTGTCTTCCACATCCCTGATAAGTTGGTAAATATTTCCAGAGGAGCCTAGGACCCTGATAACTGGCTTTCCCAGTATGCTGAGGGATTCTACATATTTGGGACCAGACTTGAGAGTGGTGATTGCTTCATGCTGGTCTCCTACAACAATGCATACCAGTTGATGGGGGAAAAAATCAACTCAAATGTCCAAGCTAAGTCTAAGGTCTCAGGAAAATAATTATATAGCACAATCTCCTCCTCCCACTGACCTCAGTCTCCAGCCCACTTCTCCCAACACGGAGCCCAGTGTTCAAAACTTCCTTTGTCTAAGGCTTAGGTTTCCTCCTAATGACAGTCCCTCCTCCTTCTCCTATTGTCCAAGTCCTTGAATATCTTAACAGTTTCTCACAACTGCAGAGGTCTCTCATACAATTGCTGGTTTATGGAGTAAAGTGAAACAGAGAAACACTTGAAGATTGGGCATCCTGGCCCCTGGGTGGATCAGGATTCCATTGGCTGTCAGAATTAAACCCAGCCAGCTCTTCCTCAACCTTCTGAGACATCAAGGCAAATCAAGAATTTCACATGTGCATTTCTCAATATTCCTGTTATTCAGTGAATGAGTATATTGCCTCTGGGTCAGAGCCACTCCACTGTGTAGGTGGCATTGCTAGCATCCAGAAACCTCATACTGATTAATACTGTCTGCCATGTTAAGAACCCTACTCAGATTATTAACAAATGAACTTCCACTCACTAACTGAATGACTATGGAAGCATCCGGACTTGGGAGTTCTCAAGATTGTACTCAATGACAGCACTATTAAATAATTTTGCAGTTCAGCAAACTTATTCATGGATGGTGGATATGTGCCAGTTTTGGGAAAGACTTCAGTGTTGGGCTAAAGGGCTCTGTCACTGCACCTGCTTATTCAGACTTACAGATGATACAAAGCCAGGAGGAGCCACTAATAGGTGTGGAACAAATTAAGATTCAGTGCACAGACAAGAACAATGGCCTGAAACAAACAGAAGGGGGAGAGAGAGAAATTTTTACCTAATGATAAAGTTATCTGAATTTAGGTTAAAATATTAATTGCTTAATACACTAGTCTAATGTATTAGTCTAATATGTTAGTCCAAGTAAGGCCTAACTTGATAGCAATTTCTATGGACATGTCTTGGGGTTTTAACTTATTAGACACTGAATATTAGATAATCATGCAATCTGATTTTAAAAACAAAAACTGTAATGCTAACAGCCCAAATTCAGGCCAAGGAAGATTTTAACCTTCTGTCCTCCACAATGTTAGAACCCTCCTGGTAGGGCTGAGGTGAGACATTTAGAGAACACAGGAAAATGTGGGCAACCTCAGAGAAGAGCAGCCTGGGTTGTACAGGATCTAGAAACTGTCACAAGAGAAACGATCAGATAAACCAAGTTATAGAGGCTGGAAAAGAGAAGTTTGCTGTCTTTAAATATTTAAAGTTCTGTCAAGTGAAAGAGGGAACAGATTGCTTGCTCTACTTCACAGAACTTGGGCCAATGAAACAAAGACCTGGGGAGGTAAATTTACTTCAACTTATAAAAGAATGTCTTGTCAACTCCAGCTCCACAACAGTGGAATGGTCTACCTCATAAAGTACTGAGCACTTTGCCATTGGCATCAAGAAGAGTCTGGATGACCCTCTGTCAGGGAGTTATCAAAACAATTTTGGGGGTGGGGTGGAGATGGAAGTTGGAAAAAGTGACCTCCAACCTTGAGAAGCTATGCTTTTAAAATTACTTCCCACTAAGATTTTAATGACTAATACATATAGTACGATATCATATGATAAAAACAATGACTAATGGCACCTCACCAGGCATTATCACAGTCATCATCACAGGGTTTGGAAGATAACATTTTTGACTAGGGTAGGGCAAGGAGGGTCTTCTTAATGTTATTTCACCTGGGCAACTTGAGTTTGTAAAAGGCCTGCTTCAGTTTTCATGCTTGGCTGTGTTCAGCATCTTTGTAAGATATTAGCGAGAAGCAGCAAAGAAAGGGAGGAAGGGAGGAAACTGTAACCTATGAAGCTTAATCACGCACTTTCACATACACTTCACTAAATCTTTGTGACAAACCAGAGCAGTAGGAAGTTTTATGCCCATTTTACTGACACTTAGGGAAGGTAAGAGCCCAAGGTCACACAGCTGGTAAGTGAGGATGGGAACATACCGACAAAGACAGAAAAGAAGGCAAATGGACTTTCTCAAACTCTATCTCATGGACTCTCAGATTCCTGAGATAGAAAGAGCATTAGAGGTTTTCTGTTCCAAACATCCATCAGCTACATGAAGTCCTCCTTAGCGTTGGAGAATTAGGTATGTGCGCTTGAACTGAAGGTCAACCTAGTAAGAGAATGAAGCTGACTTTTAAGATCTAATGGCTCTAACAGCACTGTCCTCCCCAACCCCCTCTACCAAGTTTACACCAGGCTCCTGCTGCAGACACCCAGTGAAGGTTAGTGGGTACATGGGGCTGGGGGCAGAGACTGCAGCAGGCTGCCCCCACAGTATCCTTGTTCTCACCATTGGCTTCTAGCCTGAAGGAGCCCCAGGTCAAATCTGGTCCTTGCCAGTGTAGTCCAGGCACCCACAGAGCTGTCTCTGTTCCAAACCACCCCACAGGCCTGCACCCCAGGGACCAAGGCTCAATGGGAAAGAATGTATTCCTAACATCCATATCCTTGATTCCATTTCTTTCTCTGAATTTCTTCATTGAGCTATGGATGCTTCTATGCTGCCTCAGAGGGGAGGCCCCACGATGCAACTTTTTCTTGCCCCATAACTTCCTCTCATTCCCGCAGGCAGGTCTGGGTACAGTCCAGCTTCAGAGCCAGTGCAAGCACCAGAAACTGGCAGCCTCCTGGTATGATTCATTGGCCTCTCATTTCCCAGCCAGTGACATATCTTGGCTCAAAAATGAATTTTAATCTCCATCAAATCTTTGAAGAGGAGCCCAGGAGAACTGAAAGGCATGAGGAAAAAAGAGGGGGGGAGGAGAAAGAGATATATCTTGGTCTCAGGTATCCTTCAGAGCAGCAATCAAGAGCAGGTTGGGCTAGGGGCACCTGGGTAGCTCAGTTGGTTGCTCATCCAACTCTTGGTTTTGGCTCAGGTCATGATCTCAGGGTCATGAGATCCAACCCCACCTTGGGTTTCACGCTCAGCTTGGAGTCTGCTTGAGATTCTCTCTCTCCCTCTATGTCCCTTCTCCACCCCCCCCAATATAAAAATAAATCTTAAAAAAAAAGAGCAGATTGAGCTAGTTCTCTGAATTCTAAAACAAGAAGTTCCGTGATATCTTGGATGACAGGGGCGACGCCATTTTCTCGGCTTCCACCACACTGTGCAATGCTCTGGGAAGAGTACAGAAACTCGTGTGAAGTATTTTCCCTGCCCATAGAAAGTTCATGCCTCCTGATAGAGCCTCCTTGGATCCTCCAGGCCACAATGGCACCTTCCACCATAGCACTCTGCCTGTTCCTCTTCTCATTGAGTCTCACGCTGTGAGTGGTTCACTGCTCATGTCCCTCACTACACTAGAAGCTCAGCAAGAACCATATTTTCATCATCTTTACATCCACAAAGCAGCTAGCATAGTGTCTGCCATGCAATAAATGCTCAATAAATGTGAAATGAATGCAGTCTTATTGGGTAGATAAAAGCTATATAGGCACCGAAGAAAAGTGCACGCGAGGCAATGCAAGTGCGGCATGCAGGAGGAGAACCCCAGGTGGTGACTCAGCCCACTTGGCTCTGAGCCCAGCTCAGCCATTAACAGCTGTGTAAACTTGGACAGGTTGCTTCCTCTCTCAGGACCTTGCCAATCTAGGCACCTAAGCTTCCATGACTCAAATTGACGCTGGTAAAGGATTTTTGGAGACTCTTCCAAAAAGAAGTTCAGAGATGGAAGGGATTCCTCAGGGTCACAAAGGTGAACACATTACCTCCTAGTAGCTCCACTCTGAACTGTACCCTTTGGTGGTAGGGTGTCCCCTCAGGATTATGTCTTCTGGTTCCTTTGCCACCAAGAACTGAAGGACCTCAGGTGGAGGAAATCTCTTGCCAAAGATCTGCCCCTATGGGCTTCTCTCCATACCACACCTCACACATCTTGCTTAGGAAAGAAAGCAAGTTTTCTGGTCTCTAAATCCTGAATATTTTTTTCCACTATTTTGAAAATTAAGACATCTGCCCATCCCAAGTTTGGAAGCACTTAAGATTCTATAATCACATCTGAAATTGTACTCATCCCCTGGCACGTAATTCATCTGCCTCTGGGATAATGGCTCATTGGGCCACATTGTGTGTTCTCTTACCAGCTCTTCACCTCTCTGAGACCTCAGGCTCTGCTGTAACTGATTGATGTCCATTTTTCTTACATAGAGAAATGGAGGAAATGAACAAATGAACAAAAACGGAAGATGAGTTGTTCTGGGTTCTTTCTACCATCCATTAACATTTCACCAGCTGTCCCAAGAAGTGGGCCTGCAACCCCTTTGATCTTTCTTTTGTTTTGATCAGAGCCTTAAAAGCAGCTTTTTGGTTCTTGTTCTCAGCATTACTTGAGAACTGCATCTCCTTGAGCAATTTCAGAACTCTGATGCTTTTCTTACAGGTCTCTGCCATCAACCTTAAAAATAAAAGAGCCAGTTATTATA
This sequence comes from Ursus arctos, assembly GCF_023065955.2. Taxonomy (NCBI): domain Eukaryota; kingdom Metazoa; phylum Chordata; class Mammalia; order Carnivora; family Ursidae; genus Ursus; species Ursus arctos. The sequence continues at coordinate 11,101,277 of NW_026622786.1, forward strand.
TCAGCAAATTGAGTTTCTTCAGGAAGAGCAGAGCATTTGTAATTTGGAACAAGCAAACTATGGTGAATCTTAGCAAGTCTGAAGAGACAAAGGGAGCGTCACCTTTATTAGGTTTTAGGAGGAACTTAGGGAGGGTTGTTTTAAATAAAAGTTCATTGGGGAAAAGCAAGAGTTCAAGGTTGGGGTGGTTCCTCATTAGCCGCAAGCGGTGGTTAGTGTGTTGTTGCTGGGCCGGAAGGGATCTCTTAAAAGCAGGTTGTGAAATTCCTACGTGAAAAATGTCCTCTTTTGTCAAGATAATCCTGATCTTCCTTCTTTCTGTAGTTGCATAGGCCGCCTTGAGTGGGATCTGCGCGACAGCGCCCCCTTCAGGGCCTCCCGACTCCATTTGAAATGAGGTTCCTCAGTGCTAACCTTGGATTCCTCACTTCCTCCCATGTCTCTGGGATGTGCTCTTGGAAAGCTGAACTCAAGGAGAGCTCTGAAGGCAATTACATTATTTTAAAGGCTGTTTACCTTTTTCTTCCTCAGCAGATTCCTTTGCAATTGAGTAGTACCAAATCTATTTCTGAGACTTCCTCCGACTTTTAAATCTGCTTCCGCTTTACAGAGACCGGAAATTACATCTGATTTTTTATGGCATTAGTTTCCCTAAATCTAGGGAGGGTAACTGTGCTGCCATCCTTGGCTCCTTCTATCTAGGACTATTTCCCCCACTTTTTCTGTGATTTCCTTAGCTTCAAAATCCATTGTTTCTTATTGCTCACCTTTGAGTCCAGAGACTTTGAGGACTCTCTCAAATTCAAAACAGCTGCAGTCTTCAGAAAGAGAGGGACACAGAACTGAGGTCAGGAAACAAAGGGAGCCTCGCTTGATCCCAAAATGGTTTACCTCTCTAACGAAAGTCTATATCGATCTTGAAGCTGTAACATTTGTCAATTCTAGAGGTTAGTACATTCATTTCTGTTAGATTGTTTTGGGTACTTTTCCATACTTTTCTTCAAAATAAAATAATACATTTTAAAAGATGAAGTCCAGAATGACTGACAGTTCCCCCTCACTGCTTCTTCCATTTTCTAAGAGAGAAATGTATGAAGTACTACCAGAATTTATCAGGCGTTCTGCTGCTTCTGCAGACATTTCGGCTTCACCTTTTAGGGCGGCCTCTCACACCTGCTATCTATACATAGCTCCAAAGGCACTGCTTCTGTCCCCTCTCTTCCTCCCCTTGCTGCGATCTCTCCCTCATTCATGCTGTCCTTGGCACTCATTTTCATCCCTGTCTTCCTTCCTAGAATACATTCCCTTCTGACCTCTATCTTGCTATATTCCTTCCACCTTGCCTATGAGTCCAGAAGTCATTTATTCTTTCTAATACTTTGGGGCATCATGACACATGACTCCAGTCTTCTGCCTTTTCCTCCTGAAAGACACATGATTTTACGTAGAACCCACATCAGTGATGACCACCTTCTCTCTGTGAGCTGAGAACAGATTTATAAGAAAAGCTGTCCTAAACCACAGATTGTTGTCTGGAAGAGGTGACAAAGGATCATGGGACACCTGGAGGTGCCCTTTCCCCAACCCAGGGAAAAGACACAAAGACCAACCCAACCACCCTTAGAGTTTTCCCAATGTCAATGCTGCATAAAACATGCAATAAAACAGAAATCATTAAAAATCAAAATAAGAACCACATTAACAAAATTTATAAAAGAAGTGTTAAGTGTAAGATGTACAATAAATGTGATGTTGTTAAACACTCAGTCTACCTCAGCAGGTGAGGAGGGAGGGTCTGATAGTGGGCAGAAAGTAACCATAAGTGATGGGGGAAGACAAAGGTGGCATCATTCAGCCCTGAGTTGTTCTGTCATATGGAATATATGGAATAAATCCTCCTTAACTGCCACAGGCCATAGAGACACGTGCTGTATAACGCATCATCAAAGCAGGAAAATTTGCAGAAAAGACAGTGAAGTAAAGTCCTTCTTTTTCTTAGGTTCAGCATTACACAAATACATATGATAAACAGCAGGACCAGAGTGAAGACTGCAGTTATAAAGGGGATGGTAATTCTGTACCTTAACCCAATCCAGGCACAGAATCATAGGAGCACATCTTCCATAGTTAGTATAAACCCCCAGAGTAGTCAAAGGAAGTGACCGATGTACATGTGCTATCCTGAATCAATTGACGCTCAGAAAAGAACAATAGTGGTAGAGGCCCCAAACTGGAATCCATCCTCCTTAATCATTTGTGGCCCAGAATTTCACTAGTGCCCTACAGAACAAGGTTTTTTGGTAGTAAGCACCAGAACCAGAACTGTACTACTGTGCTTTTTTTTTTTAGCACATATGTATTTTGGGGTACACACACGTACACTTACCATGCTCTTAAATTAACTGTTTAATAAATTCTACACTGTTCCTTCTATAGTATAGGTTCAGTTTCTATCAAACATCTCCCTGTTGCTCTTATTGAAAGTCAACTTAAAAGAAATTGAGGGGATGTTAGAACTGTTCGAAATGGACCCCACTGACATCTGCAATGAAAGCTACAGTGTCAAGAAAGGAAAGCTGCCACTCTTAGAGAATGCTAACCTCAGTGAGCCACACATGACCCTGCAGGATACTAAAACTTTCTAAAATTCATTTCCCCTGAGGGTGGCATTTAAAATATAATTAGAAAATATGGAATTAGAATTACATAAAACTTTAAATGATAATAAGAGCTCAAAATAATAGTTGGGTTATTATGAAACAATTCATGATTTATTACTAAATGAATATTATTGATCATGGTTGCTATAAGATATCAGAAAAGAGATGAAGAAATCAAAGAAGAATTAAATAAATGGAGAGATATCCCATGTTTGTGGATAAAAGACAATATTGTCAAGGTGTCTTCTTCCCAACTCGATCTACAGATTCAATGCAATGCCAGTAAAAATCCCAACAAGTTATTTTATGGATATCCACAAATTTACTCTTAAGTTTATATGAGAAACAAAAGACCCAGAATAGTCAACACAATATTGAAAGAGAAGAACAAAATTGAGAACTAATAATACCCAGTGTTATGCCCTGTATCATGATCCCTGCTCAGTGGGGGTCTGCTTCTCCCTCTCCCTCTGCCCCTTCTCCCTGCTTGTGTTCTCTCGCTCTCTCACTCTCTCTCCCATAAACAAATAAATCTTAAAAAAAAAAATACTACCCAACTTCAAGACTTATGATAAAGCTACAGTAGTCAAGACAGTGTGGTGTTGACAAAAGAATAAACAAATAGATCGATGGAACCGAATAGAGAGCCCAGAAATAGACCCCCATAAATACAGTCAACAGATGTTTGACAAAGAAGCAAAGATGACAAAATGGAGCAAAGACAGTCTCTTCAACAAATGGTACTGGAACAACTGGACATGAATACTCAAAAAGATGGATTAAACACAGACTTTATGCCCTTCACAAAAATTAATTCAAAATGAATCAGAGACCTATGTGTATAATTCAAAACTATAAAAGTTTTAGAAGATAACATAGGAGAAAACCTAGATGACCTTGAGTACGATGATGACTTTTTCGATACATCAAAGACACAATCCATGAAAAAAATAATCGATAAACAAGGCTTCATAAAATTAAAAACTTCTGCCCTTCAAAAGACAATTATCACAAGAATGAGAAGACAAGCCACTGACTGGGAGAACATAATTGCAAAACACATCTGATAAAGAATTCTTACTCAAAATATACAAAGAACACTCAAAATTCAACAATAAAAAAATGAACAACTCAATTTAAAAATAGGCCAATGACTTTGGCACCTTACCAAAGAAGATGTACAAGTGGCAAATAAGCATATGAAAAGATGCTCCACATCATATGTCATCAGGAAAATGCAAATTAAAACAAGAAGATGCCACTATATGCCCGATAGAAGGGCCAAAATCCAGAACACTGACAATACCGAATGCTGGTGAGGAATGTGGAGCCACAGAAATTGCTGGTGAGAATGCAAAATGGTACAGCCACTTTGGAAGATATTTTGGTGGTTTCTTACAAAACTAAACATTCTCTTACCATACAATTCAGCAATTGTGCTCCTTGGTATTTACCCAAAGGAACTGAAAACTTATGTCCACACGAAAATGTACACATGGATGTTTATAGCAGCTCTATTCATAATTGTCAAAACTTGGAGACAACCAAGATGTCCTTCAATAGGTGAATGGATAAATAAACTGGGGCACATCCAGACAATGGAATGTTACTCAGCACTGAAAAGAATGAGCTATCAAGCCATGGAAAGACATGGAAGAATCTTAAATGCACATTACTCAGTGAAAGAAGCTAATCTACTGTATGATTCCAACTATATGACATTCCAGAAGATCCAAAACTATGGACACAATAAAAAGATCAGTGGTTGCCAGGGGTACAGGAGGTGGGGGAGAGATGAATAGGCAGAGAAGAAAGGATTTTTAGGGCAGAGAGAATACTCTGTATGATATTATAATGATAGATATATGTTACTATACATTTGTCCAGACCCATAAAATGTAGAACATCAATAGTGAAGCCTAAGGTAAACTTTGGACCTTGGATGATCATGCTGTGTCAACATATGTTCATCCTTGGTAACAAATGTACCATCCGAAGAGGTGGTGTTGATAATGGGAGACATTATGCATGTGTGGGAGTAGGGGGCATGTGGGCAATCTCTGTATCTTCCTCTCAGTTTTGTTGTAAACATGAAACTGCCCTAAAAAATAAAGTTTTTTTAAAAAAGCTTATGCACTGATAAATTAATGGAAGTTAATAGATTGCAATTTTTTAAAAGTATAGAGAAATTTTAGGGATGAGCAATGAAATACTTGCAAGGCATGAATAAGAAGCTAAATGTATGCATTTATAATTAAATTATAATGCATTGTAGGAGCAATAATACATTATCTCTAATATACCTGGCTTTAGGACTTTAGAGCTTCCAACAACTCTTTACCTGCATTTCACTAGATATTCACAATATCCATGTATAGCAGGCAAGATCAGCGTTATCCTCCTTTTACACATGAGCAAACTAGGGCTCGAAATCTATTTCTTCTGACTCCTAATGCAGTGCTCTTTCAAGGGCAAAAGGACCAAAATAATTTGACAACTCTCTTGATTAACTCTCCAGCCTTTATCGAAACGTCAATACCTGAGGTCAAAAAGACTCATAAACTTTGGCTCAGGAATTTGGAAAATAATCAGGAGATACAGGTACAGAGTATAAAGCACAAATGTTCTCTAAATTATAAAACTCAAGAAAGTGTTAGTGGGGGTTGATATTCTCTTCGAGGCACCACTTCCCAAGTTCCTGAACCCAGAGATGGAAATGCCATTTCAGTCCCAACTACAGCACAACCAATGAAACATCCCAGGCCTTGCTGAGTAAGGAGTGGAGACCCTACTAGAGTGTCCCCTTCCTCCATCAATTCCGTATGCTGCCAGAACAGTGCAGAAGGGAGGAAATTGCAGCCTCCCATTTTATGACTTTCATGCTGTGCTGAAGGATTTAAAACAGCCAGCCCCACCAGGGAGGCTGGGCGCTTTGGGAAGCCTTCTCTTCATTTTTTATTTGCTTCTGTTGCAGTCTCTGTGGTTGTGCTGAAGACAAGTCCCTCCTGGCAGTGAACCCTGCTGAGCTTGCCAACCTGCTCCGTATCTGAGCTGGAGGGGGGAGGATGTGGCTTCAGGGCAGGATGGACCCAATCTAGGGGGGCAGGGTGGCCCCAAACTAGGGTGGCAGGCTTACGAAGTTGACTTTCCACAGAGCCTACATATTGAGTATGTTATACAAATATGGTGCCTGAGAGAACTGCAGGGTCAGCCAAATCTAAATTCAGATCCATGCTCTGCCCCTGGCTAGCTGTGCAATTGTGAGGAAATATATGACTTTTTTAAGCCTCAGTTTCTTCTGTAACCTAAGGATAATAAGCCCCACCTCATACCATTTCTCTAAGGTTTTAATGAGATAATGTGGGTATTTGGCATAGAGCCTCCCACAAAACAGTAATTGCTAACTATTGCAATTATTGCTGTAATGACTATTACCAATTATTGGGTTAATATGCCAACGAACTAGTCAGAGTTGAATGGAGTGAAAGACTAAGAGAGTTTGGGTTTAGGATCTTTGGGTCAACAGATCAGTGTGCTGGTTGTCCTTTCTTCTTTGGAATGGTTGGTAAAGGTGGGCTTTGAGGGGCCAGGGGAGGTGAAGTGAGTTTATTTTCTTGTACAGGCATTTTAAACAAAGAAAGAGAAAGGAGAAAGTCTCCTTCCTTCCAGACCCAGTGTTCACTGGGCTTGGAGGGGGTCAAGCCAGAGCTAGCCACCTTAGAGAAGGTGTCGCAGTAGAAGGCAATGGCATTGACCTTGTAGTCCATGGGGAAGAAATGCCCATGTGCCTGGGCCCTAAGGTGACACCACCCGAGTGCCACAGCCTCATCAGGTGAAGCTAGACAAGGAGTTCTGAGCCTGGATCACTTGCTCCTGGGTCAGTGCCAATGGAAACTATCCTTTAGCAGCCAGCTCTTCCACACTGAGCCCACACAGGACAGGGAGGTCAATCTGTGTGGGGAGGAAGACGGTTCATTAAACACCTCCACTGGTAGATTTGTTTAGCCTGTCTATGCAACCCTCACCACTGCTATAGTACTACTACCTCCATTTTATAGATGATAAAAGTGGAGTTCAGACAAAGACCAAGGTCACAGTGCCAGTAAGTGGCTGATCAATCACTGGTGTGCATGACTCTAAAAGCCAGCTGTCTAAGATTCCGGAGGGCCTCACCCAAATCCAAGAAAGAGTTCACAAATCTGGAAATCTGGAGAGTTGGATTCTAGCTACTATTCTGCCCCTAACTAGCTGGATGACCTTGGGCAAGACATCTTGCTTCTGGGGGCCGGGGATTCCTCGTGCATAAAATGAGACAGTGGTCTTGATGACTCATAAGGACTTAACATGCCTGCCTGCATTATAGGAATGTGAGGCAGGGTGGTCACTCCAGGCCTAGTGCTTTGGGAGAGAAGTATCCCCGCTGATGGCAGAGGTGGAATCCACAAGGTACTGCTGGCTCCATCCCATCAGCACTTCCCAGCTGCATCTGCACATCCTGTTTCCCAGACCCTACGCTTCATCTTCCCCTTCCTCTCCCATTCCTACACACACAGTCCGCCAAGCTGGGACAAATGCCCATGGGTCCCTGAGCCCTACATTCAACAATATTTAAATGGACAATGCTGAATTGAATAGTGTCCCCAGGTAACATCAAGTCAGGTTAATTCCTATTTATTTCTCTTGAGATTTAGTTATTAATAATTCATGCCCTGAAATCATGGGGAAGCCCCAAATCCTTAAATGTTCTGGGGCTAAGAAAGGTCTAATCTGTTGTTTGGCCTAGAGCTGTGGCCCATCCCCTTGCCCCCTTCCCATGCCCAACCCCATCAGTTCAGCCACACAAGAAACTGAGGGACTCTAGCCTACCCACTGGGGAGCAATTCCTTCAAAACCACGCTCACCCTAATGACCTCACAGATGGGCAACTACAACCTCTCGTTTTCTCTGTGAAGCTCTGAACTAATTTGAACCTGGGGGTCCCAGCTTTACTAGGAGAAGCGAAGGGCCAGAAGTCTGGGGAGACTCAGGACAGCTGTCAACAGTTTATCATCTGAGAACTTTCCACCATTCCCAGGCCTGGGCCTGAGAAATAGAGTAGGAGGTATTAGCTGTTCCAATGCTAAGAGAGACCCTAGGGAAGAAGGGAGAAGATCGGGGATTCACCCCAAGAACACGTTCCTAGGAAGAGCGATATGAATGTTTTCAGTGTACAGGGTGGTGTCCCATAGTGTGAAGGCTAAAGGCATGGTCTTGAAGGGGGATCATTCTTATTTGGATCCTGGCACTTGCCAGCTGCAGGACCTCAGGAAAGGGAGTCAATCCCTTCCTATCTCTTTGATCTTTTCTGATGTGTAAAATGGGGCTAATCACTGAGCACATAAGGTCTTTGTAAAAAATGAAACAGTGCAAAGATATTTTAGTGAGTACTATTAAATTACAACTATTATCAATTAGGGAACTCATGGTGAGGTCTGCTGCAAAGTCTACACTCTTTCATTTGACAAATTCAGCTTATTTTATATAAGGTTTTCTTAAATAAATCTTGAGACCCCTAGTCTCCCGCCAGAAGAAAACTTTCTTTCTTCTTTCTTTCTTTCTTTCTTTCTTTCTTTCTTTCTTTCTTTCTTTCTTTCTTCCTTCCTTCCTTCCTTCCTTCCTTTCTTTCTTTCTTTCTTCTTCTTTCTTTTTAAGATTTTATTTATTTATTTGACAGAGAGAGAAAGAGAGACAGAGCACAAGCAGGGGGAGCAGCAGGCAGAGGGAGAGGGAGAAGCAGGCTTCCTGCTGAGTAAGGAGCCCGATGCAGGGCTTGATCCCAGGACCTTGGGATCATGACTGAGCCGAAGGCAAATGTTTAACAGACTGAGCCACCCAGGCACCCCAGAAAACTTGTTTTCTTTAAAGGCATATTAGAGAGGAATTGTTTTGCTATATAAAAGAAATATAGACAGAGCCAGCCAGTCACTTGTCACAAGAGTTGAGGAACAGAGGGAGCTGCACAAGTTTTTCATCATCCCTGAACTTCCCTACCCCACCTTGCTGGTCCTCTAAGACCTTGAGGCATAGTTAACGGTGGAGAGGTGATGAGTATATGGCAGTGTGGAAAGATGGGTGACAGTGATGGTCATCCCTGTCCTATAGCTCACCATTCAAGTTTCCTCTTAGGCAGACCCTACATCATCCAGAAAACATAAACTGGTGGAAAACAGACCCAAAAATGTGGCCTGAGACTGTGGGGGAAGATGGGAGTAAGGAATGATCAGGAGGAAGTAAAAGCTTATTCCTTCCCAAAAGGACCAAGAAGAAAGTAGCAGATAGAATATCTTTGAAAGAAAGAGGCAATCAATGAATGGTTTGGGATTATTCTAGCTGGTAGAGGCATCAATGGAGAAAAGAAGAAGGGACCCTGTTTGGAGGTTCTAGGGATCTATATGGATTTGTCTTAGACACACATCAGCCCCAGAACAGGAGCCATAGTGTTTGAACATTTGAAAAGTCCCACAGTATAAAAGCCCCAAAGACCCTGTGGCGCCATTTGGCTCCAGGGCAACATACGCCAGAATTACTTCCTGCCCTGCCCTGTGTCCAACAAACACAGAAATGTGTTTGTTCTGTGAGACTGGCTAGTATAAATGACGTGAGCTAATCTCACCACATTCAGAAATGTTTGAAACAAAATAAAAACCATAATTGGCCCTAGACCAACTCTGAACACTCAGAATGTTTTCACCCACTTGGGTAACAAGGGCATTTACGAGCCAAAGCCCCCTCCCTGTGCTTGAATTCATCATCGTTTCTTATTTCCCCTCTCCCCATGGTCCTTCCTCCAGCCTCACAGATTGAAAGCTTCACAAGCATTCTTGACTCTTTCTTTTCATTATTCCTGACTCCAACATCATTATGTCCTGCTAATCCTTCTGAAAAGCATTCACATTTGCTCTCAGTTTTCCACCTATACAGCTACAACCCCAGCCCAGGCCATCATCCCTTCACAGTGTTTTATGACCCTTAAGCCACCCATGTCTTCCCTCCAATACTGTTGGAAGAAGAGCTCTTTTTTCATTCTATGCTCCATATCATGTTAGTGACCCTCATCCCCATCAAGTTTTATCTCCCCTTAATTACACTCAACTCATCAGCAGCCAGATCTGTTTGAATTCTGTAGCCTTCTATCCCTACGTGGCAGAGCCTGCCCAGTCTTTATGCCTAGCTTGGGGGACACTTCTACTGTGAAGCCTTTCCTCACCCCCCAAGGGACAAAAGTTCTGTGTTCCTTTGCTCATCCCTTTTGCATAACACTCATCACATTTTATCCTTTAAGTGGTAATTACAGAGCTAAATCATTAGCTACTTATTCATCTCATTCAAACTGCCTTCCTGCCAGCTTCCTGCATAGAGCCTCACAACAAAAAACTCTAGATAAACGTGTGTTGAATTTATTCTCACTGTTGCAAGCCTGTCTACACACACCTATAGTCCATTATTCTCTCACCACCCCCTTTCTGATCCCCTCTGTTTATTTAAATCCTACCCACTGTTCAAGTCTCACCTGCTTCTAAACATGTGCATGGAACCCCAAAGGGCAAAGTCCTGCCGCCTCAATTTCATCTCCTTGTAGGACAGGATGATTCTAGACTGGATACCTAGAATATGGGTGTATTAGGGAATCTGACTGAGTAGTGAATATGATTGCAGTAAAGCATTTGACAAGCATTTCAAGATAGCCTTCAAGCATGGAAACAGGGCTATTAAGATATACTAGCTGGATAATATAATTAGAACAATTAATAACTAATTGAATTACCATATCAGAAGGATGTAGCCCTCAGCCCTATACTTAAATTATTCCACAAATATTTAAGTTCCATATTTTTATTAATGACTTAATTTAAGGCATATAAGTTATGCTTGATACCAATTGTCCAAATACAGGAAAGAGGGTGGGGGGAGTTGGCCATGATTCATCAGCAATGGATTTGAAAAATATCTAAGAGCTTTGACTGATATAAAACTCAGTAAGTTAGAATGAAAGAAGAAGGAAGAAAAGAAGAGGGAAGAAGGGAAGGAAAGAAGAGGGAAAGAAAAGAAAGAGAAAAAGTAAATGATTTCAGGTGGTATAGGTAGAAATCAAGCAGTGCTTTGCAAGGCTTTGGACCACTAGGGAGGTTAATGTGTGATACTTTGACAAGTAGCTCTGTGGTCAAATAAGTTTAGGAAACACTAGGTTAGGGAAAGAGCAACAGGACTACTCAGGTCCTTCAGTACTCTGAAGGACGTGCTGAAATCTCCAAGAGGTTATGGTAGTCCACAGAATTTCCCAAATATATTTGACTGAAACTAACTGACCCCCAAATCACATCACAGGAGCTAGAATGAGTGAAACTCACTTTGAGAAGCAAAGGACTTCAGCTCCCTGGGCTGATCAGAGCCTATCTAAAGTGTAGCATGCAGCTCCAGGGAACCTCAAAGGAAGAGAAATAGAGATCAGTTGGACAGGATTAGGAAGAGCATTTAGGTTGGCAAAAATATTCAAAACCATAATATCTGAGGAATGTTGGAAAAACTGACATGTTTTGCCTGGAGAAGAGCTGACTTGGCAGGGGGGTGAGAAGATCACAGAAGGTTGAAGGCTTGATAATTGTAATTAAATATGTGAAGAGCTGGCATAAGAGGAAGGAATTAAACTTGTTCATGTTGACCTCAAAAGATAAAACTGGGACCAATGGCTGGAATTCTAAATGAGTCATATTTTAGCTTATCTTATACAGTTTTCTTTATACATATTACTTTTGGCTAAAATTCTGGTGAGGTGCTTACTGCCCAGTTAGGAGTATTATATTCAAGAGTTTCCAATTTCCCTGCTTCTCCTTTTTTGCCTAACAACAGGACTTGAGTCATGGGGGATCAAATGGGGCACTCAAATCCTATCTGAGGTAGTAAAAAGAGAGAAGTCCATGCATGGTTCCCAGCCAAGACCTTGAGGGAAATATAAGAGTCAAGCCAAGAAGAACAAAGAGGAACTCTAGTCCAAAGGGCAGGAGAGCTAGAGCCAAGAGTCAGGCCTAGGCAGAAAGAACACTGGGATGGGTACAGGTCAAGAGCTTGGTCTGGTATCATTGCTGTGAACAGCAAATCACCTATAGGAAATTAGCACATGAAATGTCAGGCTGGATAAAGATACAGGGTGGCAAGGGGTCCCAGACAGCCAAGTTGGGCAGCATTGAGGAGTCTTTCTTAAACTCTTTCAGGTAGATAATCTACCATTGATTATAAGCAGTTAAGTGACACTCATAGAAAACACCAATATTTGCATAAATTCCACTAGTTTCCTTCAATTATCCTCTGAAGACTAATACTTTAAAAATCTTTTCATTACTTTGAATTTTTTCAGGACTTGTACTGATAGATCCAAGCTCCTTACTTTACAAATGAGGAAACAGAAGCCAAGAGAGGGGCAATGATTTGTCACTGTAACAGAACTTGATAGATTATGGAAGGGAAGAGCTTGACTTATCATCTTCAGCCCATTTTTGTATCTTTGTATTCACCATGACACCAAATACAAAGATCAAGTCCCAGTCTTTGTCCCATAAATGTTGGTTGAAGTAAATTAAGTAGGCAAGGGTGTGTCAAGAACTAGTGTTGACTTTTCTATTTAAATAGCAAAAATGGAAGACGAAGGAACAAATGCAGTTTCTACTCTGAATGTAGGCTGATGTCCCTATTTGGCACTGGGGTGTGAAGGGCTCCTAACTTGGCTATCTTTCCCCAAAGAGTGCTGACCTGAGCTCTAAGTGCTGACCCAAAGGTCCTGTGAGCCCAGATACACCACATCAGATTCTGAGGTGATGCTAAAGAAGGGATCTAGGGAGACTTTGGTCCCTGGCTGCTTATACATAAAGTGCAATAGTAAGTTGAAGTATGGTCTATAGGTTTATCCTTGCCTGGGCAGTTGGGAACTCCCCCAGGCCCCCATAGTTTTGCTGCCAGAAGAAGCCATTAACTCCCACAGCTCAGGGGTAAGTGCTGCTTCCCAGCCAAGGCTCATAAAATTTCAAACAGAAACCCTCCGAACCCAGGAAGATCAGCCTTGTTGACAAGAAACACATGGGCAGAGCCAACACATGGAATGCATTTTGGTCTGAACGGCTTCTTTTGATGATGTTTCCAAGGGCTGAGACCACAGCTCTCTGCACCTTCATGGCAAGTGCTCAAGTCTTACTTCTCTAGGCCTTGGCATCTTGTTAGAGCTCCCAGTCTCTGGAACTCTTGATTCTCAATGCCTTCATTGTGCCACAGGACAAGCCCCTGGCCCTTTGGGCATGGACAAATTGCACATTGTCAGTATCTCAACCAGACCGTTTCCTCCGCCACAGACTCAGAGCTATGAGCATGGGCTCTCAACTGTGGGGCAGACGTCTGACATGGAATGCTCACCCTTACTTTTTACTGAGGACCATTTCTCTGCTTGTTCCACCTCCTTAAATGAGCCCCTGAGCCAACAATGCATGACTTCTTCATCAGATTCCCAACTGCACCCTGATAGTTCCCATGATCCTTCTCTATTCTTCTAACTGGCCCTCGACTGTCATTACTGCCCTCATTACTGAGCACCTGTTCCAAGCCCTGGGCTATGCCCACTGGCCCCTTCACCCCACCCTCAAGCATTCTAGAGGTTTTCTCCCAATCAGGCTTGCTTCGCTTCCTCTGTGCCCCTTCTCCTCTACCCCAAGCACTCCTCCAGAAAACCTGCTCATGTGGACCTCTCTTCACCAGATTGTTGCCCTTCCCCTTTCATTTCCAGCCCTCTGGTTTTTTAGTCACATTACAGTAACTTACGTGCATGTGGATGAAAGTTGGGGGGAACATTACCATGCTTATCTTCTAAAATTGTCTGCAATTAACCTATGTGGGTGGATGGATGGGTGGATGGATGGATGGATGGATGGATGGATGGATGGGTGATGGATTAAAGAAATAAATAGTGACTTCCACCAGGCCCTGGACCTTGTCTAACCCTAGATGTCCTATATTTGGTACAAGAATCTTCAGCACAGTACTCAGAAAAGTACTCAAGAGTGTACTTTTCTCTGGCCATGAGGCCAGTCAGTTTTTCTACCCCAGAAAGCTTACCAATCTCAAGGTCCAAATCATAAAGTCTTCTCCATTCTGAGCAAAGCCATCAGAGGTCCTGGTCCTGGTCCCTTTTCAGTAAGGCTGGGGACTAATTCAGCTCTTCTCCCTGGCAATCACCAGCTGTACCAAGCACCCAACAACAGCCACCAAAAGCCTCCTGTCTTAGTTAGTGCAGGCTGCTATAGCAAACTACCACAAACCAGGTGGTTTATAAACAACAGAAACTTATTTCTCACAGTTCTGGAGGCTGGAAGTCCAAGAGCAAAGCTCCAGCAGATTGAAAGTTTGATGACAGCTTCCTTCCTGATTCACAGATGACTGCATTCTTGCTGCGTCTTCACATAGTGCAAGGGGCAAAGGAGCCCTCTCAGACACTGTCATAAGGACACAAATCTTATTCATGAGGGTTCCACCCTCATGACCTAATAATCACCTCCCAAAGACCCCACCTCCTTGTGCCATCACCTTGGGGGCAGGATTTCAAACACCATAGCACCTCCCAGGTCCCATTTTAATCTTTAAAAAAATTTTTTGTATATTTAACTGCAATCAAATGTGTTAAAGGTTTTTCTGTTGGTGTTTTGTTGTTGTTGGTTTTTTCTTAAGGATGAAGAAGAGTGGGGTGTTTTACCTCAACATCAGACGTAAGCCATCTAAACCATAAAGGAGAGCAGAGAATTAAAAAAAAAAAAAAAAAGCCCCTGCCCAGAGGGCTTTCCGTGTAAATTAGACACACAGAGGGAGTGCAACAGAACAGGGCAGGCACCCGTAGGGAGACAGGTGGCAGCCAAGGATAACTGTCTTTGTTCATGGCCAAGCCAGCCTGTCATCTGCCACCTTCGAGGCAGCTTAGGGGAAGGCTCAAGAGAAAGACCGAAAGAGAGGAGAGAGTAGTAATAAATTACTTCCAATAATAAGTGGGAATGAAGGCAGGGCTGAGAAGGGCCCAGACACGTGGCTCCTGGCTCCTGTCCTCTCTTATGTTTCTATGTGTGAGACAGAGAAAGAAAGGACATTATTAATGAAACTGGTTCCCAACCCCCACAAGGCTAAGAGGACGAAACGGAGGATGTCCAGGATTGGACGCTGGCTTTGATTTGTGTGTATGTGTAGGGGTGTGTGTGTGTGTGTGTGTGTGTGTTTACTGTTCCAGCATTAGTTTATTTTTCTAGCATATGTGATTGTGCTGAACCCTGTGTGTGGGTGACATCTTCTTGTCTCACCCATGCCATAACCCTGCAGCGTTCTCTCTTCATAAATTTCAAGGCTAGAGCCCAAAGGCATCTCAGTCCAACACATCTTGTCACATTGAAATAAAAGCAAAAATAAAGCCTAGACATTGTGGAATGCCTCGTAAAACTGCCCGAACACACCATCCAGGCTCAGATTTCCCAACATCAATGCTGCTCCTAGAACAACCCACTTAAGATGCATGTGGAATATGTAGGTCAAGAAGGATGGATTTTAATCCTTTTATTACAAGAAATTACATCAGTTCAAGGCACAATATTGAAGGAGTGTCTTGAGCAAAGCTGATGAAAGCTGGTGAAGTCTGTTTTGTGTGAGACTCACCCTGGGTTCCCTGAAGACACACTGGGACTTTGCTGGAGACTCACAACACCCATCTCCAACCTGTGAACATCACATATAAACTGTGCCCCTCTTTTCTTCGATCAGCAAGCTCATAAAATAGAGAAGAAAAGCCAGAGGCTGTGAGCATCCAAGTCCTGGTCCTTGAGTTCACCTGATTTCTTCATTCTTGTGCAGACAGTCACCCTCCATCTATGAAACAGCCACTCTCCCAATTACATAGCAGTAAATTACAGTGCTCGTTGGAATTAAGTTCTTTGTATTTTTCACTGTCTTTGGTGATTCCAAAACTTGTTGAAGATGAGTGTCTGGGGTGAGCCAGCCAGAGGAAGGGAGAAAAGATTCCTAAGTTTTGACAGTTCTGATGAATGAGTAATTAGAATGTCAGAGGCTGATTCTTCAGGAACCATGGAAATACCTAGGAGCCAGAAAGAAGCAAAAGCCTTTCTTGGAGAGGAAAGACTCTCCCTGATTTGTAAGAGGGTGACAGTTTTCAGCTCCTTCCAAGGTCTCCTACGGCATCGGGGATGTGAAGTGCTAAGACACAGAGAAAGAATATGGCCTCCCTAGAGGTTCCTGGGCCCTCAGTGCCAGCTTCCAGAGCTGAGGCAGGGCTGGACGTGACACCCACATTCCTGAACTGTTTGGGGGAAAAGAGGGTAGGGAGGCACCTTGAACCTGTGGTTCATTACTCTGCATCTCCCACTGTGAATAGGGAAGGTCTGGGGCAAGCCCTGATGTGTGCAATGAAAGCTGTCTTTCTGGATTTGCAAGGAGATTAATGAGGTTGGAGTTTTACAGAAAACAGGTTTCCAAACACATTAGCCACAGGCCAAACATCTCCTCAGAGGAATTTTATTTTTAGAAGAGCCTTAAAAGTATTTCCTTTACAGTACCTGAGACTAAAATCAATCCCTGTGACAACTTGACACTCCATTTACTGTAAACCTTTAGAGATAGTAGAGCCATTTGCCCATCTCACCAGAGTAAGGTTGAGCACTCACTGAGCACGAGAGAAAACCTCCCTCTGTGAAGGTTGGGAGCACAGGGGTTGGGGAGCCTTCCTTCCATTATGTTCATGTCTCCCACTTTTAAAGTGGTCTGATAGAAACCACCAGATTGGAGAACCAGGTTCTTCTTTGGCTTTGTCACAATTTGGGGCATGTCGCAACTTCTCCAAGTCTCAATTTTCCTATTTATGTAAGAAAGAATTGTAAACCATTTCCTTCCTAACCCAGGAATTGCTTCCAGAACCATGAAGTCACACCTGAGTTTCCTTCAGTTTTGCAAAAGGCACATACTTATCAGCACAAATTTCAGTTGAGTAATTTCTGGAGGTTTTACATTTAAAGTGGAAGACATTTTGTGGTGCCTGGGTGGCTCAATCCGTTAGGTGATCAGCTCCTGGTTTCGGATCAGGTCATGATCTCAGGGTCCTGTGATTGAGCCCATGTTGGGCTCTGTGATCAGTGTGGAGTCTGCTGGAGGATTCTTTCTCTCCCTCTCCCTCTGCCTCTCTCCCAGCTTGCTCTCTTGCACTCTCTCTCTAAAATAAATAAGTAAATCTTTAAAAAATTAAAAAAATAAAATGGAAAACATTTTCATGATTGCTGTTTCAATTCTTCCAACAAACCTGTAATGTCTTATAGAGGAGGAGATTGGGACTTAGAGAGATTATGCATTTTCTCAGTCCCAGAGCTATTAAGTGATAACATGGTACAATTCATTTGTTTCTACTGCCGAAATTCCTCAATATCTTCCAGCTGAATTCTGCGATTGATCACAAAGAAGTTATCTGTCTGAAGAGTTTAGTATGGAATCATAATTACAATAGTTGCTACCAACTGAGATTCTACGATGAGCCATGTGTTTGGCAGTTATGTGGGTTAATCCTCACACCCATGCAAGTAGGTGATATAGTCCTCATCTTATAAGGACAAATAAAAATATAAATGTAAACTGAGTAAGGATTCAGATCTGTGCTGTGCTGCCTTCGACTCTACAATTAGGAGAGAAAGAATTCCATAGGGGACACTTTGGAAAGTCTAACAACTTCCCCAATATCACTAAGTTCTTGGGGACTTCAACTCAGGGTGCTTTTAACAGGGACAAATCGTTAAAACTCACCGAAATCTATTTGCTGTTGACCATGGAACGCCTGGAAGGAATGATTACTTCGTAAGTCTTCTATGAAGGCTTCCTACCTAAGTGGGGAAACTCACTCTTGTCCTGGGGAAATCCTTCCCTGCTAACCTTCCCACTCTGACTACCACACATTACAGCATTTTTCAAAAGCAATTATTTGTAGGTCTACTAAATATATCTTCCTCTTCATGAGATTATAACCTTTGGGGGAACAGAGCCGATAGCTTCTACTTTATGTCCTCCTTGCCCCACAGAGAATGTAAAGCAGGTCCTCCATAAATACATCCAGTTGAGTTGGTGAATGGGTTGATTGGGCTGCAGGAAAATTTAGGGGAGACTCTAGCTTACCTCTTCAGAGGGGGGTGGCCCTGTAAAGTAGGGGGGTGGGGCATGAAGGTGTATTTGAAAGGAGCCCAAGTAAGCAAGGTGCAGACCATCCTAATAGGCCAGGGAATTCAACCTTATACCCACCCCAGAAGGGGTAAAGTTAACACCAGAAACAATGTAAAAACAAGGGGACTTTTCGCCTTCAAGTGTCTGGCAAAATTGCAGCCCTGCAAAGTGTGGCTTGTTTCAGGCAATGAGTAGCAAGCATGCAGTCCCAAGGATGTCAAAGCACTGTTCTCAAGTCAGGCTCATAGAACACATGCTCCTGGGGTGGGGCAGGGGGACTTCTGCCAAAGTTCTCAGAAGTCTGCCTGTGCTTTTGCTCCTGGAAGGCTCCTTTCCCAGGAATATACCCATAAATGAATCACTCTAATCACCAGCCACCTCCAGGACAAGGCTCATCCTCAGGGGCTCGAGAACCTACTTTGCACCTAGAAGAAAGCCCATTGCACTCCTCGATCACGTGGGGGATTAAGAGGAATAAAAACTTAACCAAGAGTTCACATCATGTGCAATTTAAAAAGATACCCACATGCAGTAAACACCTCATTACATATGTGTAACTTCGTTATTTCATGAATTTTCCACTCCATTTGCCCTTGCAGGGTGACAGCACCCCCCCCCCCATGCCCACAAACGCTGCAGGGCGTTCTAGCACCTGTCATTAGCCAGCAAGAACCAGGGCATGCTTATGCATTTTAATACCAACTAAAGCAAGCATAATACAGTTAAATCTGCTCTTCTTGTTCCCCCCCCATACACACACACACACACACACACACACACACACACACACTCCAAAGCTAATTATATGTGATTTGGGGATTTTTCCAGAGCAGGGATTATCTGCTTCACTGTTCCTCTAGAGTCAACTGCACTGTGACATATTCTATTATCCTGCTTAAAGAAGCTGGTCTGATATCTCACCCTGGGCTCTGTTAGAAAAGGAAAAACAGGGCACCTGGGTGGCTCAGTTGTTAAGTGTCTGCCTTTGGCTCAGGGTGTGATCCTAGCGTTCTGGGATCGAGCCTCACATCAGGCTCCTCTGCTGGGAGCCTGCTTCTTCCTCTCCCACTCCCCCTGCTTGAGTTTCCTCTCTCGCTGGCTGTCTCTACCTCTGTCAAATAAATAAATACAATCTAAAAAAAAAAAGAAAAAAAAAAAAGAAAAGGAAAAACAGCAGGAATTTCACACAACTGGACCTGACCCTCAGCAGCCCAAATCTGGGATGTGTTAGGGATGTGAAAACAGCTCCACATTTGCATGGCGCCTTCCATTCTCCAAGCTCAGGATGTATCAGAGACTTCACTGGGGCCTCACTAGCAAAGCAGCATCTTCTCCACCCATCAGCCCAGGCCTGACCACAAAAGGCCTCCCTGGCCCTCTGCAGACAGGTTGGACCACATCCCTTCAGCATTCCACTGTTCCAGGCCGAATTCCGAGCTGATAATCCAATCCCCGTTGGTTTGCCTTTCCACAAAATTTTAAATGGGAGACGTGTTCCTCTTCATTTTCTGTCTCACTCCATCCACTGATTTTTAAACAGTTGCCACTTCCCGCCCTGTAGGGACGGATGTCCTTCAGTGACCCATGGTGCCACCACGTCCTGCTGCTATGCAAACTCTAGCCCATGTGCTGAGCTGACAGTGCAGGCGGGGACCACAGGTGCTGTTTCCATTCAGAGTGCAGTCTAACCTGTCGAGAAGGAATCTGCAGGATCCAGAGGCTGACTCATCTTGACCTCAGCCTGGGGGTTCCTCTTGCAATCAGCTCTGTTTCCATTTCCACCCTGTACCTTCTCCTCTTCCCTTAAGACTCACATCTTGGAGTCTCTGATGGTCTGTGTTAAGGAAGGGACAGGCGTAATTTCCCTAATCACAGATCTGCTGATCACAAAGAGCAGGGGCAGTAGAGATGTTGCCCTCCACATTTGTGGGATGAAGTGCATGCACATAGCTCCGTTCCCAGTTCCTGGAAGGCAGGGTTCTTTTTTGGTTTGAATTCCCAAGGGAAGTGGCTATTTTGAAACCAGCCTGGGGGATATGAAGATAGCTGACCATTCTCATTGTCCAAAAAGAGAGTGAGACTATCCAGAAGGTGAGAGGCCCTCTGTGGCTAGTTTGAATACATTCTTTAAGTTTTACGTTGAAGTTGATTCTTTTCCCATACAATTTCCATAATGTTCCTTTTCTTTATTTATTTTTCCATGAAAAGCTATCCTCCTATACTCTACTATTTGTGACTCTCATGGCTTATTCAAAAATCTTCGGGATAAAAAACAGAGAACTCCCTCCAAGCAAGTTATTAGTGCCCAATAATCTGAAACCTGAAACAAAACTATAAAGTAAGTTCAGTTTTTCTCCAACACTCAACATCCCCTCACACACACAACACACACACACTTTGCTTGCCTCTCTCCCCACTTCGGTACCTCCTGAAATTTCCTGGCAGCCTGGGGCATGCCACAGTGGCAGAATCTGCCCACCCAGTTCCTGAGCAGTACCACCCCCCCCCACTGCTGCCCTGGTGCCCCAAGTTCACCTCTTGCCCCATCACTTCATTTTTTGAACCAATTCAAATGAATGTGTTAATGGATGATAGTGGAAAATAACTGTAACTACCTTTTACATATGTATACAATAACATACTTTTCAAAGCGATAGAGAGTTTTCAAAATTTTTACATTAATTTTTTCACCTGATAATGTTTTTTATATTGGCCCATCAGTTATCGAGGCCTGAAATTTTCTTCTCTGTTTCATGGATGAGGAAACTGAGGATCTTTGAGTTTAACTGTTTGGCCCAAAGTTACAGAGCTAGAAAGATGGGGAGCTGGGACTTGATCAGAGTGTTCTGCAACCTGGTTCCCATGTTGGCTGGACAGTTGCTCATTCAGCCCGTGTGTCTCCTTTTTGAAGAGAACAGCTGGAATAGGCAATACCTTAATTATTTCTCAAGTCAAAGACATGCTAGAACCATCGGGGTCCTTCGTTGTAGGGTGGACTCTTTAGATGCGCCACCCCAGACTTATTGAATCTGAATATCTGAGATGGGGCCAGAAACCTGTAATTTAACATCTTAATTCCGAGGACAATTCTTAGGCACCCTAATATCTCAGTACATTTTCCTTGAGTCAAGGAACCAGATTTCTAACAGGGAAATTTCAGATTTCAGAGAAAGAAAGGTCAAAGAACTAGCTGAGAAATAGAAACTCTTCCGTTGAATGCCATTAATACTTTCTGAGTGCACACTTATTTTGTGGTGGTCTGCACACCCCAGAACGGCTAGACTCTGCCTAAGTTTTGTTCCAACCCTTACCTCCATCTCAAGGCTGCTCTACTCCAACCGGGAGCACCCAGTGTAGTTTGAAGAGAGAGGCCTTTCTTTGGCTTCTCTCTTTTGTCTGTCCTCAGTCTCCATGTTCTGCTTGATGTTGTTAAACTCAAAAAGGAAAAGAAAGCATAATAGAGTATTAGGAAAACACCCTCTTCCTTCCTCTCAAGAATGTTTTTCTCCACCGTTTTGCAAGAAAAATACATTATTATCAAGGACCAAATCCCCACTGAGGCTACATTCATGTAAAATTAAAAAACATCTGGATAATTGATTGACTTTTTCTCTTTTTATTTGAATGTACAGCATTGTGTATAACCAGCCTGTGTGTTCTCCCATGGGAACTACTGAGGATGTAAATCCATCCCTCAGCTCTTTAATTAAAGTTACGAAAACATCAAGAGGGTCTCACCCTTGTAAACACAAGGAGCCTTTCCAGGAAATAACTCTGCCTCTTGTGTTAACAGATGTCATGGGGCAGTTGGGTGGGAGAGTGTTGTTTTAAAATTCTCAATCTGCCTCACAAGAGTTTTTTCCTTAGATGGTTCCTGGATAGCATCACATGCTTTTTTCTTTTCAACTCTCACATCACTTCATGTAGTTTTTCTGCTCTGTCTCACTGCCATGGTCTGAGTGTTTGTGTTCCCCCCAAATTCCTGTGTTGAAACCCTCAAGGCAATGGTGTTAGGAGCTATGACCTTTGAGACGCAACTAGGTCATGAGAGCTTTCAGGGTTACGAATGGGATTCATGCCCTCGTAAAAGAGACCCCAGAGAAAGCCCTTGCACCTTCCACCATGTGAGGGCACAGCAAGAAGTTGGCAATCTGCAGTCCAGAAGAGGGCATTCACCAGAACCTGACTATGTTAGTACCTTGATCTTGAACTTGCACCCCACAGAACTGTAAGAAATAGATTTCTGTTGTTTATAAGTTTCCCAGTCTGTGGTGTTCTGTTATAGCAACCAGAATGGACTGAGACAGCCACCTTGAGCACTGGTCAGGTGGACTAGAAATAATCCAAAGGCCAAATCCTGAGACCCGTGACAGTCATCATCTGTCATCTGATTTCCCTGGACTGGGCCACATTCTCATTATTTGCCTCCTCATACTGAGATAGTGAACAGCTTTGTAGTTATACAATATTGGATGTATCATCCTGACTTTAAATACCTGGATGAAAAGTAGAAAATCTTTTCAGAAAATCAAGATGTTTAGCATCATGGTGACAAGGTTCCAGATACCTGACAGATTTACTCCTTTATCCAGATCTTTTCTGGGTAATTGGTGTCAGTATCTCCTTGCATGCTGCTTTGTCAACAGTAAGCAGCCTTCCAGGTGAGCATTCTTCTGTTCCAAGGAAGGGCAGCAAGCTCCTGGAAGGAAGTGTTGAGCACCTTCACCCTATGGGGAAATTAAGTCAGTACAGAGGAGACCTAAGAGAACACTTCCCAGAAGCAGGCAGGTGAGAAGACTGAATGTACAGGAGGTTGGGGTCAAAGATTTTGGGCTCTTGAAAATAAGCAATTCTGAGTTCAGCCATGGTGTAGCAATCAGTCCTAATATATGGCCCATGAGCAGTTAAAGAGAATAGAGATAAAGGTCATTGGAACTGACTCATTTAAGGAACTGAACTGGAAGGACAGAGAGGCCTCCATAGGGATGCCAAAGTCCCTGGGATGATCACGACACAACAACCTGTGCTCGAGTCATCAAGAACAGTCATAGATTATCCACAAAACATCAAATGAGAAAAGCAAAACGTAGCAAGTAGAGCAGTATGACAGGCTTGGCCTTCCAAAGAGGTGCTATGCTCAGAAGTCCAGAAATTGGATCCTAGACCTGACCACCACTAATTTGCTGTTGACCCTAGGCAAGTCATTTAACATCTTTGAGACTTGGTTTAACTCATATGTAAGAGAAGAGGGCTAGGTTGGATGATCTCTATGGCTTCCTCTAGCTCTGACGTCTAGTCCCATCTGGTTCAGGGAGGAGGGAGTTGAGGGAAGCACAGAGGCCCTAGATGATGGGTTATTGCTGCCAAAATCACCCTTTCCCCTCCCTCCTCCTGTTCTTTCATTGACATGCCCTTTATTATCTTGTTGTTGTTGATGTAGTGTTTTTTCCCACAGAGCTCTGTGGGATAGGACAGCAGAGCACACACAGAGCAGATAGGAAAGGAGAGCGGGAGTGGGAAAGGGGAGGAAGGGCTTCTCCAGGATTCCCCAAGCCCCTGCTCTCCAGAGCCACAGGCCGAGGAGGCGTGTCTTCCGGGCTGGGAATCTGAGAAGGTGAAGATCTTTCAACATCCTCCAGCCCCTCCAAACTCTGCAGCCTTTTCCTGGGTCCTCCTGGTTCTAGCACCAGACCACTGGTCATTGTTCTCCGCCATGCCCTGCTTTCTTTCCAAGCTTCTTTGGGGGTCTGGCTCATTCCTGTAAAGGCCAGGGAGCTGAACTGGTAGGATCTGTAAAGCAGAGTATACTTCTAGTAACAGATAGTTTTTGCTAAATAACAAAACATGATAAAATTTCATGATTTAAAGCAACAACCATTTTATTTGTTCCAATTCTGTTGGTCAGCTGGGTGGTTATTCTGGTCTGGGATGGCTTGTCTGTGGCTAAACAATCTAGAATAGAACTGTCCAATAGAAATATAATATAAACCATGTCTGCAATTTGAAATTTTCTAGTAGCCACATTTAAAAAACTTAAATGAAACAAGTGATGTTAATTTTAATAATATATTTTAAGTTAACCCAATGTCCAAAATATTATTTCAATGTGTAATTAACATAAAAATTATTAGTGAAATATTTTACATTCTTTCCATCATACAAGTCTTCAAAATCTGTATTTTACACTTATAATACATTTCAATTCATACTAGCCACACTTCAAGTGCTCAACAGCTACCATATAAGACACTGAAGGTCTAGAATGACCTCTCACTCACATGTCTGAGGTGTCAGGTGGGATGGTTGGAATGGCTGGAATGTCTGAGGCTTCTCTTCACATAGTATCTCATACTCCAGGAGAGCAGCCCAGATTTGTCTGCAGGATAGAGGAAGAGTTCCTACTGACAACAGAACACCAATGCACATGTGATTTCCAAACTTCTATCTGTTTCATGTTTGCTGAAGTCCCATTGGCCCCAGACCCCCAAGCTGGAGGGGAACATCCCAGCGCCACCACCAACCTCCTCCTCCCTCCTTCTTAGAAAATTTCAACACAGAGGAAAGCACAAAAAAGGAAAATTAAAATAATCTGTAATCCTACCTCCCACAAATAACCACAGATAATCCTATTTCCCACAGATACTGTTACCTTTCCATTATTTTTTCAATACATACATACACAGTCATTTTATAATTTGGCAAGCAAATCATAAAATACTAACCACTATCATTTAACAAAACATTTTTAACATTTTCCCACATTATTAAATATTCTTTTAAGAAATGAATTTTAATGGTTCATGACATTCTCTTTTATGGATATACCACAATTTACATAAACAATCCCTTATTGCTAAAGGATTATATTGTTTCCTATTTTTCATACTTATAAATAGTAAGGAAATTAATCATCTTACTTTGCACATTTTCCATTCATTCAAGCTATTTTGTGAAGAATGGATTCCTAGAAATAGAATTTCTAAGTCAAAAAATATTGCACATTCCAAGTATCTGATTGATTGCTTGATTGATTGATTGATTCAACAAGTAATTACTAAGCATGGATAACATTCTTAAAGGTGCTGGGGACATGGCAGTATGAAAACCAGACAGAAACCCCTACTGTCATGGAGGAGGTTACATTCCACTGGAGTGACCCTTCAATAAGGAAGTGTATTACCTAGTACAGTAGAAAGTATAAATGTTACTGAGAAAAGTAGAATGGAGATAGGCGATAAGGAGTGCCAGGAGGAGGATAGGGCTACAAATGTAAATAAGATAATCACTCATGTAACTTTTGTTCAAAATGTATTCTTCAGTTTCTTTCTTCAGGGTGTATAAGATGGGAGGAGGGCAGGACACTGGGGAAAAGTACTGAACAGGTGATCCCAAAGGTCAGAATCCAATTCATCTTCATCATAGAACTGGCCCAAGCTATTCTATTCGCCTTCACCTGTAAGCAACTGTAGGATCACAACTAGACCCCAGGTAGCCAAGCTAGGGTTCCTTGAGGGGGGTAGTGGTCCCTTGCTGCTAGTCCTGTGGAGATACATACACAGTGGTACCCACTTTTAGGAACAAATACAATGAGGGAGATATTATGGGGCAGTGGGGTCTTTGAGCCCCTGCCTCACCTCTTTGGTCAAATGTTTCTTCCGATTGACCAGAAACCTCCCAGAGGCTACAGTCATATCCTTTTTTCTCAGAAAGCTCAAACCACAAATACAAACCCTGTTTCACCATCATAGAAAGGTTTATAAATATTGAACATCAAGGATATGCATTTGATGAAAGCATGGCAAATTAAATAACTGAGTGAATTTTTTGAGTTAAGAAAAAAGAAAAGCTTTATCTGAAGAGGGTGAAGAGAACTTCGCTATTTACACAGCAAGCCTGTGTGGCATTAGGGAAGCAGAGTGAGATTAGAAATGTGATAGTAAGTCTCATGAAAAGAGAACTTTGGCCTGGTTGCTATTCCACCACTGATGACTACATTCATGTCTTCGGATGCAGTATGGATCTCTAGAATTGCCATCTTTTTATCTGGATCTGGATAACACAAAGCAGTATATATCTGTACCATTGAGGCCTGAGTCACAGAGGCATCCAGAAAGATCTCCCATAAACTATCCTTTGCCACTCCTCACAAAAGCATTCATTCATTCAACCAGAAAACATTTATGATGTGCATGTTATATGCCAGGCATTTGTTCTAGGTGTGGAGAACAGCTGTTCTGGTTGTCAGAGGTAAACGAGAAAGACCAGTCCAGCTCTACATTCTGTGGGGGGAGGTAAATACACAAGTATGTGAATACAACCAGCTAGCAATAAGTACTATTGAAGTGAAGAAAGGGTGATGTAACAAAATGACTCAGTGGTTTCTCAAGTTGGGTGTGGAGGAAAGTCCTCTTTGAGGAAGTGACATTGAAGTTGAGATCTGAATGATAAGCAGGCACCAGACCTGTGAAAATCAGGGGCCATAGGGAAGCCCAAATGCCCTGAAGCATGTTTATGATACAGAGAGGATATGCTGGAGTAGCTGGTGCATGTTAGGTGATGGAAAAATGGTTGCGATAGGGGTCAGATAAGGAAGCCTTGTAGGAGTTTGGGTTTTAATCGAAAAGCCATTGAGTAAGACACTGTGTATCATGGGGCGCCTGGTCGGCTCAGTTGGCTGAGTATCCAACTCTTGATTTTGGCTCAAGTCATGAGCTCAGGGTGGGATAGAGCTCCATCTGAGGCTCCACGCTGTGCAGCCTGCTTAAGATTCTCTCTCTCCCTCTCCCTCTACCCCTACTCACCCCCATGCTCACCCACCCCCACCACTGGCACTGGCATACACTCTTTGTCTCTAAAAAACAAGACATTGTGTATCCATCCGATTTGTGTATGAAAAATGGAGAAAGTGGTGAAGGCAAGAGTGAAAACAGAAAGACCAGCGAACAAACTACTGCCATAACCTTGGTGAGAGGCAGAAGGACTAGGGCGGTAGCAGTCGAGAAGAAGGAAGTGGACTAATTTTGTTACATTTTTCAGTAAGTTTCCGATGAACAAGACATTGGCTTCAGCTAGTGGAGGAACACTGAGACCATTTACAGAAATGAGAAAGACCATGGGAATAGCAGATTTTGAGGTAAAACTCAAAAGATCTGTTTTGTCCCCATCAGGTTGGAGAGGCCCACTAGACATCCAATGGAGATGTTGTGTAGACAGTTGGAAATGAGCCCAGAATTTCAGGGAGAGATCCGGTTTGCAAGTCACAAGTGTAAATTGGCAGGACATGGATGTGGTTCAGTACAATCTTTCATTAAACTCCTTTCATTAATGTGTCAAATGATCAAATGAATGAGTAGTTGTACATAGAGTAAAGAACACTAACTCAGCCTCATAAAACCAGAATCATCTGTCACTCAGCAAGTCACTTCTTTGTCTGTGAAATGGAGTTAGTGGTGATATCTACACAGAAAGGTTGTTTTAAGACCGAAGAAGCCAACATTTGCAAAAAACACCTAGTAAGGTCTCCAGCACAACATAGGCCTCTTGCAGCAAGTGGCTGTCTGCTCTATTCAATCTGAAAAGCCTTCTAGAAAAATGCAAGAGAAAATACAGGGACCACCGCCTGAAGGAGTCTGCTCTGTGCCTCACAGGCCCTTTTGTTGACAGCTTTGGTGAAGGCAAAATCAACACAGTGCAGAGCCCTCACTTGAATCCTAAATCAGCTGCTTCTGGGGAAAAAAACAGTGATGAATTTCTTGACAGCCATGTTATTCGTCAGCTGATAAGGTATTTTTCACAGATTATTAGACTTGAGCCAAGGAAGCAACAGTAAAAATGCATTCTACAAATATTATTATTGCTTCTGAGTGGAGTTTTGTTTTAGTTTTCTCTCCCCCCCCCCTTCTTTTTTTTTTTCTTTAAGAAAGTGCCTGCACGGAGCCTATTTTGGGGGCTGACTTGAGTTGTTTTCCTGGCTGCCGTCCAGGGAGCTTCATAGCAAGGGTTGCTCAAGCTGCAGATAGTGGTTTTGTGGGCTATTTGTTGCTGCTTTTAAGTGCCCAAAAGACCTCTCATTCCCACGTCTTCCTAGTTCAAAAAGGAGGTGCAGGACTCCTGACCACTAACAATGAGTGTAGATCCTCTGAAATCAAGGGGTTGGGGAGCGAAGGGGGAAGGGCTACTACTTAAGTCCATGGTCATCTGCTCCCTTCTCATGACAGTGGCAATTCTGCACTGGACCTGCTCCAGGATCCTGGTGGGAAAATCTGTAGACAAACTACCACAGCAAACAGCACCCTTGGGGAATGTTCTTGTGGTGTTTCTGTCATAAAGGGGCCATTTGCACTCAAGAGGTTTCCACAGAGGACACCATCCCAGCATGGTGTGTCACGAAGAGGGCACGGGGCACGGGCCTGCTGTGAACCGCCCAAGCCCTCCACACAGGAGGTGGAGGCAGGGCTGCTGCCCAAAGGCCAGGGCTATAGTGGGCCTGGACAGACAGCAGAGACGGTTCATTGGCCAGCTCAAGTGGATACTTAATTCTAGGTGAATAAATTAAGCTTTTACCTGAAGGCTTCTCCTGGAAGCATTGGTACCAGCCCCTGCTCTGAATTTCCTGGGAACATTATAACCTCCCGGGAGCTTCTGCCTGAATAGAGAACTCTTTCCCCTGAACACTTTAGGAATGGGTCAGGTTAGGCCAGAAGGTGGGTGTCTCCTGCTGGCAGTAATAAGAAATAGGCCGTAATTCAGGAGCCTAACCAAAGCCAAGAGTTCTGTGAGCTTTATCCTGGTAAATTGTGCCCCTCTCAAGTTCCCCTGCTCTCACCAGCATTTCATCAAGAACACAGAATTACTGCTTGGGTAAACCCATGAATGACAGAGGTCCTGACCCATTCACACACAGGAAGGGAAGGAATTCCTCACCTTAGATTTCCACACTGTGTGTTGCCCTGGGCGAGCTTCCCTGATCACAGGGAAAGTCTGTCAGGCACCAGGGTAAAATGGAAAGGGGGAGACCTCTATCTGGGGATTGGATCTAACTCTGGGTTTCCCTGGCAAACTTCATGCAGTTACTCAGCAGATATAGATTGAGCTTCTTGCAAGTGCCAGAGATTTCCTAGAGGCAGCAATCCGGAGGCAATCTGCCTTCTGGGTTCATGAGTTAATTCAGCACACAGGTAAGTATACCTCCCTGAGCCTCAGTTTTCCCGTTGATGAGTTGTGGGTAACAACAACAACATGGAAACACTGTAAATGCCCAGCAGCATATGAGCACATCACTAGGTTGTGGTGTAAGCTTGAGAATTCTATACAACAGTGCAAACAGATGCACTAGAACTAGAATTTGCCATATGGATGAATAAGTTAAGTGAAAAAAACACACTGGAGAAGGATACATTAGCACGATTATTCATATAAAAATTTTAAATGTGGAAAACAATAATAGATTGTGGATACATCTTTTTGTAATGAAGGCAAAAATTTATACATGGGAATGATATGTCAAATTTGGAAGAGGGTCTCTGGACTTCTATGTTTATGGAACATAAAAGACCTCTTGAAAGTTTAGGACATAATAGCAGAAGTTAAATATTCAATGGAAATCTCAGAATAAAGTTGAAGAAAACTTTCAGAAAATACAGCAAAAATCTAGAGATGAAGAATAAGTGAGAATATACAAAGTTGGAGAACTCATCTAGGAAGTCCAGTAACTGAGTAATAGGAGTTCAAGAAAAAAAAATCCAGAGAAAACTCAGGAAAGGAAATTATTAATAAAATAAAAATTTCTAGAATTGAAGGCTGTGAGTCTTTAGGAACCACTATCTAGCCCAATGATTAAAAATAGACCCACATCATGGCACATCCCTGGGAAATGTCAGAATACTGGTATATTTGCCGGGGTAAGTAAATGCTGGCTCCTGCAACAAGCAACCCTCAAAAATCTTGATGGTTTAATAAAACCAAAGTTTCTCACTTATGCGAAGCCTGATATACTTACAACTCCACCTTGTAAATATGTCACCTGGATCATGAGTCCCCTGAGGTAAGTAGTTGTGGGAGGAGAAAATAAGAGTGGAGAAGGCACACTGGCTTGGACCTTCTTAGCTTGAGGGTGACATGTGTCACGTCTGCTGTCACACCACTGGCTAGAACTAGTCACGTGACCCTAATCCAACTGTAGCTGAGGCTGGGAAGCGCAGGGAAGCACATGCAATACTTAATATTTTGCATATCAATAATCGGAAACAAAAGAAGATTTTTACAACTGGTCAATGACACAAGATCAGGAAGCAAAATGGCTTTGCATTTCTCAATAACAATATTGGAAAGCAGAAGACAGTGGAGTAATGTTTTCTCAAACATTTCAAAGTGATTTATAACTTAGAATTCTATACCTAGCCAAACTCTTAATCAAGGATCAGTGTAGAATAAAGCCATTTTAGACAAGATATCAACCAATTTGCTTTCCATATATCCCTCTCTAGAAGCAGCCAGAGGATGTACTCCATTATATTGAGAGAGAAAACTAAGCAGGAGGAAGACAAAGAATACAAGACACAGGAGATCCAACACAGGAGAAAGGTGAAGAGAATTCTCAGTACTATTGTGGGGGAGATCCTGTGGTGAAAGTGGGGCACCCATCATTCAAGGAAAACAGAAGCAGGTGGGAAGACTCCAGGAGAGGCTTCTTCGAGACAATGTAATTGACAGACTACCAGAAGTATCTGAATATACTGAGAGAAAAATTGAAAAGTTGGCAATGAATTTGTTGCATTAATCGTAGGTACTTAGGAAACAAAGAAAATGGAAAAAAAGATAATTATTAAATCCAGAGAAAACAAAAAGTTGTTCAGGGAAGGAATATATTTATAGCTTACTACACAGCTCAGCTGTGAATTGCAGAATAGTTATCATGTATCCTGAATATTGATCTAATCAAAATTATGATCGAAGTATATTGGGAGAATGAAGGGGCAGGAAGAATGCATGTTGGAGGGTGGGGTGGGATGGAAGAAAGAGAGCCAAACTTCATCTTTTATTGTGGGAAGCTAATTGATAATTCCTAAAACTGAAATAAAAAAAAAAAGTAGCAAGCATGTTACTAAGAGATAGGAAGTCAATACCAAAAGAACCAGACAGAGGAACCAACAAGTGGTTGCCTATGGGAAGGAAGAAATGGCGGTGGGGAGTCTAGGGACCACTGTTTGACTTGATAAACTTTATTGATCTAGTTGACTTCTCAAACTATGTGCTTGTATAGAGTTGTTAAAAGTAAAAAGTTTAAAAAACCCAAGTTCTAGCCTGATAGATATAGCCTGATACAATTTTTATGAATGCCACCATGCTATATTTTAAAGGCACATACAGATATGTGTGAATGACTGGAGAGAGTCTAGGATATTCACCAAACTGGAAACCATTATCCCTGGGGACGTTAGCCTCACATTTGAAACTATGTATAATGTTTGATCGAGAATTTGGCTTTATGCTCATAAAAATGTATTTATATGTTATCTGTGAAATTAAGTGTAAATGAAAACCAAATTTCATTATTTTTTATAAAAAGCAAAAAATTATTTTAAGTCTGGAATGTAATAGCCTAATTTAAAAGCCTTTTTTGAACTTACCTCCCTTTTGCAGAGCTGATGGTGGAAATGTCAACAGGGAGACTCAGACTGAGCAAAGGGGCAACCATGAAAGGGAATGAGAGAAGTGATATGGAAGTGGGACAACACAGGAGACTTGCACTGAACCTCATCTTTATATGTATCTGTATGGCACTTGTTCTGTCCAAAGCCCACAGAGATCTATACACTTTCTTTCTTTTCCCCCATCCATTCTTCACTATCATATTCATTCAATATCCATCTTCATTCATCATCCTTTCATCATCCACTTGCCATCCACCCATCTTCCTCCACCTATACATTAAACCATTCAGTTACCATACACCACTCACTACCTACCACTCAGCTCCCATCTCTACCTGTCCACTATTCACCTTTAATGCATCCATTTTCCACAATGTAGCCATTTATCATTTCACCATCACCCATCCATCACTTAATCCTGTGCCCACCATCCAATTTCCATCTGAACTTTCACAGGACACAACAACAGTCTAGCAATCATCCATTTATTTGCCATATATTTCCCATTCATGCATCATCTAGCCACCATTTACTTGTCCACCACTTTCAGTTAGAAAGTCTGTTTAGGAGGAAACTGATTGTTATTATCCTCGTATTCCAGACAGTGAGAGAAAGATGAGATATAGAGGGTGGGTGAAGGAGCTGCCTGGTGTCATGCACGAAATCAGGAAAGGTGCTGAATGGCCAAGGAGTTACTTCTCAATTACAGCTTCTCAGCTGCTGAATACTTAGGCAAAGCGACCTGGGTTTGAATTCTGACTCCCCAGCTTATGGTCATGTGAGGTTGGCAAGTTCCTTAACTTCAATGAACTTCAGTGACCTCCCTTAAAATGGTAATAACACATGTAAAATCCTTAGTGATGATATATCATATGTCTGGCATGTAGCAAGCACTCAATAAATGTTGATGATAATAATTATCAATACAAATCAGTAAGTCAAGCCTCTTATCTGCCTTTCCTCAGAAATCAAATGGCATGTTCCATACCAAAATAGATATGCCTATGGTTATCTGCTGTTTGGGTTCTCCATACTACTGTAGCATTGACTGATTATAGGGGTTAAAAATTAATTATTTTTACAAGTTTAATGTAGCATTAAGTCCTTTTATTTCTATATATTTCAGGCAGACCAAAAGTATAAATAATATAACAAACACCCATGAATCTACTAGCTCATTGAAAAGATAAAACATTTCAGGTTCAGGGGCACCTGGGTGGCTCAGTCATTAAGTAGACACTTAATGACTTTGGCTCAGGGGATGATCCCAGGGTCCTGGGATCGAGCCCCGCATCGGGCTCCCTGCTCCACTGGGAGCCTGCTTCTTTCTCTCCCACTCCCCGTGCTTGTGTTTCCTCTCTTGCTGGCTCTCTCTCTCTCTCTCTCTGTCAAATAAATAAATAAATAAATAAATAAATAAAACCCTTAAAAAAAATTCAGATTCAACGAAAACTCTTGAGTGTACCTTCTGGCAAGCTCCTGAGTGTCATTTTCAGTCCCCTTTCCTCCCCAGAGGTAGTTTTTCTAAATTTGATCTATCATTCACATGTATAAATTCTTGCCTTTATTACAAAGAGATGTATCCACAATCTATTATTGTTTTCCACATTTAAAATTTTTATATGAATAATCAATCATATTAATGTATCCTTCTCCTTGGGGCGCCTGGGTGGCACAGCGGTTGAGCGTCTGCCTTCGGCTCAGGGCGTGATCCCGGCGTTCTGGGATCGAGCCCCACATCAGGCTCCTCTGCTATGAGCCTGCTTCTTCCTCTCCCACTCCCCCTGCTTGTGTTCCCTCTCTCGCTGGCTGTCTCTATCTCTGTCAAATAAATAAATAAAATCTTTAAAAAAAATGTATCCTTCTCCGGTGTGCTTTTTTCACTTAACTTATTCATCCATATGGCAAATTCTAGTTCTAGTGCATCTGTTTGCACTGTTGTATAGAATTCTCAAGCTTACACCACAACCTAGTGATGTGCTCATATGCTGCTGGGCATTTACAGTGTTTCCATGTTGTTGTTGTTACCCGCAACTCATCAACAGGAAAACTGAGGCTCAGGGAGGTATACTTACCTGTGTGCTGCATTAACTCATGAACCCAGAAGGCAGATTGCCTCCGGATTTCTGCCTCTAGGAAATCTCTGGCACTTGCAAGAAGCTCAATCTATATCTGCTGAGTAATTGCATGAAGTTTGCCAGGGAAACCCAGAGTTAGATCCAATCCCCAAATAGAGGTCTCCCCCTTTCCATTTTACCCTGGTGCCTGACAGACTTTCCCTTTGATCAGGGAGGTTTGCCCAGGGCAACACACAGTGTGGAAATGTAAGGTGAGGAGTTCTGAATGAGGACTTTAAAAAACTCCATCTATGATGTGTATTTGGGTCTTCCTTTAGTTCCGTCAGTTTTTGCCTCATAAATATAAAAGCCTTGGTCTTAAGTAAATACTTATTTATGATTACATTTTCTTGATGAAATCATTATGAAATGCTTCACATTTATCATTTAGCCATTATGAAATGGCTCTCTTTTTTCTATTAATATGACTTGCCTCAAAGTATTTTGTATATCTTCCTCTGTGAAGTGTCTGTTAAAATCTTTATTAGGTTATAATTTTATTACAGAATTATAAGAATTATTTATATATTCCAAAGAGAAGTCCTTTCTAGATACATGTAAGACAGACATTTTCTCCCAATGTGTCCTTCCTTTTTCATTTTCTTAATGGTGACAAAGAGCAAAACTTTCTATTGTTTATGACAATTAAACAATTTTTAACAATTTTTATAGCTCAGGTTTTCCCCCCTTTTTTCTTATTTTCTTTCCACAAAATTTTTGCTTACCCCAAATTCGCAAAGATTTTCTGCTTTGCTTTCTTCTAGAAGCTCTTTAGTTTTAGCTTTTACTTTTAGATCTATGATTCATTTCAAGATAATATTTATATAAGGAATAAGTTAAGTGCTGAGGTTCATTTTTTCCAAATGGATAGCCAACTTTATTGAAAAAATTATACAATTCCCATTGAATTACCTTGCACCTTCGATGAAAATCAACTGTCCATATATGTGTGGGTCTTTTGTGAACTCTCTATTTTGTCCCATTGATCTACATGTCTATCCTCACATAAGTATTACACTGTCCTATCTATTGTAGTTTCATAGTTAAGTCTTAAAATCAAGTAGTTTAATCCTCTGAATTTCCTCCTCTTTTAAAAAGTATTTTTGTCTAAGTTCTTTGCAATTACATAAATATTAGAATTAGCCTGTGTAATTTTTAATGAAAAAAAACATGCAGGAATTGTTGTTAGGATTCTATTGTATCTATGGTTCATTTTAGGGAGAATTTTACCAATATTGAGTCTTTGGATCTAAGAACATGATTTATCTTTAAATTTATTTAGGTCTTCTTTAATTTCACTCAACTATGTTTTGTAGTTTTCCTTGTATGAGTCTGGCACATAATTGTTAAATTTACCTCTAAGTATTTCAAGTTGTTTTTTTACATTATTGTAAATTGTATTTTTTTTACTTCATTTTCCAATTTTTATTACTAGTAGATAGAATTGAAATTAATTTTTGTATATTGACTTTTTATCTTGTGACCTGGCTAGACTCATTTATTACTGTTAGCATTTTTTCTGAATTCCTTGTGATTTTTCATGTGCAAGATTATCATTTGTTGCCTCCAATAAAATGTTGAAATGAAGTAGTAAGGAGTTCTGGTTCAAGATGGCAACATAGGAAGCCCCCAAATTCACCTCTTCCCACAGATGCACTGAATCTCATCTAAATATGGAACAATTTGTTCTGAAAGAAATCCAGAAACCACCTGAGTGAATCCTACACGCTGGGCAAATGGGAGGGGGGGAAGGCTGGAGAACCTGAGACAGAATTTCTCCATAAACCCCACCCCTGGCATGGCAACATACTCTCAGGAGGGAACTTACAACGTCCAGCTTCTCCTTTAGGAATGATGGGTTTGGACCCAACATCTATTGCCCCAACTTTTTTCTAATCAGCTTGCATCTAGGTGCTGACTGAAATCCTCCCCTTTGAGAAACTGACAGGTCTTGGCACACCCTCAACTGCTGGAAGCCACTAAGAATGAAGACAGCAGCTTGGACAATCACAAAGGTTTGAGAATCAACCAGGAGCTCTGGATGGGCTTATTGACAAGGTTCATCTCCTACATGAGACCAGTCTGTCAAAACTAGAAAAGGTAGCTGTTTTATCTAATGCACAGAAACCAACACAGAGAGCCAGGGATAGTGAAGAACTAGGGGACTATATTACAAACAAAAGAAAAAGATAAATCTCCAGAAACCAATCTTAATGAAATGGAGATAAGTAATTTACACAACAGAGTTCAAAATAACATTCATAAACATTCATTGCCCACCAAGAGAGCAATGCATGAAAAAAGTAAGAATTTCAAGAAAAAGAGAAAATACTGAAAAGTTCCAAACAGAAATTATAGAGCTGAAGAATACAATAACTGAAATGAAAATTCAGTAGAGGAGTTTAAGAAGAGATTAGATCAAGCAGAAGAAAGAATCAGCAAACTCAAACACAGAGCATTGGAAGTCATCCAATCAAAGAAAGAAAAGAAAAAAAGAATGAAAAGGAGAAAGACAGTTTAAAGGACTTCTAAGACAACATCAAGAGGGCCAATACATACATTGTAGAGGTCTCTAAAGGAGAAGAGAGAAATGAGCAGAAGCTTATTCAAAGAAATGGCTGAAAACTCCCCTAATCTGGGGAAGGAAACAGATATCTAGATCTAGAAAGCCCAAAGAGTACCAAATAAGGAGAACTAAAGAGACTCACACCAAGACACATTATAATTAATGTGTCAAGTTAAAGACAAAGAAAGAATCTTAAAAGCAGCAAGAGAAAAGCAACTTGTTACATACAAGGGAACACCCATATGACTAAGCATGTTTTTCAGCAGAAACCTTGCAGGACAGAAGGGAATGGATGATATATTTAAAATACTGAAAGAAAAAAACTGCCAACCAAGAATACTCTACCTAGCAAAGTCGTACTTCAGAATTGAAGGAGGGGTAAAGAGTTTCCCACACAAACAAAAGCTGAAGGAATTCATCACTGCTAGACTGGCATAGACTGGCCTTACAAAAAAATGTCAGAAGGAATTCTTCAAGCTGGGATGACAGAATGTTAATTAGTAACATGAAACATATGAAAGTATAAAACTCACTGGTAATGTTAAATTCAGAATACTCTAATATTGTGTGGTTGAAAACAAATCATTTACAAGTCTTGTATAAAGGTTAAAACACAAAAGTATTAAAATAACTAAACTATAATAATTTGTTAGTGTATATACAATACAAATAGATGTAAATTGAAACACCAAAAACATAAAATGTGGGGAAGTGTAAAAAATGTAGATATGCACTTGTAGTTCTTATCAGCTTAAAATAAACAGTTATAAGTATAGAATGTTTTAAGTAAGCTTCATGGTAACCACAAAGCAAAAACCTACAGTAGATACACAAAAGAGAAAAAGAAGGAAATCCAAGCATCCTACTACAGAAAATCATCAAAACAGAAAGGAAGATAGCAACAGAGGAAGAAAGAAAC
Source organism: Ursus arctos (assembly GCF_023065955.2). NCBI lineage: Eukaryota > Metazoa > Chordata > Mammalia > Carnivora > Ursidae > Ursus > Ursus arctos. The sequence goes on from NW_026622786.1 coordinate 11,138,455, forward strand.
AAACAAAAGAACAGCCAAACAGCCAGAAAACAATTAACAAAGTGGCAATAACAAGTCCATACCTATCAATAATTACTTTAAATGTAAAAGGACTTAATTCTCAAAAGACACAGTTGAATAGATATTAAAAAAAAAAAACAGACCCAACTATATGCTGCTTATTAGAGACTTCAGCTTTAAGGACACACATAGACTGAAAGGGAAAAACATATTCCATGAAAATGGTAATCAAAAAAAAGTAGGTTTCTGCACTACTGCCTGATGTTTTGTAAGGTCATTGTGCTTGTACTTGAAGAAGAATGGCAAACTGCCCCCACACTCTTGGTCTGTTTCCTTAAGGATAAAACCAACTCATCCTAGCAGCTTCTACCCCCAATCAAAGGACTTCACTAACTAGAATGAGTTCTCACAAACTACTATGTCTCTTAGACCTGAACATTTAACATTCCTCATCTTTCATTTTAATAGCAAAGTGCACCTTAAGGGCATGGCTGAGCATGGTGCTATACCCAGCAAGTTAAGCATATGCAGCCTCTGTTGTCAAAAGTAGAGAACATCATGAAAAGGCAATACAGACAATTTGACATAAACACTGAGTAATAATTCCTTTAAGTCTGTGGTCTACTGTGCCTACAGGATGCCAAACATCTGGAAGGAAGATGCAACATTCAGTCCAGAATTTCACTATTCTTCCAGATAATTGAATAGACTTTTATTGTGAATTGTATAAACCTAGCAATTATAATAGTTATGCCAACTTATATTTCCATGATTTACAAATGCAGGATACATATATGTGTAAGTATGTGTGTGTGTTTATATAACTTTATTTAATTACCATATCCTTATGGAATAGGCTTAATTACCCAATTTTACAGATGAGAAAATTGAGAGCATTTGTTAAGGATGTATTGATCTCATACTTCGTGCCAGACACAAGGCCTACAAAAGAGAAATAAAACAGTTCCTGCCTTAAAGGTGCCCACAGACCAAAAGAGGAGGTCAGAATTTGAATGAACTTGACTTGCCCAAGGTCACACAGCTATTTACTGTGTGATCTGGGATTCCATCCAACTTTTCTGGCACCAAGTTCAGCACTGTCTTCACAGCTGCCACCAATAAAGTCCAGATGCACTTATAGAGCAGGGAACAGAAAGGGGAAGGGATGAAGGTGTGCTGGACTTGGAAGAGTCTTATTATTAACACCAAGATCAGAAATGAAGTACAACCCATTAAAGTTACAATTTTGAAGATTATGAACAGACATTAGAAAACGCTTTTGATGTAATGATGGGTTAAAAAAAACAAAACACAAACGGCATGTTAAGTTTGTTCACTTGGAACATATATGAACAGGGACAGGACAAGAACATGGACAAATTTAAACAGCTGGATTTTCTTCATGTAGCAGGGTAGTTAGTGGCTGAAATTTCCTTTCTTGCTTTCTTCCTTCCTTTCTTTCTTCCTCTCTTTCATGATCTTTCCTATTACTTTATAGTTTTGTTGATGTTTCTAAAATATAAATTATAGGTAGGACAAAAGAGATAACATGGAAAGATTAAAGGTTTTGCAGCTGGGCAGACCTGGATGCAAATCGAAGTTTTGCTGATGACTATCCAGTAGGGAAAGATACTTAACTTCTCTGTGCCTCAGTTTCTTTGGCAAAGAATAATATAATTTTGCAGGGTTATGCTGAAGATTAGCAATTATGTGTTAGAACACCTAATAAACAAAGACCAATCACTCAACCTGCAATTATTTTTATTGTTACTATCATATAATACAAGCCAAGAAGTGTGCCAGAGAGCAGGTAGGACTTGCAGGGCCTGCTCTGAGGCACAGGTTTGGTCAAAAGTCTGCAATGGCATCTATTACCCAAAGAAGAGCAATGTGGAATCATCCTTACCAGCAGCAAAAACATGTGTTGAGTCAGGTCCTCAGTATAAAAATGAGTAAAACACCACCTGTTCCGAAGGGATTTACCATCTATCTTTTAACCTATTCAGTGAGCATTTATTATGAACCCCCTATAAGTCAAAGACCAAAAGAAAAACTAGTGATACAAAGATAAATAGGACTTAGTCCTCACCATAGTTTACTGGAGAGAAACAATCATGGAAACAGATAAATACAATATAATGTAGAGAACATAGTCACAAAGTTAGGCATTTGGGAGCATAGATAAACACTTAGTCCAACCCGGGTGAGGGAAGATGAGGGAAGTCTAGGAGGCATTGGACATGGAACTGAGCCCTTAATTATAAGCAGAGGTTGGTTAGAAAAAAGGGGACTGGGTGGAGTGGCAGAAAAGCATCCCAGGCAGAGAGGAAGATGTACGGAATGGTGTATTACATAACAATCAGTTCGTTTTGCCAGAGCCTAGAATTTGAAGCAGGGGGTGAGATTGGAGAAGGAGGTGGGAACCAGCTCAAATGAGGCTTCGTACAGCTCCAGAGGGCAGTGGTGGATTTGAAGCCAGGAAGGCATGTGTCAAGGTGGTCAGCTTCATAGCTCAGACAAACGCTCTAGAGCCCTGTAGACGGGAGGATGTGAATGGGACAGCTGGGTTGCAGTTAAGGGTCACCTCTAGGGGATCGGAAGAAAGATGAGTCTGCACTAGGACAGAGATCGTCAGCAGGGAGATGATGGTGATGGAAACCATATGGCAAGACAGTCCCTAACAATCCCAAGAGCCCAGTAAGAAGTAGAAAGGAAGTACTTTTTTTTAATTATTATTTTTTAATAATATTTTTTATTATATTATGTTAGTCACCATACAGTACATCTCTAGTTTTTGATGTGAAGTTCCATGATTCATTACTTGCGTATAACACCCAGTGCACCATGCAATACGCGCCCTCCTTAATACCCATCACCAGCCTATCCCATTCCCCAACCCCCCTCCCCTCTGAAGCCCTCAGTTTGTTTCCCAGAGTCCATAGTCTCTCATGGTTCATTCCCCCTTCTGTTTACCCCCACCCCCTTCTTCTTCCCTTTCTTCTCCTACTGAGTTCTTTCTTATGCTTGGAGAAAATTTTTGTAACAGACAGTCTGGGAAAGCTTAGTAGAGGAGAGAGGAGATGAGCAGCCCTTTAAGGAAGGAGAAGACACAGGTGGAGAAAGAGGGCAGATCGCAGGAGAAGGAACAGAATTAACAAAAGCAAAGGAACGATAATATGTAGGTTGAGTTCACAGGAGAAGCTTATTCAACAGTAAGAATGTGTAACCTTTGACAGGCCCTCTACATTATAAATTCTCAGCCCCACGCAGGGAAGCATTTGTGCCAGATAGATTATGTTTCCTCCCCAAAACCCCTGCTCTCCTGAGGCATAAAGAGAGGCTACCACGAGCTCAAAGTAGAGAAAGATTGAGAAGTTCTTCTAGACTATAATCCAGAAAAGAAAAGACAGAGTCCCTCCTGATGGCATGAAAGCTCTGGTGGCCTTGTGGTGATTCCAGGCTGTGGCCAGACAAGGGCAGAGCCTCCTTCCTCTGCTCTGGCTTCCTCGTTCCCCACCTCCTGCTCCACTCCCTGCCATCCAGCGGCAGACAGAAGTGACTGGCTGATCAAATGTGCCAAGGAAAAGAGAAGAGTAAGATGGAAGCGGTGGGGAAGAAAGTGCTAAAGTGACCGAGGGGTAAAGGGCAAAGGGGAGAAAGTGTCCAAGGTGAGAGGTTCCCTCACCAACCTGAATGTCAAAGGAATGTACAGGGTCAGACAGGAAACATTAGACTTTGTGGGACATTCGCTCTCTGTCTCAACTACTCATTTCTGCTGCTTAGCACTTAGTATCTTGTGCCACTTATCACAATAGGTAAATAAAGAAGCGTAGCTATGTTTCAGTAAAACTTTGTGGACATGGAAGTTTGGATTTCATAAAATGTTCACATATCACAAAATATTCGTCTTTGATTTTTTTTCGATCAGTTAAAAATGTAAAAACCATTCTTATCTCACATGCCAGTACAGCCAGTGGGCTGGGTTTGGTGTGTGCAATGTGGTTAGCCATCCCTGGTTTAGAATAAGGGTCTCATATAGATGAAGAGTTGGGATGGGTCAAGCAGCAAAGAGAAGCCGTTTCCAAACCTGCACTCCTGTGGGTTCTGGATGGGATGGAATATAGGGCAGAAAGTGAAGAACGGAACTGTTTCTCTACTTTCACAGGTGCTTCCCTGAAAATGGTGAGTGTTTAGTAATGTACTGTACTACTCCTTTCCCCATAATCAAGGACATAGCGACGGGGTTTAATATTGCTTTTATATTAATTAAATTTTGAAATACTGCTTCCTATATTTCTATAAACCATATCAGGGTATTCAAAAAACCCATAATAAAACAACAGCCAATACATATTTTAGCTATGATATGTTCCTCTGGCTACTAAGGAATCCAGGTAACACCTAGGGGCATGCCCGTGAACAGCTGGACCTCAGCTGCCCATCTGGGAAATGGCAGAACCTCTTACACAGCTATGAGACCTGCTCTTGCCCAACTGGCTGCCCCCACCTGTAAGGTTCTCTTATGTTCTGCAGACACACGGTGTTTTACTGACACTCCCAGCTCTCAGTCTCATTCCCTGCTATACACTAAATGATCTTCCCTAGTTTGCAAAGATTTATGTGGTCTTGCTTGGAAAATACTTAAGAATCCTTGCCTTTTCTCCCAGGAGCATAGCTGAGAGGTAGCTGTGCATCAAAATAAGGTGATTAGGAAGATTGACGTACAAGATTCCTGACAAAGAGCCCAACCATTTTCCTTGGCCTGGGCACAAGCCTCCAGATTTCTAAAGTATCAATATCATATCAAATTCAGACTCTAAAACCACTCAACCTCTCCTTCCCCTGACCTGCTGCACCCAGAATAAAAGGATTCATGTTGTTACATTTCCTTTCTTTTCTGCTCTCTGGAAGCAGTTATTCCTCCTTATTAGAGAGGATGTTGGAGATGCTCCCGCTGACCTGTTGCCTTATTTATGCTCCAAGAGTTCTAACTCCCCAGCCACCACCCCAGACTCTTCCTCCTCTGACACTCATAATCTTTCAGAGGGGAAGACACAAGGAAGGGGCCAAGGGGAAGAAGAGAAGCCCTAGAGAAAATGAGGATGCATAGTGAGGGTTCTTGCTCCTGACAATCCTGCCCTCAGGCAGCCATGATGGGCTGGAAAGGAGCCAGCCACACACACTAGTGTGTGATCCACAGAACTCAAACCTGAAAGGACCCCGCCAAGGGGATTTCATAGAACCAACAATGGAACACTTTGTTGCGTACATTTCCAACCAGTCAAAGCTCACGGGACTCGCTTGGCTGGTAGTGGAGCGCCGTCCCCTCATTGCTAGGGTGCGCAGAAGATGGATGCACTTCTCCCAACTCCTGGACACAGTCAAAAACCCACTTTCTTCCGCAAGGCACAGGGTTGGTTCGGCTGGCTTCCCACAAATCTGGTTCTGAAGGAAGCACGCAGCTCCTCCGAAAACACATTCATTCTCTTCTCCCATTTGATCTTTCTTCCACATGCTTTTTGGATTAACGCTGGCATTTTGTTCCCATCTGTTTTCGGCTCTTGGTTAGAAACGTCCAAGGCAGGCTCTAGCCTTCTACATGGCTAGGGGGTCTTCTGCGGGGCACTGCTCCAGAGCAGGGTCCGTGGAAGATCACCTGCACGTCTTCCTTCAAGGCCACAGACACTGAATGAGCACCTCCCACGTGCCAGGCCTTGTGCCATCTATCAGGCACTCGGAGAAGCCATGTGATGCCGCCATGCAGAATTCAGCACAGGCTCCCGTGTCCCTTGAATAAAAGCTCAAGCCATTACAGTGATGGACAAGACAGAAGATGACCCCCCTCCCCATCCCCATCCCTCTGACGTCACCTCCTCCAAGTCTCTCTCTGATGCTCCAAAGCCACCCTGGCCTCGTTGCTGTCCGGTGACCACACCTGCCACCTTCTGCCTCAATGCCTTGGCACTGGCTTTTCCCCCCACTCCCCCTGCCCCCGGAATGCCCTTCCCCCAGGATAGCTAACTTTCTCACCTTCAAATCTTTGCTCAAATATTGCCTTTCAACAAGGCCGATACTGACAATACTGCTGACAACTGCAAGCCTTCATCAGTACACCTGACTCCCCCCCTTTACCCTCTTTAAATGTTCTTTTTCTACAGCACTTATCACCTACTGCCTTGGCCCAGTTCCCTAGAAAATGTAGCTTAAAGGAAAGCAATCCCAGGGAAGTGGACATGAGGGAAAAGGGGGTAAAGCTTAGAAGCAGGGAGAGCAGACCTAAGGGAATGTTGTCCAAATGGCCATGGTGGTGTAAAAAGTGATGCCTGGGTCCCACGGGACCTCCTCACAGAGGCTGAAAGAAGCAATTCGTCTCCAAACAATCTGCCCAGGGGAGGAGAGAAGAATGTATCCTTCAGTCTCCATCTCTCATTGGTCAAAGTCTGCCCTGTGGGTGTGAACTCCCTCATACTTCCAAGTGATATGAAAGCAGAGGAGCCCAGAGAAGGTTCCTCACCGTCGTGGGAACAGGAAGCCCCAGTGTGTAAGGTGGGAGTCGGAAGATGCAGGGCAGGTGCAGGGCGGGGGGCTTTGGGGCATGCCTGGGAGCAGCCTGAGGGACAGCCTGTAGAGCTGACCCCTTAGCTGTAGGAGTGGCAGTGGCAGGTGGCTCCAGGACTGCCCCCAAGTGCAGGCACCAGGGGCTCCAGACGCAGGGACAGAACAACCCGCTGCCAGGCCTCCTGCCTGCCAGGCCAGCTCCGGGGATCTAGACTGTGCATACACTGAATCCTGTAGAACCTTCCAACATGGTATCCAGCTCCCCCCGGCTAGGAATTAAGCTCCACAAGGCAAGATCTTTGTCTGTGCGTGCTCCCTGACGCACCCCAGGAGTCCAGGAAAGGGCCTGGCACATGATAGGTCCTCAGCACACTGCTGACAGAATAAAAGGGCAGTGACAATGAATGCGATACCAACCCTGCCCTCAATGAGCTTACAGGCCCCAGGGGACACGGACAAGCAAACAGCTCAGTGCGGTCCAGAATAGGAGCGCCGTGCAAGTGGCAGGCCAGGCGACTGCAGGAGCACTTAACAGAGCTGCTTAACACAGCTGTGTGATCTCTCAGTCCTGGTGATCGGACTTTAGATGTGACAGGCAGTGCCCAACCTGGCATAGCCCATAAAACAAGGACCCTGGAGTAGGAAGTCGAGATCTGGGCTCTAAACCCAACCTTAGCTGCAAATCATCTGTAGGATCTTATGAGAGTAATTACTACTTATCAAGTACTCACTTTCTGCCAGGTCACCGTATGAGTAACTTACTATCTCAGTCCATCTGGGCTGCTGTAACAGGGTACTGTAGACTGGCTGGCTTACAAACAACAGAGATTGATTTCTTCCAGTTCTGGAAGCGGGAAGCCCAAGATCAAGGCACCAGCAGATGCGGCGTCTGGTTCGTAGACGGCTGTCTTTGTACTGTGTCCTCACAAGACCAAATGGATGAGGGAGCTCCCTGGGTCCTCCTTCATAAGAACATTTATCTGGTACAGACGGCGGAGCCCTAACGGTCTCCCAGAGGCCCCACCTCCTAACAACGACAACTTGGGGGGTAGGATTTAATATACAAATTTGGGGGTTGGACACAAATATTTAGTCCACATATAGTTTCACATATATATGATGACCCTCATTTAATAGAAATCGAAACTGAACCCAGAAATGTTCAACGACCCTACCCAAGTTCTCGTGACTCAGAAGCAGCAGAGTTAGGATTTGAACTTGCAATTTTTTCTGCCAAAGTCTAAGCTCATAATCACAGCCCTCTAGCACCACACGGCTGGGTCTTAGTGCCCTCTATTGTAAAATAAAAAGATTAGAGTACCCAATCTTTTTCCTTTTAAATATTTATTTATTTATTTTGGGGGTGGGGGGTAGAGGGAGAGAATCTTTAAGCAGACTCCCAGCAGAGCGCGGATCCTGACACAGGGCTCGATCCCACAACCCGTGAGATCATGACCTGACCTGAAACCAAGAGCCGGACGCTGAACCGACCGAGCCACCCAGGCGCCCCTAGACCACCCCATCTTTAAAGTCCTTTCCCATTAAGCTGCATCCTAAACATGTCAAGATCAAAGAGAAGTGATCCAGCCCAGACTCGGTGACAAGTGACTGGACAGTGTCCAGGACAAATACACCTCTTGTGTCCTGGGAGCTACCAGGCAGGTCTGAGTCACCAGCAGCCTTCTTCCATCCCCGGACCAGTGAGCACATGTCTGTCTTCGCTGCACACGAGGACACGCACAGGACATCAGCCTGGCCAAGGCAGAGGTGACACCTGACCAAACTTGATACGGGATCCTGAAGGTGCCCATGAAGACAGAGCGCTCCCACAGCTCTAAGTTCTGGAACGTGATTGATGAAAGCCCACCTCCCACCTACTCAATCACCGCCGAGCCTGACGGTTGCAGGGCCCCAGGCAAGAGCAGCCAAAGCCTGTGACTCAGCCAGGGCGTCACAGAGCCTCTGTCATTGGTCCAGATCACCACTGTCCCACAGAAATGTAATATGAGCCACAAATGTAATTTTACATTTTCTAGTCACCACACTTTAAAAAATAAAAAGAGGTAAAATTAATATAGTAACGTATTTAGTTTAACCCACTCTATCCAAAATATTACCAATTCAACACGTAATCCATATAAAATTATGGAGATATTTTACATTTTAATTTTCATACTTCATCTCTGACATCGAGCGTGTCTATACCTGAGAGGACATCTCAATTCAGAAGCCACATTTCAAGCGCGCAGTATGAATCAGCACGAACCACGTGAACCGGGGCTGCTGAATTGGCCGGCCCCGGCCCCAGGGTCTGCCGGTGCTGATGGAGACACACGCTCGTGCGCATACCCGAGCAGCACAGGTAACAAGGAACTTTGTCCAATCCCTGCAGCTCGGGACCAGCAAATAATCCAGTGACAGCCTTGCGCCCTGCGGCACTGGGAGCAGGCGGAGAGCCAGGGGAAATGGACACCAACCTAAATTCATGCACACAGAATGCAGACAAATGAGAGGAAACCAGCCCTTCGTGGGGGAAAAAAAAGACATCTGGCCTGCTGCCTTTGAAGTTCAGTTCACCTTCTGATATCAAGAGCAGCAGGCCCAGGAAAAAGAACACTAGAGGCCTTTAAGCAATTGAGGCAAGAGGTCAGAGTTCCTTGGTCAGTTCCTTGGGAAATGAGATTCATATGAGATCTGGGAGAGGGGAGAAAATTGTCGAAAAATCATAGTTAACAATTTGTATATTTAGGTGGTGTCAAACCACAGGAGCCTGGCGTCCTCGCCCATTAATGAAAGCCTCAGCCCCATACTCCATTCCACTGAAAGTAATTGCTGCTTGAAACAGATCCACAGAAGCAAGGAGTAGCAGAGAAAATGTGCGTTTTCCAAAACTGAAGGATTTGGAGACTGCTGGGGGGATTGTGGTTTTCCAGGAATGGGTTGGACTGAAACGGATTTTTGAAAAAGAAAGAAAGAAAGAAAGAAGAGAAAACATTTCCAACCGTCCTTTGTAGCTCCCCCCACGCCACCCCAACATGCAAAGCACTGAGGGAAGGGTAACTTCTCTGCCACCAGGAGAAGGGAGGAGGCTGGTACCTCCTGGGGCACACAGCCCCGGGGCCCACCCTCCCCGCCTCTCCCCCTTCAAGAGCGAACCACATGGGCGAGGCCTCAGAACTGAGTGTTTACTCGCTGCGTTTGTGAGGCTGACACTGGACCCACATGGAAGGCACATGCAGGAAACGCGCTGTAATCATCTTATGTTTATAATTCCGAGAGAAAGGATGGCAGAGTCGAGGACGGGATTGATCCGGTTCCAAATCTATTTCCTGGAGTCAGATTGAAAAGAGAGATGTTAAGGGCAAAATCTCTAACGATGTGGGTACGTCTCAACAAGTTACAAGTTTATTTCTATTGGTGTTTGTACAGATTTTTTAAATCTGTTGCTTTCTTCTCACACGCACTAAGCCGGCCCTGCCGGAGCTCACGGAACCCTGAGCACTGCCTCCTCTAGTTTATTCTTATCAAATTCGGAAAATCTGATTTTCCAAGAGTTCATTTACAGGACAACAGTCCCCTTTTGCTGTAATGCCTTTATCATTTTTTTATTGTTATTGTTCAGATTTTAAGTGTTACCATCTGATAATCTTGTCCATTCTCGGTGATGTTAAACATCCATCCAGTCGTAGCCTGGTTTCCAAATTTCTCTCTGAACAACCGAAGCGTACAGTGGGTCTGCTTGCATTCCCTGGCACAGCCGTGCAAGAAGACGTCTTTAAGGCCCGAGGAGCCTCTGCAAAGCCTCTTGTCTGAGCTGGCCGCTCCCCCAGAGCTGCCTCTGAGTCATTGTTCCCCTTTGTCTCTCTCAATTAGGATGGGATGTTTTACAGCTCTTGCTGGGAAGTAGAGTTTCTGGGCTCCCTAGTACTTCAATCGCAGGCACATGCCCCAGGAAGGAAAGCTGCCAGGCAATGAAGAAAACAGGTGAGCTGGAAAACCAACTCTAGGGATGAGTAAGAGTGATTACTATCATTGGCAGGGCACTTTATAGTTTACAAAGTGATTCTGCACCTGGGGTCTCATTAACCTCACCATCATCCAATGATACGTCTTTGTATAGTGAGGAAACAGAGGCTGGGTTTGCTGACACATCTCCCTGAGGTCACACACGTAGCGCACGGGGGAGCTGGGAATGGGAGCAGCTCTTCAGGCAAGAAACCCAGCCCAGCTCTGTCCGTGTATCTTCTTCCCCCTGAAGACATAGGTAAAGAATCCAGGCAGCAGAGCCGTTTTCATCGCTCGGTCAAACCTGGAGCATGTAAGCTGTGTTTCATCGCAATGAATATACCTCTTTTACTTCCTCGCCTCTTGAGGGTGCTTGGCTAAAACCATTCCAGGGCTCATCCAACGTGGATACAATGAGAGGAGAAAAGTAAACCTTCAACCCACTATGTATCGAGGGTCCACTATGTGAGAGAAAACTTGATGCTCACTGTCCAGAAATTTCTATTGCTTGAGCAGAAAAGCTATAGATTGTTGAGGGTTAGATACCAGCACAGGGTCCCAGAACGAGAGCCATCGCCTGGTCAAGGCATGAGATGCAGCCTGGGCTGGGGGAGAACCATGGAGATTTTGTGGAAGAGAAGCGTGAGGAAGCCCTGGGCGGGACCCCCTCCCCAACTCCCCTAAAGACAGGTCGCTAGGATCCCTTGTTACAGATACAGATTCCTGGATGCTGTAATCCTACCCCCCTCTTACAAGTTTCATAGCCTTCTTTTCACTGTATTTTAATTATGTCTATTTTCTCATTTCTCATATAAGACATGGAGTTTTATTTTATTTTTTTAAAGATTTTTTTTTAATTTATATATTTGACAGAGAGAGACAGCCAGCGAGAGAGGGAACACAAGCAGGGGGAGTGGGAGAGGAAGAAGCAGGCTCTCAGCGGAGGAGCCCGATGTGGGACTCGATCCTGGAATGCCGGGATCACGCCCTGAGCCGAAGGCAGACGCCTAACGACTGCGCTACCCAGGCGTCCCAAGACACGGAGTTTTAAAATTAAAAGCTTTAGTCTTAAAAAAAAAAAAAGATACTTCCATTCGGGAGGCAGGAGAAAGGCCTGATAAACCTGTGTCCCAGAGGGTCCCTAAGTTAGGAAAGGCTGCGGCCCTGGGAAGCATGAGTCAGCTCCAGAGGCTGTGCCACGGGCGGGGGAGGGGGGCAGAAAATGTGGTGAAAGAAATGGAGAGAGATGAGACTTTCAAATTAAGACAAATACGGAAAGAAGACTTACTTCCAAAATGAAGGTAGGGACAACAAGAAGTCGGCAGGCAGCAGGACAGATGGAAGGAAGGAAGGCTCAGGAAAGAAGGACTCCTCACACTTGCCCCTGAGAGCAGCTGGGAGGGGCCCTCCCTTTAGCTGCATCTCTTGCTGGGCCAAGCCCCACTCCTGCCTGTGAGCCCATCCTGGGGACCACGGCCAGTCCTGTCCTCTCTTTTCCAGCTGAGGATCCAGCAGGGAGCCGAGAGGTGTAAGCTGCTGAATGGACATAGGGGTTTGTTCGATACCCGATTTTCTTTTCTTTTTCGCTGGGATGTATCCATGACTGAGCCCTCGGAGACCCCAGGGATTTTGTCCCACAGGGGGTCTCTAGCAGCCATGGTGAAGGTGGAAAGGGTCTTGGCCTAGGGGAAATCTGGGTTCAAAGTCCAGTACCAGGAGAACTTCACAGGGCAAAATCATGCTTTGGTCCTTGGTTTCTTCCTCAATTAAATAATAATCATACCTAACATGTTTATAGTACTTACTACACGCCCAGCATTGTTCTGTATCTTTTTACAAGTTTTAGGCCTTTTAATTCTCACAACCGCCATGTAAGGAAAGTTCTACCATTGCCCCTGCTTTACAGATGGGAAAACTGAGGCAGCGAGAGTTCGTCACTTGCCCAACAAGTAACTGACAGAGGCAAGATTCAAACCAAGGCGGTGTGGTTCCAGAGCCCACACTTAACCACTGTCCTCACCGCCTCTCAGAAGAACAACGTCTGGCCAACTCAGGCAGAACAGTGTGTATGCATGAGTGTGTTGGCGTGTGTGTAGGGGGACGTATGAGAGAGGAGAGATTTGGTGGGGAATGGTACCTCAGTAGATTCGAAGACAAAAGATGATTCTGGACTGGGGGGTGGGGTGGGAAGGCTTCATGAGGCAAGTCTACTCACCCGACGGAGAAGCCAAGGGGAGTGAAGAAGATATCTCTGGATGGCCACTGGCAGAAAGAGGACTTGTGGTGAGAACGCTCAGCGCCCCGTGGGCTCATTCATTCCATTTGGCAACTGTTCGGTGAGCGCCTGGTAGATGCCAGGTCCCAGTGCAGACACAGGAGGCACAGTGGTGAGCCGACAGACACCCTCCCTGCCTCTGTGGGGCTTATAGTCCAGCAGAGGAGATGGGCAAAAAAGAAAGCCAACACATGAATAAAAGCAGTAGAAAAGTGACGAGCAGCATAGGGAGTAAGAATCGGGTGACTATTTTAGCTAGGATGGATGGGAGAGGGCCGGGCAGGTGAAGGAAGTGGAAGACGAGTGGGATTAGGGAGCACTGGACCAGGAAGATGTGACAGAAGAGAGGGCAGGAGACAGGCAGTGACCTGCAAGGCCACCAGGAGGAGGCTGGAGTGCAGTGCTGTGGGGGACATTGAAGGCCTTGAAGCAGGAAATGGACATGATCCAATTTATGTCTTAAGAAAAATACCTCTGGCTGACTGTGAGGAGAGTAGCCTGCAAGGACCCGGTTAGAAGGGTGCTGCTCATGTCCAGGCAGCGGAGGGTGGTGGGGACAGGTGGTGCCTGTGGAGGTGGAAAGAAGGACCGTGACCGGAAGTGGATTTTAGACGTAGAACCAACAGGCTCTTTGTCCACCCCCCCCCCCCCCCCCCCCCGCCGCACCATGGAAGACAGGTTGCATAGACAGCAGCAGGATTTAGACCCGGAGTGGATGTCTTATTGACCAAGCAAAAGTCCAAAGGAGGAGGGCGAGAAAGACCACATACTCGCACAGCTTGGACCGGTGGGAAGGACAGACAGACACAAAGGGACGCCCTGTCTTGGAAGAAGTGGTTCTGTGCCACTCTCCAGGTGCATACCACAACTCTGAAACACAGATGCGAGAGCCAGAGCTTCTCAAGCACTTTCAAATGAATCGAACCGAGGGCAGTGATCCAAGCAGGAACAATGGCTGTTCTGTGCAGGGCTGAGCAAGGTCCCCACGCTTGGCGCTCAGGCAGACAGACGGCTGCAGTGACTGACGGTGTCCCGGGGCATGGCGCCAAGCCAGGAGACACCGAGCAGACTCACAGAGCCCGGGACAGGAGGTGGCCCCCAAGGACAACACAGCCTCCCGAGAGCTCAGGCACAAGGGATGGGTCCTCGGGGCTCTGCAGGGGAAAGGAAAGTGGGGGGTCTGCTCAGTGTCTGTGGCCATGGACTAGCCCCCAGGGACAGGGTCTGCTGGAAGTGGATGGAAGCTGCCATTGGACTTTGAATTCCAGTATTAGCTTTCATTTTTAATAGAGTTTTCCTATTAGATAAACCCAGTAGTGTCCTAGCAAGTTATTTTGCTAGCCTCCTAATCTTACTCTTTTATTTATTTAGTACACAACTTACTGACACGATGTTCTGGACCAGGGGCTTCTCACATTTTTACACGCACATGAATCACCCGGGCAACTGGTTAACCCGCAGACTCTGGCTCAGGAGGTCTGGGGCACAGCTTGAGATTCTGCATGTTTACTAGCTCTCTGGTGACCCTGACCCTGACACTACCCTTGGAGGTGGGAGGCTCTGGCCCAGTCAGGTGTCCCTTTCATCTTCCTTCAGTCAATTCCTCACTCCACTTTGACTTTAAAATAAAATCGTTCATTGACTGTTTATCGGAGTACCACTCTTTACAAGGCAACGGGTTGAGTGTTGAGAGAGATACAGAAACAGACATAATACGATGTCACCTTTAAGGAAATTGCAAACTGGCTGGTTGGAGAGACGAGTGCTAACACAGAGTCTAAGGCCTGCCCTGCCCCACGCCTCCTACCACGTCGGAATTATAATGCATTGCCCCACGTAAGCCTCACTGCACCCTGAAATAAGAATTGTCTCTATCTTACAGAGAGGGAAAACCAGGCTAGGAAAAGTGAAGTAGATTTTTCAAGCTCACACAGTCATTGAAGTGTTGGATTTTGATTTAAATTTGGATCTGCCTGGCCCCAAAGTTCAAATTCTTTCCATTAAGCTATACAGAAGATATAGATCTCAGCATAAATACCCAAAACATCGGGCATTATGTGATGCATGCAAAACAAGAAGTAGACACACCTTGATGGAGGGAATTCACCAAGTGGGGTGGTAGGTGACACAAATTTGGAGCTATAGTAAATTTACCAAATTTGACTGCATTGCCAGAAAAAAAGCAGTAATGAAGACTTCATGTTGAAAGCATTTTTTTAATGTTGCAGAAGAGAGATCGGTTTCCTCGTTTGTTCATAAATTCTCCTTTTATGGACTGCAATTCCAAAGTCCAGGAAGCTGCTTGCCCAGCCAAGAGAAGCTGGCATCTCCGGCTCAGGGCTCCAGATGCTACCAGACATTTCATCTGCAAGCACCCAGAATGAGGGCTGCCCATCCCCAGAGCAATCTTCTATCACACGTCTGCCTCGGTCCAAACAGACAGCAGAGCCCAGCCTGGAAACCCAGGACAAGAACGTGCTTCTTACCCACATTATTTGGCTAAATCTGTACCCCTGTCCCAGTGAGGTTTTCTTCCATTGTCACTATCCCTTCTCAGGGCCCCTTGTTTCAAGCTTGGCCATCCCGCATCCACCCAGATGGCTCCCTCTCAGCTCCCGCCAGCTACGGCCGGACTGACCACTAACGAGGAGCCCCCAGGGCAGCATGTCTGGGATTCAGAAATGACTCCGCTTTCGCTGCCGCTTAGTCATTGTTATTGGGGCTGGGACAGGAAGACCGAAACCCATGAGAGCTTGAGTCTCGGTTGCAAGCTCCTGTCCTCGCAATGTCACCCTCAAGGCTCCACCTGAGCCCAGTGTTCCTGGATGGTGGCAGAATGTTCCGTGTCATATTTGGAACAGGAAGGACAGAGAGAAACAAGATGGTCTGTCATTAAACGCTGAAATACCTGGAAGTCAGCGCCAGAGTTATAAGAAGGTTGTAGTCACATTTTCTATTTCCTGGACACTAATGCAGGCTTTCTATTTCCTGCAGAGGACGCAGTGAACTGAACCATGTTAATTAAGGAAAGCGTCCCTGTAAACACTCCCAGACAGGCGTCGCTTCCCAAAAGCACAGAGCAGCTTCCTCTCTGGACCTGTCGCTGTCCCTGATCCCCATTCTGGGGACCGAAACCGCAGCAGGTCACCGAGGCAGAGGGCATCTTGTGTGGGGGTGTTCCCACATACTGGAGCATACTCAGCCCCAGAGCTATTTCTGTACAGCCGCACCTCCCCCAGGTGCCAACAGTGCGCTTTGTCATTAAGTAGATGTAAATGGGACCTGAAACAACCAGCATTTCTTTTGCCAAACATTATGGAGACACTTTCTGGAATCACTGAAATCCCATTTCTTTCCCCCAGCTGCTGACTACAGGGGCCAAGGATGACACTTCAATACAAATTGAGCCCCTTCCATAATGAAACGAGCTGGGTTTTAGGGGTGATTTGTTTAAAAGCCACATCGTAAATCAGCTGTCAGTTCTTCTTTATTCCAGGCCTGGCAGGCTCACCTTTACACTGAATTAATCGCATCTGAAACTTGACCTCCCAGCCCCAGAGCCTGCTGGAAACAACATGTGCTCAATGACTTCCAGTCAAAGCGGCAAGAACTTAAACTGCTCCACATTTTTAATAAATGGGCCAGGAACCCCTGGGGCGGTTCCCCTTGACCTGGGTGCTCAGCATATTGAGCAGATGAAGAGGATAGAGACAGGTCTGCAACAGCCAGATTTGGGAGCACATGTACTAACATTGGACAACGCCAATTCATGTTCTTAAGTACAACCAGAGTGAGTCGAAGCCTGCAGAAAGGTCCAGAAACATGACATGAATTGCCAATAACAGCTCGGCTGGGGGGTGGGGGGTGAGTGAGAGGGAGGGAAGGCATTGCAGGACCACCTGCCAGGGAGAGAGGAGGGAGCTGGAGCTTTCTATGAGGAGGTGGGCTTCAGGGACTCCTTCCACCTTCTTGGTTCTCTGATGCTAAAGGAGAAATTTGATTATGCAGGAAGAAGGAGCTTTGGAGCTCACTGGGATAGGGCCTCGGAGCTGACGCTGTAAGTCGGCCTTGATGAGGAGCTCTTGAGAGCCAAACCTGTGCTAACCACTGCAGCCGTGAGATCAGGAAGACGCTAAGTTCCCTCCTCAAACATGAAAATAGATGTGATGGATTACTATGACGAACGGCTCCTACAGGCCTGTGCTAGTTCAGGGACACAATAAGCAACAAGACAGATAGTGCCTTCCCCCGAGATGCACGCAGTCACACGGCCCAGCGGGACAAAGAGATGAAAGCAGAAAGCGACTGCTCAGTGTGTGTGCTACGGACTATGAGAAGGTGCCCCTGGAGCCCACGCGAGGGCCTCCCAGACAGGGGCACTCAGGGACAGCTTTTCAGAGCGGGGGGGTGTTCAACAGAGGCCCAAAGGTGAGCAGGGGCTCCCCACGCAGGGTAGAGGCACAGAGGAGGGGCACGCAAAGCCGTCGCAGGGCTGAGAGGAGCACAGCACCTTTTAAACCACAGGGAACACAGTGAGAGTGGAGGACAAAATGCAGGGACAGGTGAGAGACAGGAACGGGGACAAATGCAGGCAGGGCCTCCATGCGCAGTGCACAACAGGAGCGTCAGAGCAGCATGGAAGGAGGGCTATGGGTACTGTGGAATTCGCCGCGGATGGCCGGGGGAAGCTTGCAAACAAACAGTAACGCCTCCTAAATGATGACTAGACATTTACCAGAAGAAATGAGAAGACAAAAACCACTCTGGGCAGAGAAGCCAGGGTGTGCAGGGGCATGGAGCACTTTGAAAAGGAACCCCGTTCTCTCCCCCAATCCCAGGTGGCGTCCGGAATGAACAACACACCATGTTCCCAATTCCGTCTGCGGCGTCATGTCAAGATCAAGATTATGAAGCCTCAAGCTCCAGACAAAGTGGAGGGGACTGACAACAAGGAATATTTGCTTACGTAGGCCAGGATCCTTATGCACTGGGACCCTCCTGCTGGGAAGAGCCTACATTTCTGAAATCAGAAGCATGGTCCGGCCAACTGGAAAAATTTCAGGGGGATCTTCAGGGAATACCTTGAGAGGGAATCACCTCTTGGGGGAGGTTCCTATAAAAAGATATTGCCTCATTAACAACATAAAAATACGCTCAAAGCAAGGACCCTCCAAAATTATGCTAATTTAATTAGCTGTATTTTCTCTGCCCTAGGCACGTGCTAAATGCCCCAAAGCCCATCTCATTTACTTTCTCAGCAGTCCAATGAAGGGTTAAGTCTTCCTATCACTTCACAGAGGAGAACACTGAAGTTCACGTCCTGCCCAAAGTCTCAGGACTGTTGGTAAACAGCATCTGGGAAAGGACGAGGACCCTCCAGTCACATTTCCCCCCACTCTGGCCTACTGCTCCCCATAGACCGGAGACAGCACCCCCAAACCATCTCCTTGCCATGCCACGAGAAAAACACATGGAGACCAGCAAGAGAACAATTATTTCTTAAAGATGTGTGTACCAAAGAGATTACTGTGGGGTTTACCTGAAGCTAAAGCCTTTTTACCTTCCTATGCAATGAATGGCAGCCAGCTGTGCTCAATTTACTGAAGATAAAGAGGCCTCTTCCATTAGGCATCTGGACATTCTTACCTGTGAGACGCCTTCATTCTCCTTTCCTTGTGCGTTCCTCAACATGCCCATTTTACAGGTGGGGAAATCAAGATTCAAAGCTGTCAAGTATCATTTCCAAAGTCTCACTGCTCTTAAAGTGCCCAAGGCCGGACTCAAACCAGGTTCTAACTTCAGGAACGAAACCTTCCCATAGCACCTGCCACCTCAAGGCAGAATGGAAGGGAACTGCAGACCTTCCCAGGAGAAGAGTCCTCACAGCCAGTGAAAAAAGGCTAAGGACCCACTTTCACTAAGAGAAATTGTACTTTACAAACATGCTGACATGTCTATTCTGCCAAACACAGGTTCTTCCACAAAAGAAAAAAAGACAAAAACAAAGACAGTTAGCAGTGCCAAAAGAGAAAGAAAGGGAACATCTGCAAATGAATAGAATGCTTGCTCTCCCAGCCAAACTTATGGTTAAACTTTCCACTCAAATGCCACTGTTGGAAAGTAACTCTTACACTGAGGATCTTTATAACATAAGACAACATAAACAAAGGACAAGGAAGGACGGGCTCCGAGGGACCTGGGGTGAAACAGCAAGATAGGCTGCTTGGGAAGGGGAGGTCTGCCGAAGCAGGAGCCCATCTGTGTAGACTCGCACGGATGAAAGCTTCGTTGTAGTTCATGCCCAACTGTATTGACTCAGGCTTTCTATGATCGTGGTCAGAGTGCTGAAAGGTGATGTCAGAGAAAGGAGACCTGGGTTCTAGTCCCAGGCCCACCACTACTCCCAGAATTGGGGAATCTCCTCAGTCTCTCATTTTCTTTGTCTGAAACATGAAAAAAATCAGACTTGATGATCTCTGGGACCTCTTCTAGCTCAAAAGCATGTGATCACAACACTAACACCTTTCTCTTCACATTCTTGATGGGGCCACAGAGGTGGGGCCCACCTGAGGGAGTAGTCCACATAACCAGCACCATGAGAAGGTATTACTAAAGAGCTTGGAGCCTAAAGATAAGTTCTATCCATACCCAAGACCACCCCACAGTCCTGCTATAAGCCCTGGTCGCCAGACCTACGCAACACTGAAGTCTCCTCTCTCATGTCTGCTCCCATTTGGTGCCCTGTCCCTCCCTGTGCCTGCTGGACCAATCGGGGGTTGGGCACTTGGAGAAGCCAGAAGAGGAATGGCCCCCTGGGGTCAAGATGAAGATGCCCCCAAGAAGGCAGAGAATTTGCCCCGGGGTTGAGACAATACATGTGGCCATTGGGAGCAGTGGGTTCCAGGTGGACCAGGACTATCTCTTATGGGCTTGTGATCTATGGGATTTCACCTCTCTGGGCCTTAGTTTCCTGACATGTGAGACAATGATGATGATAATATGGCCTGATGACAAATAGCCTTTCTCATAGAGTCGTTGTGGTGACCAAATTACATGCAAAACCCTATGACTTGGTGAATGAAGCAAGTGCTGCTCCCAGGCAAGACCATGGCAATGACCAGGGGTCTAGGAGCAGGTCTAAGGGCTATTATATGTGTGAAGTTCAATATACACTCAACCAGCCTTTTGCCTACAAAATAGTCCCCAATTGCTACACATATGTTAGAAGGAAGAGTAATCACTCTCTTCAGGTGGCAGGAAATATGAAGTAGTTACCTGGGAAAGGATCTGGCCACCCAGGCCAGACTAGAGACCCCACCAGTCACCACCCAGAAGTAAGAGCCCCATGGGGCTCTGAAGAGAGGGAGTTTGAAGAGGTGTCTCTTCCCTGACTGAACCAATGTCCACAGGAAATGTGTCAGGCCAGTCCTGCAAAGGAGGTCGTAGCTCCCTGAGGCAGGGGTCATTACCTGTGCACCGCTGGACCCCCGCATCCAGCATGGAGCTGGTCCATCATGGACGCTGATTAAATATTTGTTGACAGAGTGAATGATTAGAAGTGGAAAGGCTGATGGAACAGAAATCCCAGTGAGCAAATGAAAGTGGGGGCTGAGGACCTAAAGTGGCAGGATTGGTCTCCACACCAGGGATGTCCCAGAGGTTGGGGTGACCTGGAGAACTAAGGATAGCATTTGGAAAAACCAGACCAGAGAGAGGGTCAGTCTGTGAGTCACCTGTCCTTCAAACCCAGGCCCTGTCTGAGTGGAGAGCCAAGGAATGTACAACCATGAGTCAGCAGGTTATCTATGTCACTACCCTCTGAGTCACTGCCTGACCCCCTGTGGCCCTGCCCTCGTGCGTGAGAGGGTGTGGGGTAATGTGTGTGGCCATGTGTTTATATCTATACCCACACGCTCAGCAGACACCACCAGCCAGGATGAGTCAAGAGTTTCTCTCACGTTTTATTTAAGCTATGTCACTGGGCTGTCCTGTCAGTGACTCACTGCTTACCTGCCCTCCCCCAAGAGACATGCCTTCCAACAGAGGTGAAGCTTGGTGTGCCTCACGGTGTGTCAGGGGCCATGAGACCTGCTTACTAGTCAAGTTCCGTCTGTCTTTAGGAGCCACGTGTTTCCAGGCTCCCTGTAGGAGCCCCAATGAAAATGAGACCCAGGGCCAAGGCTGAGCATGGTGCCTACCACAAGCCCTACCAGGAACTCTCTCTCCTTCCCCCAAAAGCCCTCCCTCATCTGCCCTTCTTTTCCCCTTACTGCTACCTGCTTCTGTGTTGTCTCCTAGGGAATCATCATAGAAAAAGCAGCTCTTTCATGACTATTGCAATCTACTACTAGAAAATTCTTGAAGGTCCAGTGCCCTCCAATTCCTTTCCCCCATCTTGCTAAAAGAATTTCTAGTAGAGGCGCCTGGTGGCTTAGTCGGTGGAGCCGCTGACTCTTGGTTTTGGCTCAGATCATGATCTCATGGGTCCTGGGATCAAGCCCTGCATCAGCCTCCATGCTCAGCAGGGAGTCTGCTGAAGATTCTCTCCCTCTGCCCCTCCCCGCTATTTGCACACACACTCTCTCTCTCTCTCTCAAATAAATAATCTTTAAAAGAAAAAAAAGAATTTCTAGTAAATCATTCCTCTCACCACTGAAATCGTTCCTGACATTACTACCAGATTAACCTTCCTCAGATGTAGCTCATTGCTTAAAAACTCTCATCTCATACCGAATTCAGTAAAAACGTCTCTTCCTAACACTGTGGAGTTGGTTGCCAGCCACATATAGGGTGAGAAGAAGAAACTGCGGCAGCTGTGTGTGTACCATGTGGCTCTGGCCACAGCCAAGCGTTCAGGGTGAGCCCCTGACCTAACCTGGGCCACTCTGACTCTCTTCCAGTGAAATTCTGAATAGAGGCTCAGAAATTCCAATCTCAGGCTGGACTAAAGCCTTAAACAGGGAAGATGTAAAGATTCAGGTGTTGAGGGGGAAATTTTCCCATGACATGACCAGGAAAGCTTAGAAAGTGGGTCCTCAGTGAGAGCAGGATAAAGCTGACAGGTGAGCACAGACGTGAGAGGAAAATATATTGATTGCCCTGTCCTCTGCAGTCCCCAGTTCCCTGGCCTAGTGCTACCCAGTTTTAATATATAAACTGGAGGGCCATAAATGAAATCGTTAAATGCCCACGTACAGTAGAAAATTTAATTAGAAAAACATTTTAAATTACATGGTATATAAAATAATATTTTAGAAATCTTTTTCCACACAAGGAAGGAAGGAAGGAAGGAAGGAAGGAAGGAAGGAAGGGAGAGGGAGAAGGGAGGGAGGAAGGGAGGAAGAAGGAAGGGGGCAAGGAATGAGGAAGGGAAGGGAAGGAAGGAAAGATAGAAAGGGAAGGAAGGAAGGAAGGAAGGAAGGAAGGGAGGGAGGGAGGGAGGGAGGGAGGGAGGGAGGGAGGGAGGGAGGAAGGAAGGAGAAAAGGAAAGAAAATTAAATTTAAAAAACAAAAAGAAAAAAGAAAAAGAAAAGAAAATTTATAGTGTCCAAAATGGTGTTTTTCATTCCTATTGCTGACTATTCATGATCTAAAAATGATCTTCAAAGGCCTCGTTTACAATTACATTTATCGCTTACAACTTCCTGCCCTGAATTCTTGTAGGAAAGGCAGAATGTTGCAGGCATATTAACGTATTAACTGGATTTAACTCTAATTGGGAACCTTACTGGTGGTTCATCATTTTTGCTTTAATTGAAATGTACATATTTTTTTCAGTTATTAATTACCTCAAAGCATAACAAAACTGGTTTACTATGGACAAATAAGCTCCCAGCCAACATGAGAGGATCTCTGGAAGCATCCATCGTCTGTCTGTCTCCGTCTGTGTCTACGTCTCTCTCTTTCTCTCTTTCATGTTTTTCGTTCCCAGATATGGAACCCTAGAAGGAAAGGGAAATGAGGGGGGTTGAGACCCGAGAAGGAAAAGGACAAAATGTATGTTCTCTGAGAAGTGCTTTTATAACAGCAATAAAAATAGTCAGCCTTTATTGAGCATTTACTATAGGTCACTCACTGAGCTCGTGCTTTCTGAATTTGTCTCCTGCAATCCTCACAAACAGCCTAAAAGATGGGCATTATCCTCATACTCCCACAGAGAAAGAAGCTGAGGTCCAAGTCTACTCACCTAGTAAGTGGCAGGGTCACTAAATTCAGAGCCTGGGCCCTGAATCCCCAACTACGCGGACTCCTATGGCCCACTAAGATGGCGGGCCTTAGCTGAGCTATGTCCAAATCACATGGCCTGCATCCATTAGTCAATCCAAAATCAGGCCAGGCAGTGGAGAAGTAGTGAGATTCACTGTGATTTGAGACGAAGAGAAAGCACATCACCACCCCAGGCTAAAGGCCTAGGAGCTCAAACCTGAGCAACTTTCCTACCATCCTTCTGTCAGGCACACTATGGTCAGGCACGGAGCTGAGCGGCTTCCTCTCACTGGGATCCTGGAGTCTTGAGCTCTCAGGAAGGTCCCAAAGGGAAAAGGAGCTGTCAACCAAAGCCTTGGACTACATGTAAATGGTCTAGATTGCTCTTGAAAAGCCAGAAACTTGCCTGGGTGGCTCAGACGGTTAAGCGTCTGCCTTCAGCTCAGGTCATGATCCCGGACTCCTGGAATCAAGCCCCGTATCGGGCTCCCTGCTCAGTAGAGAGTTTGCTTCTCCCTCTCCCTCTACTGTTCCCCCTGCTTGTGCTCTCTCTCTCTCTCTGTCAAATAAATAAATAAAATCTTTAAAGAAAAGAACAGCTAGAAACCGGAGTGACAGGGTCCCCTCATTCTCCTATTCCCAGAGGCTCCTAAACGCCCCCAGGGAAGGAAAAAGGAGCCACTGCACCCAAGCATCTTGTTCTGATTGCACAGAAAATATCCCCGTCACAGCCCAGACCCTGCGGAGACTAAAGCAGCATTCCCCATTCCGCAGGCAGAACACACAGTGCCGTGCAGAGAGCCCACTCACTGCACTCAAGGGTATGACAGTCAAGAATGCTTTCATAGTTGCGCTTTGCTGCCTGATTCCTTCTGGAATGCACGGACTTTGTCCCTTTGATCTTTAATGTGGCTGCTCGGAGGGGCCAGGATGTGGGCATTTGCAGCTACTTCTGTCTTCACTCTCCACTGATGGTGCCTCCACCCCCAATTTTTAGACACAGTTCTGCAGCTCTACATTCAGGGGTCAGTCCCTCCTCCTTCCTTCTCGCCTCCCCCCACCCCTAAGACTGTGCCCTCCACTCCAGACCGCGAGATCCATCCTGCCTCCCTGCCAGCAGGCCCCCAGTGACCTTCCCCCCTCCTCAAGACTGTCTCCACCGTGTTGCCTGCACCCCGAAATACACGGACCCAACTTCTAGATGCTCAGAGACAAGCAGGTAGTTAATTGGCTGTGTTTTTCTCATTTGTTTTTTGCTTTTCATCCAGATGCTGGTGTCATGTAGAACCAGGCTGGAAGTCCTGTGTTGTTTTTTTTAATTATTATTACAATGCAGAGTAAGTTACAATAACTAGAAGAAATAAGATGCCATTTGTCCCTCCCAGCACCAGACCCAAGAACAAGACCTGGGGGCTTAATCTGCCTGAAGAAATTCCACTGTGAACATACTAGTCTCTTTTTAAAAGGAGAAAGAAGGGGAGGGAAAAAGGAGGTAAAAGCAGGACTCTGGAGTCGGCTGAGAGTGGGATGAATGGTGGCCCCAGAGATACCAGGTCCTCATCCCCAGAACCTATAGTGTTAGCTTGTTTAGAAAAAGTGTCTTTGGGGCGCCTGGGTGGTGCAGTCGTTAAGCGTCTGCCTTCGGCTCAGGGCGTGATCCTGGCGTTCCGGGATCGAGTCCCACATCAGGCTCCTCGGCTGGGAGCCTGCTTCTTCCTCTCCCACTCCCCCTGCTTGTGTTCCCTCTCTCGCTGGCTGTCTCTCTGTCACATAAATAAATAAAATCTTAAAAAAAAAAAAAGAAAGAAAAAGTGTCTTTGCAGATGTGCCTAAGTTAAGGACCCTGAGATGGAGATGTCATCATGGATTATCCAGATGGGCCCCAAGTGCCACCACATGTATCGTTATAAGAGGGAGGCAGAGACCAACCTGATACGCACAAGAGGAAGACGCCATATGGAGACAGAAGCAGAGGTTGGAGTGCTGCAGACACGAGTCACAGAATGCGGCAGCCACGGGAAGTTGGAGCAGGCAAGGAGGGTGCCTCGGGACGGAGGATGCCCTGCTGGCTTGGTTTTTGACATTTGGCTTGCAGAACTGTGAGAGAAGACATTTCTGCTGTTTTAATCCACCAACCTGGTGGCAATTTGTCACAGCAACCACAAGAAACTCATGCGATGCTTATTTCCAAGAGCCACTGCAGACAAGCCTGGAGACGGAGGTAAAAGAAGGAACAGGTAGAAGAGACAGTAAGATCTACAGGTGCATGTGGGCGAGGCAGGAGCTCTTAGTTAAGTCCAGCCAATGGGTCCAGCAGTTCTCAAGACCTGCTTTGGCTCAGCCAGCCCTCCTCCCTCTGTGTTCCTAAGAGAAAAGGGAGCCTAAGGGAAAATAACAAATAGAAGATCAACATACCTCTATCTAAACATCTGACTAGGTTTGGGCCTGAAACTCCACTGTACAACTCCTGATTAGCGGGGCTGACACACTGTCCCCATTTAGTGGCTGAAGAGTCTTACCACCTTCTGGCCTGCTTTAGAAGACCAACAAGATGAACTCCCACAAACCCATGTGGGTTGGTAAACACACCAGTGCATTGTCCTGAAAGTCCTACCCACTAGTAAATACGGCTCTATGTCTTGAACGGTGACTAACCGAATTAACAACTCATCCTCCCTGTGAGACACAAGAAGGGAAGTGGGAATAGACCTAAGCTCATCCCTTGCTTACAAATAGGAACAATTTGGGAACCACAACCTCTAAGACTGTTGATTGAAATCTCTATTTTGGGGTACAGATCATGGAAGTGAATCACCCTACTGCTCATTTCAGCTTTCTTCTCTTGTGTCCCCCAAGGGAGAGAGATATGGAGCCAACTTTCCCTGGGTGCCTATCTTATGCCATGTTCTATTCTAGGCACAACCCATAGAGCATTAACGGGACAGACACAGTCACTGCCTCTACAAAGGACCACAGATTCTCTCTTGGGCTTACTAAGCCTTCACCACTCTGAAACACAGTCCAGGGGAGTTCACCCCAAGCTTAGCCCCTTCCACCTCCCAGTCCCCTCCAGATACACCTCCCACCCAGTGCCAGGCTGGTCTGAAAACCTAAGAAATACGGCTCTTGAAAGAACCATGTATTAGGAGTATGAGAAAAGATAAAATAAACTTCTGTGAAGAGCACAAAACACTATAAAATTACAAGGCATTTTTAATTGCAATCTATAACCAGTCAGGTCAGAGGATCAGAAAATTGTGCAGCTGAGGCCAAAACTTTGTGGTCTCATTAACTGCATTTATTCTCATGTCACATCCCGGGCTTAAACCCCAAACAGCTGATTAAAACCAATAGAAATCAGCTGACTCCCATCTATCCTTTTTGAGGACCAGCCAATAACACTGGCTTCCTTCACAGGGGATGGCATGTTATTTTTGAGACATGAAGAAAGAACAAAGAGAGGACACTTTGCAAGGCCCAGAGAAATCCAAGTCCAAGAATATGCAAGCCATTTATCTAGAGGTGAAGGAGGAGAAGGAGGAAGAGGAGGAGGAGGCAAATATTTCTAAGTATACAAATGTTTGTTAGGATGTAGAGCTGAGAGCTCTGTGAGTGACCGTTAAAGGAGATTTTGCTCTTTATTTGATCGCTCTAGAGCAATCACTAAAACTGAAGGTAATGGAAATCAAAACAGTTGTCCCCAAATGACGAAATCTGAAAATTAAGTCTAATTGTTTAATGCTAGTCAAAACAAGTCCATTTTGATGAATTCCGTGGGAAGTGGCACAAAGCTTTCCCGTCCAGGATCTGTGGTTACCTGGGTGGCACACAGCCAGAAACGAATGTCTTTGTTCTCCTAGTCCTTCAGCCCCAGCTCATCATTGACACTCCAGAAACTTCCCCCTAGACCACAACACATTAGGAAGAACAACCATTGTTTGGGTCAACAGGAGTGGAAAGGGCACCACAGTAGAAGAAGCAACAATAGAGAAAAAGAGAAGAAAGAGGAGGAAGTGACAGAGATAAAAACAGAGCAGGAACATGTAATTTGAAGAAGAAAGTAAGGACAGGCCACTTCAGAGGTTTGGTTGAACTGAATGAACTGAAGACAAAGCCAGTGAAACATTCCCGTTCCCCGGGGCTTCAACTGGGCTAATTACGTCCTCCCAGAACAGCCTGTCCGAGAGTTCACTGAGGTCTTTCACAATCCCTCACTTGCTCATTCAGTCAACAATTACATAGCATGTGCAGGGCCCTGGGCTTGTTCTAAAGAGGTAGAAAAGGTAAGGGTAGAATCTTGTAGAGACACTAGACAGAAATGCAAATGTACTTACTAATGTGACCTTTCAGTGGGAAGAATAGAGCTTAATGGGGTGCATTTTCACAAACAAACATTTGGGGCACCTGGGTGGCTCAGTCGGTTGAGCAGCTGGCTCTTGATTTCGGCTCAGATCATGATCCCAGGGTCCTGGGATGGAGCCCCGCCTGGGGTCCCCATTCAGCAGGGAGTCTGTTTCTCCCTCTGCCCCCTCCCCCTGCTCGTGCACTTTCTCCCTATCTCAAATAAGTAAGTAAAATCTTTTTAAAATTCTTTTTAAATATTGTATTTTATAATATTCTTACGTTCACAGAAAAATTGTGAAGAGAGCACAGACTTTGTTGCATCTATCCCATACCCAAGTCCCTCATTTTAACATCTTACATTAGTATGGTATATTTGTCACAATTAATGAAGTGACATCAATCAATTATTGTTAACGAAAGTCCATACATTATTTGGATTGACTTAGTTTTTACTGAATTTTTTTTTTTTTACCATTCCAGGATCCCAACTAGGATACCACATTGCATTTAGTCACTGTGTCTCCTTAGGGTCCTCATGACTGGGACAGGTGATAGCATGCATTTTTTAAAAATTTTTATTTATTCATTTTATTTTAGAGAGTGAGAGTTGGGGGGAGGGGCACAGGAGGAATCTCAAGCAGACTCTGCACTGAGTGCAGAGCACAATGCAGGGCTCGATCTCATGACCCTGAGATCATGACCTGAGATGAAATCAAAAGTCAGATGCTTAGCCGACTGAACCACCCAAATCAAAGCAACTTTAGTTTTTCTTATGCTGTCTCTCCAGACAAGCATAGTCAACTGGTCATTTCTCTGTCTCTAGATGAATCCTAAGCTGGCCACAAAACTTTTTCAGTCTCTCTCAAATAATATGTCCTATCAAACACAAAATATTATGTCCAGTACACTGTAATAATTGATCAGACATGGGGGCTAGGGGGACAGTAGAGGAATAAACATGCAAAGAAGCTCAAGGACCTGGGAAAGCAGAGTGTCATGGAAGCCAGAAAAGAGGGAATCTTAAGAAAGAAGGGGCGATCAGATGCTGAAGAGAGGCCTGATGGAGGAGGAGAAGAAAAGGACTTGGCTATCAGGAGTTCACTTAACAAAACCTTCAACAAAACCAGTGTGTGGAGTGGCAAGAATGGAAACCACCATGGAACAGGTTAAGGAGGGAATATGTGGTCAGAAAATGGGGCCACTGATTTGGATCCCACTCTTGAGAAGCTGAGTGGGCAATACAAGGTGAAAAATAGATTGACATCCTAAATGGGGTGCTGCAGGTTTGGGGGAAGGATTTGGGTCAGCTTCTAAAAGATTCCTCCAAATCCCTCCTCCTAATACTCACACCCCTGTGTAATCCCATCCCCGTGCATGCAGGCTGGACTAATGATTTGCTTCTAACAAAGAGAATACAGGACAAGAGTTGGGAGGTTATGTCTGAGATTAGGATAAAGAAGCCGGTGATTTTGTCTTACTTCCACTCTGTCTTCCCCTGGCTTTTTTCAAGTCGCTTACTCTGGTGAAGCAAGCTACCATATTATGAGCCACCTGTGGAAAGAGAATGACCTCCAGCCAACAGCCAGTGAGGAACTAAGGCCCTGAGGCCAACAGCCCATGAGGAACTAAGTGCTGCTAAAAATGACACGAATGCACTTGGAAGCGGATCCTTCCCTGACCGACCCTTGATGTGGACAGCAGCCCCAGCCCATGCTCTGCAGCCTGTGAGAGACCCTGAAGCAGAGGGCTCAGCTAAGCCATATCTCAAGTCCTGACCTACAGAAAATTGTGAGATAAGAAATGTTGATTCAAGCAACTAAATTTAGGATAATTTGCTACACGGTAATTGGGAACCTAACACAGGATGGGTATCTTTGATAAGGAATGTGTACACATGATTCTAGTTTCAAAATTTCTTGTCCTTAAGAATGACCTTGGAGTCTGTCAAAATGCAGATTCTGGACACCAAACCCAAAGATTTTTATTTAGGTACTGGGGATGCAGCACTAACTGGACAATACTCTTTGGAAAAGGACCCAAGGAATCACACTTGTAAAATAGCTGAGATGTTGGTGATCCAGGTGGGGGAGGAAGGGCTGCATCTGGCAAAACAGAAACACCATGCAATTCAGAGATGTGGGCCCTGATGCCCTAGAACAGGCGGGGCAAGAATCCAGGAACCCTGCGGAAGTTGGCCTTCAAGTCTTGACTTCTTGCTCTGAAATAAAAAGGAAGAACAACGCTATGGGGAAAGACACATAGACATTTTGAGAGAGGAAGGAGGGAAAGCTTCAGGCCACTCCAAAAGAAAGACATGGAGCCATCGACAAAGCCTGCGGAAGTGGAACAATTGTTCAAGGTTTAAAGAGAGAAGAAAGGCTTTGGAAGAAATAGACTCCTTGAGGAAGCTTTGGTAAGTCAGTAAGAATGTTTCAAACAATAGTCAAAAGATGGTGAGGGCCAGAGGATGACTAATGAGCATAATTTGGAGGAAAATGAGGGAGCACACGCACCTCACTCTCCTCACTCTGTGGGCCATTGCGAGTGGGAGGAGGAAGGTCTATGTTGGAGAAAGTTGCGGGAAGAGTATCCAAGGAAAAGGCCGGCCTCTGCTGTGATAAGGAGGCAGAAAGAAGGCTTTAAGGAAAGGTGAGGGAGGAGTTTGTCCTCAATAGAACAAGGGTTCTCCTGGGCTCAATGGAAGAGTCGCAGAGAGGGGAAGCAAAGGTGTCCTGGGTGGGAGTGGGGCTGAACTGGACAGAAAGAGAGGAGGACAGGAGACACTGCCCGAGGAGGTGAAGGCTGAAGGTGGGCTAGAGATTCCTGATCATAACAGAAAGACAGAGCAGATACCAGATAAATTCATTGAATTAACTTGTCCCCGTAATCTAAGTTAAATGTTGATCCATCATCAACATCTACAGCTCCCCTAAGAGCAGGTCCAGGATGAGGGCTGACAGTTCCAGGATCTTGCAGGAAGGCCTGCCTCAGAAAGCTGGCCTAGAGCAAGGTTCAGGTCTCAGGAGAGCAATGTGACATGTTCATACTCAAAATGTTTAAAGTCTTGTATCTATTCTTTACAACTTCCCCATGCATCTCGCAGAGGAACTTGCCTGTGGCTAAGCTGATATGGAGGAAAGATCCCTAGGCTGAAGTCTCAGAGACTTGGGTCCTTGTCCCAGCTCCACCCCAACAAGTTATGTGTCCTTAAAAAGCCATTCACCTCCCTGATGCCATTTGTACAGTGAAGGGGCTAAACCAGATGTTCCCTCAAAGTCCCTTCCAGCTCCAACATTCGAAGAGCCTGAAAACATGCAACCCTAAACCAGGTCTAGGAATCATGTGCTTTTGTTTTTGGAAATTTAGCTTCAAAAGAAAGAAGGAAAGAATTTCTGCCTTTATCTGTCACCTTCTGGAGACTTCCTATTCATTGGTAGGATTCCCGGTGGGAAATGTTTTGAAATAGTGGGCATTCATGAAATGAAATTCTGGGGATTAATCTGCAATAAAGGCTGAAAATTTTCTGAGTGATTTTTCCCAAATGTATGAGAAATCTTTATCCAATTGGATGTGGGGCAGATTCTCTTCTGAAGCATCCTGTTTGCATTCTCAAGGCAGGGTTTGGTAGGAAAAAAGCACTTAGGCCCAGATATCTTGCCACTTACTCATAAAGCTGTTGGGGAAGATGCACTGACAATGACTGGTGAATCACGTCTGGGTCATTTCATGTCTAAGGTTTTAAACTATCTCCAAGTATTGCCACACACACATCTGCATACACCTCACCACCAGAACCATAAGGCGGATTGCGAAAGAACTTCCGTCACATGGATGAAGCGAAAGTGGGACTTTCTCCTGACCTCCAGCATCCCTGAGGAATGCTCTCTCACCACCACTCACTTCTCTGATGGAAACCCTGAGGTCATTTAGCCCCATCTTACATCTTGGAAACTCAGGATAACCCAATAGATGTCCCAACTCCTATCCCCAAACTTTACATGAAAGAGAAGGGATGAAAAACAGACATGGAAACTTCTTTGATTTCCAAATGCAGGAATTTTGATTACCCTGGCCAGGCACTTGGGGACTTTGCTTACTTTTTCACAATATATTACCAGTAAAAATCAAAACACCCTTTACAATGGTACACTGTATAGTTGAAATATTTTATCCTTTTTTTCAATCATTCAACAAATATATATTTAGCACTGTGCTGGGTGCTGGGAGGGAACTCAGTATCTAAGCTATGAATTAACTATAATACAATGAAATAAATTCTATAACAGTGGCATGTGAAAAGAGGTTCATAATTAATTCTGCCTCAGGGTAGGGAAGCTGAGGAAGGCAAGTCTAAAACAGTGAGTAAGAGTTTGAAGATGAGTCAGAGCTAGCCAGGTGATGAATGGGATTTGAAGGGCATTCAAGGCAAGAGAAATAGGTGCGGGGGGGAGACAGAAATGTGAGATTACCTGAGCAGTATTTGGAGACCCAGTATTTGGAGTCTGATATGGCTACAGCATGGGGTTCAAAGCTAGAAAACAAAGGGATAGAGAGGAAGATAAGCAGGTTTAAGCCAGCCTGTAAAGGAACAACAGACTAAGGACTATGGTCTTCATTTTTTAGGCAACAAGAGACAAAGATAATGATTATCATGATCAAATTGGTATGTTAGAAAGGTCATTCTGATAGCAATGAAGACAATGGATCAGGAGGGAAAGAAGAAAGACAGAGAAAGGTCAAGATCTATTATAAGAGCTAGGAGAGAAGGGATATATGTAGAACATAGCACATTTTACTGTCACTCTTTCTTTTTGCCCATCCAATTCCCACATACAGATAAACTCCTACAGACAGGTACCATGTCTTGTTCACCTTTGTATCCCAGCCCTGAACACAATGCCTGGCATAGTGTAGGCATACAATAAATGCCATCCATAGGTGAATGAATGAATGAATGAATGGGAACTTAAAGTAGGCAGTAACAGTGGGGATGTAAAAAAAAGGACATATTTAAGAAGTATTTTCTGTTTTCCAGAGTGGTTGTACCAGTTTGCATTCCCACCAACAGTGTAAGAGGGTTCCCCTTTCTCCACATCCTCACCAACATTAGTTGTTTCCTGTCTTGTTAATTTTTGCCATTCTAACTGGTGTAAGGTGGTATCTCATTGTGGTTTTGATTTTTATTTCCCTGATGGCTAGTGATGTTGAACAACATTGAATATTATGCAGCTGTTCAAAAATCTGAAGAGCTCTATTATTTGCTTTTTTAATGTCCATGATATGGTTAAGGGGAAAAACACTTACAGGAATGTATAGTATTATATAATACCACTTTTTGAAAACAAAATACACACACACATAAAAAAAGAAATATTTTCTGGGGAAGATTCTAAAGAATTTGGTCTGAGGAAAATGGAAAAATCCAAAGTTTCCACATTGTGTGACTAATAAGGGCTTTAAGATTTTTTAAATATAGGAGGTTGAACAGGTTGAGAGAAAAAGGCAGTGAGTTGAGTTAAGAGCACATTGAATTGGAGATATCTGTGGTCCAAGGCCCTAAAGTCCAGTAGACAGTTGGAAATATGCATCAGGACTTCAGAAGAGTTCTTTGGCTGATTTTTACTCATGACCATTCATAAAAGCAGGTGTACCAAATTTTTCAGAATCTATGCTTTTTAACATGTGCTGAAAACTTTGTTTCCAAAGAAAAAAGTCATTTATGGAACATAAGAAACAGGAAGATCAGTAGAAGAAGGAAGGGAAGAATGAAGGGGGGTGGTAATCAGAATAGGGAAGGAACCATGAGAGACTATGGACTCTGGAAAACAAACTGAGGGCTTCAGAGGGGAGAGGGGTGGGGGATTGGGATAGGCTGGTGATGGCTATTAAGGAGGGCACATATTGCATGGTGCACTGGGTGTTATATGCAAAAAATGAATCATGGAACACTACATCAAAAACTAAGGATATATTGTATGGTGACTAACATAACATAATAAAAAATTATTTTAAAAATAAAAATAACTAAGAAAATGAAAACTGTTCAAAGATCCCGGCTTCATTACTCATGAAATAAAAGCAAAGAGGAGAGGAGGAGCCAAAGATAATCTTCTACTCTTTGATCTTTGAATCTGTCACAGTGAAGTCCTCATATCTTCAGAATCCCAAGGGAAAAGTTCCCGTGAGCAGCAGTAATTCTCCAAACATTAGTTAGCTAGATTACTGCAGAGCATAAAAAACAATGAATTTTTCAGCAGAAAATCCTAAAATTCTTCCCTTTGTTTTCATCTCACACACCACTCCTAAGAATTCTCAGGTAGGAGATGCTTTCTTGGAGCCATGGAACACAATGGAAACCTAAGGCCATATAGTACCTGGATAGAGTTAGAAGAATTGGATTTAGCTCTTTCTCCACCACTAATTGGCCATGTGACCTTAGGCAATTCTCTTTACCTTTCTGAATCATGGCTTCCTTATCTGTAAAATGAGGCCAGTCTTGATTTTCTCCGTGTTTGTGTGTGAGTGTGTGTGTGTGAGTGTGTGTGTGTGTTTCTTTTCTTAAACATTTACCACTGATCTAGATCCTTCCATATGTTACTCATTAACGTGTCCCTAGGTTCCTAGAGTTTTGCAGGTTCAACTCCAACTAATTCAGGGACTCAAGATGAAGCCAGATGACCATTCCACTGAAAGAATCGGTATATGCCAAGGCACTTCTTTATTACCATCCTTTGGTGTATTAGACTGACCCCAAGAAGACCTAAAAATATATACCTTCCAGTGTTTTAACTGGTGCAAATTTTGGTACTGAAAATGAAGTGCTACCAAAATAAAAACATAAAATGTAGGGGTGGTGTGGGAACAAGTCCATAGGCAGAGCTTGAATGGCTGTAAAGTCCTTACAGGAGAGCACTAATGAGAGCCTGAATTACCTTGAACAGTCAGAATCAGGCTCTGAGGAAGTAGCTGGTGAGGTCTTAAAGGAAAGTGAGGAAAACCTTGTTGGAAACTTGAAAAATGGGGATCCTTGTTATACATAGCGGAAAGTTTAGCAGCACTCTCTCCTGCAATAATGTGAAAGGTAAAAAAATGTACCTGGTATACTAGCTTATTTAGTTAAGAAGTTTTCCAGCCCTAGTGCTGAAGGTGCCACCGGCTTCTTGTGACTGCTTATATTAAAATGTGAGAGGAGACAGATGAGCTAACAGAAGGACAGTTAAACTGAAAGAAGATGGGATTTGCTGATTCTGAAGATTCTGGGGCTCCCCAAATGGCAAACAATACTAAACTTAAGAAATTGTTCCCACGCAAAGATCAAATCCAGGACATTCTCAGGAAACAATGTTCTAGAGGTGAAGCCAAGAATATATCTATAAAATCCTTTGTTAAGACCTCAGAAAGTTAAAAGATAGGTCTTCAGGGTACTTTCAAACAGACAAAAGGCCCTCTAAAGAGTTTAAACATTTGCCTCACGGCACCTATAAATAAAATAATGTGAGTCCTAAGAAGCTTAAGCGCTTTGTCCTTCATCCATCTTAGCAGAAGCCCAAAGTAGAGAGGATTTACCTCAAAGAGATTTGTAGGTTTGGGTTTGTCAAATGGAGCAAACCTCAGTGTGATTCACAGGAAGACCACAAAGTTTGAGAGAATTTTATGACCAGAAATACTGCCAGCTTGAACAGAAAGTGACAAAAAGAGTATAAAATAAAAAGAGGACTTTGAACCCCCAAACTCCTACAAGCAAGAAACAGGCTGAGAAAGCCACCCAGCTGCAAACACATGATAATTTTCGAAGGATGATTACAAAGGAGGACTAAGAGCCCAGAGAACGGAATCAAGAGCTATGAAAAGTCATTTCCAGGCGGAAGTAGGGCTGAGTCCTAGTCAAAGAACTTACAACATCTGTCTGGCTGGATTTCAGAATTGCTATGAACCAGTGAGTCCTTTGTGCCTTGGTTCCCCCCTTGTCTACATTGGCTATCCTCTGCTGTGCCAACATTGTATGTTGTATGGATAGTGGACAGGTAACTTGTTTCCTTAGTTCAGAGGTCTACAAATTGAAAGGAATTATATTCAGGAAGCTGTACAGAAGGGAACAACACCTGAGAACCTGGATTTGCTTTAGAAGATGAGATTCTTGAACTTGGGGCTGATGCTATAATGGGATGAAACTTTTGTGGGCCTTGGGAAGGGATGAGTATATTTTGCATGTGTAGGGCACATGAATCATCAGGGGCCAAAGGACAGACTGTGGTGGCCAGATCCCGAGATGGCCGTGTATGATTCTGTACTTACTGGTATTCACATCCCATGTAGTCCCCTTGCACGTTGCATAAAGGTTTTTCTGTGTGACCAATCGCATATGGCAGAGGTAATAGGATATCACTTCTGAGACGAGGTTATGCAGCAACTTCTGTCTTGGGTGCTCTCCCTTGCTCTTTCAGATCATTCATTCAGGGGAAATCCAGCTGTCATCTCATATACAATTTTATAGAGAGGACTATGTGGTAAGAAACTAAAGCTTCCAGCCAACAGCCACATGAGTGACCTTGGAAAACCGTTTAGCCCCAGTTGAGCCTTTGGATGACTGTAGCCTTGGCCAAGAGTTGACTACAACTCATGATGGACTCTGAGCCATGATTACTCAACTAAGTCATTCCTGGATTTCTGACCCTCAGAAGCAGTGCTTGTTTTTTTTTAATATGCTAAGTTTGGGGGCAATTTGTTATGCAACAACTGATAACTAATAAGGTCAAGACAGATTTTTTGTTTTCTTCTCACACACCACCCTTGAGAATTCTCAGGTAGGAGATGCTTTCTGGAAGCCATGGAACATAATGGAAACCTGGGTAGCTGTCCTAACTTGGACTTGAATAAAACTCTCTTCCATATTTTTTTTTTAGAAATCCTAAAAGGTTTATTTATTTTGCATCAACAAGTAGGGGTTTTTTTGGTGTGGAACTTAATGAGCTAATTCTAAAATATGTATGGTAACTCAAAGGCCAAGAAGAGTCAAGACACTCTTGACAAAGACAAAGAGGGAGGAAACCTACTCTAAACTTATCACACTTATTCTAAAACCACAAAAATTAAGAAGAGTGCAGGTTTTTGTGCAGGGATAAACAGACCAATGGAATAAAATAGCAATTTCAGAAATTCACACATATAAAAACACCTGACTTGTGACAAAGGTGACACTGCAGATAATTGGGGAAAGTATGATATTTTTCATAAATGGCACTGAACTGGTTGGATATCCATATGGAAAA
Organism: Ursus arctos; assembly: GCF_023065955.2. Taxonomy (NCBI): domain Eukaryota; kingdom Metazoa; phylum Chordata; class Mammalia; order Carnivora; family Ursidae; genus Ursus; species Ursus arctos. The sequence continues at coordinate 11,175,112 of NW_026622786.1, forward strand.
AAATAAGTTGAACTCACCTTGCACCCTACACAAAAACCAATTCTAAGAAGAATGTAGTTTTAAATGTGAAAGGCAAAATAAAGATTTTAGACATTAATATATGGAATATTTTCATGACTGTGAGGAAGGATATATTTCTTAAGCAGGAATTTAAAAATGCATCAATCGTAAAGAAAATGACTGATAAAATGGGAACTAAAATTAAGAACACTAAAATTAAGAACATCTGCTCACCAAAAGACACAATTAACAGGTTACAAAGGCAAGTCACAAAATAAAACAAGGTATCAGCTATTTATATAACTGACAAAGGGTTTGCACCCAGAAAAAATATATAAAGAATTCTTATGTGTTAATAAAAAAAGATATACAGCCCAATAGAAAAATGTGAAAGAGATCTGAACAGGCACTCTACAATGGATAATACCCACATGGCCAGTAAATAAGAGAAGTTGTTCAACTTTATCAGTCACCCAGAAAATGCAAAATAAAACCACAATAAGATCGCTAGTTTTACATTTCCACGAGGATGGCTAAAACTTAAGGAAGCAAAAATAATTGGTATTGGTAAGAATTTAGAGCATCCTAATTTCTCATACCCTTCTGGTGGTTGCATAAATTGGCATAACCACTCTGGAAAATAGTTTGACATTAACTAGTAAGATAAAGACACTGATACCCTGTAACCTAGACGTATACTCAAGAGACAGAGTCAAGAATGTTCATAGTAACTTTCTTTGTAGTAGCCCAAACTGAAAGCAACCCAAATGTTCATCAACAGTAAATATGTGTAAGCAAATTACAGTATGTTACAATGTAACATTATATAGCAATGAAACTTACTAACCTCAGGTACATTTAACAACATGAATGAGCCACAGAAACCAGGCACAAAAGAAAAATTGGGGTATAGTTCTAGCTAGATAACCTTCAAAATAGGGAAAACTAAACTTACAGCATTACATGTCAATGGTTAACTTTGAGGAAGTTTCTAGTGTGCAGATGAGTGGGCACAAAAGACATGCTAACAGTGTCCTTTTTCTTACCTGGTGGGGGCTACACAGGTATTTGCTTTGTTATAATTTCCTGGGCACATTTATTCTTTATTAAACTGTATATATAGTGTGTATATACTTCTTATGTTATATTTCTTAATAAAAAAGTTAAAATTGATTAAGTGCCTGTCATGTAGCAAGCACTCAGATAATAGTTTCTACTATTCTCTCAGCACCACCCTCACCCCTGAGCATATACACAGACTTTGTTCCCCCAAAGGGCCCTGCAAGGAAAATTACAAGCTGTCACAGGCAAATACTGACCTTCCTCTCCCTCCCTATTTGGGACCAAGTTCCAGATGATGGGAGGGACCCAGAAGCAGATTGTTTCATTGTTCCACCAGACCCAGACTCAGGGGGGACTCACAAGCAACCTCATACACCATTGCCGTCTGTTCCACAACTTTGTGAACTGGTGCAACCAATCTCGAGGATAATTTAGTCCTGCTAGTAAAGTCAAAGATGCACATTTCCAGTGACCCAAAAATTCCACTTCTAAATATACATCTCAGAGGTGCTCTTGCACAGCACATAGGTGCAAAGGTATTTAACGTAGCATTATGTGTAGTAGCAAAAAAAGAGAAGAAAAAAACCCTGGAAGAACCTAAATATCCATCGATCCAGGCACAGGGAAATAAATCACAGAGAAGTCATGCAATGAGCAGTTGTTACAATGAATGAACTAGATCTAATTTATTAACGTCGATAAATCTCAAAAATATATACTGGAGTAAAAACAAATTGTAGTAGGATGCACTTTATATACATTGATGCATTCAAGACAATGCATGTTGCTTAGGAAGGTATAACAAAATTATGAGAAAGGACAAGAAAGGGGTTATTTATGAGATGGGAGGGTAATGGTATTTGGAGAAGATGGCTATAGCAGAATCTCTAATATTTTATTTCTTTAACTGAGTATTTGAAAAAAAATATGGGAAAATATTAACAATCACTTAAATCTGGTGGTGGGTATATTGGGTATCTATTACATTATTGTGTGGTCTTATGTTTGAAATATTGTCTAACTTTAAAAAAATGATGGATATAAATCACCACTCTGAAAACATTCTCCAGGCTCCTTCCTCCTTCACAAAGGATAAATTGTCTGATTCTGCCAGATTTTCCTCCTTCTTCAAGAAGCAAATGAAAATTGATGATGAACAAAAGTAGGCAGTAGGGTCATCAACTCTCCTCCAGGCTGTTCCTGACACAGAAGCGTCTCTGACCTTGGCAGACCCCCCCCCCCCCCACCCTGCTTTGCACCCTGGAAAGCTGATCTGTAAAGACAACAGTTTCCTTGCCTTCAGATGGGGTTTGGTAAATGGGAGACAGAAGCAGAGATGACTACACAGAAAGGGAAAAAAGACCAGGTATTTATTCCCTGGCTTCTTCCTGTAGGCCTACATGTTGGAAGTGGCTGCGTGTTTCTACTGAAGACCATATCTCCTAAACATGGGTCTCTCCTGGGCTCTGCTGTGGCTCTCAAAGGGTTAGAGCCATCCCCCTGCCTCCCCTTTCTTCTACAGGCCTGGGGGTGTGCAAGGGCTCCTTGCTGTCACTAGCCCCAGTGGCTTCACCATTCCTTCTGGTTTCCCTTCATTCTTCCCACATCTTAAAAATAGTCCCCTCCTTAAGTTCTCTTTCATTTCCCCACTTGAATGTGCCTTCTCTTTCCTACTTTGCACCCTGACCTCACGAAGCAGAGGGACGTTCAGGAAGCACATGGAGAACTGGGAGAGTCCAAGCCCTCAGGTGAAGTGCACAGATAAGGCTCATACCTGAGCAAAGGCTTGAAAGAGGAGCAGAAATTTGTCAGTTGGTCAAAGAATTATGATGGGGATGGGAGAGGATGACAAGAGCACCAAGACTAAGGGAACAGCTTCAGGAAAGACTTTTGTATTAGGAAGACCACATGAAATTGCCAATATTAGACCATTTTTTGACATATCAAAAAAAGATTGAAAAGTCAATTTCATATGGTTCGACCTAATAATAGGATTCAAGTTATGCTGACCTTAAAGATGGTCAGACTATGATGACCCCTCGGGGAAGGGGCCTACAGGAGCAAGAAGAATCGAAAATGACCTTGTCCCCAAAAGGATGCCATTTTAAAATATCAAGGAAGGATGGGAATAACATTAATCTGAAGAGGATGAAAATTATCTTTGTAAAAAGGGATAAAATATTCTCTCTATGTTTCATTTCTATTCAAACAGAACCTCGAATGTCTTTCTGTTCTCCCTATATCTGCATCTGCAATCAAGTTCTTACAAAGAAGGAAATGCAGGGGTGCCTGGGTGGCTCAGTCAGTTAAACATCTGCCTTTGGCTTAGGTCACCATCCTGGGTTCCTGGGATCGAGCCCTGTGTCAGGCTCCTTGTTCCGCGAGGAGCCTGCTTCTCCCTCTCCCTCTGCCTGCTGCTCCCCATGCTCATGCTCTTTCTCTCTCTCTCTCTATGTCAAATAAATAAATAAATAAAAATCTTTATTAAAAAAAATGAAGGTAAATGCATACAGGTTTCCACATCTTGAGCCATAGCCCTGTGACTAGACAGGTCCTTAATATACTACCCTTTCATTTCAAAGATTAAAAAAAATAATGAGGCATAGGCATTAAGTGTCCTGCTCACTATTACACAACTGTGTGATCCTCCAGTTGGATATCTTGATAATGGAAAACTTCTAGAAGGAATGATTTTGGGAGGATTCCAATGACACAATTCTATGGAGAGAGGGTGAAGATCATTACAGAGAAGAGTCAAGCCCTGATAGAGATGAAGGAATACAAAGTTGCCTCGGGAGAGAGGCTGCTGAGAGCCAATAAGCTTGGCTGAAAGAGTAAATAATGCATATGGCGGACTATTTCCTTTCATTAATCTTATCCTTGGGCCCAAATTAATTTTTTCTTAGACTTGTCAGGCTGACCAAATTTATTATAAGCCTTCCCAGCTTTGGGAAGAATTAAAAGATGTATGATATATTTTTCCTGAGCTCATTCCCAGGCCCACAGTGTTGCTCTTCAGAACTAATATTTTGACATTTTATAAGCCAGGGAAATTAGGCCATAGGCCCTGCAGCTAACATTGGACAATTAAAAAAAATAATAAATGCTGGTAATATTTAAAGTTAGAGTTGTTTTCATCTCATAATTTCTCTCTTGACATTTGAGTTAATATATACTCTGGAACCAGATTTTCAGAAGCCTGTGTTGAGGGCAAAAGCAGCCTCTTTGGATTCCACACAGTTCGGAGAACTTAACTATCCAAAGTCCCAAGCTTTATCTGAAGGTCCAGCATGGCATGTGCCTAGGCCTTTTGAAGCACCACTCAGACCATTATAAGTATGTGCTTTGAGAGTAAAGACTAAGGGGAACTCTTACAGAAGCAGGGGGTGGTGGCTAAGCCCTACACCAGTTTGAGGAACTTGCAGACACACCTGTCTTGGTAGACAGCTGTGAACATCAGTAGTATTCCCAAGCAGGAAGAATGGTAATGTAGATTAAAGTCCTCCAGGAGGACGTCACTCATGAGACTGTCTGTGGGCTCAACATAAATTGGCAGGTCTGTGTGGTCTCTAGGACTTAATATTTATAAATAGAGTACTGGGTTACTTATTTCAGAACTAAATCACCAATCATAACCCCATTCCTAAGCCTTTGGGCAGAGCTGGAAAATGACCACAAGTCAACAAAATAATCAAACAATTGTTCCCTAGAAGGGACCTTGGAGACGATCCAGTTTTTAACTATCACCCTAAAAATGAGAAAACACAAGCCCAGAGATAGCTAATGACTTGCTCAAGGTCCTATAACTAGGGAGTATGGTATTGTACTCAATTGCACGTCTCTCACTGACTAGGAGCCACTCCGGGATCTTCCTTCAATATATAGTCTACCATCTCACGGTGCCCAGAAACTTCTTCACCCTCTTCTTCTATACTAATATTTTCCTCTCCTTTGTTCAATTATTTCTGTCCTATAAGTTTGTACTTGTCTTCATAGAAGATACTGTATGCATCTCAAAATCAGTATTTCCATTTGGTATAATTCGGGAATTCGGGTGACATTTATTCAGGGTCTATAAGTGCCAGGCCTTGTGCATATAATAAGCACTCAGTCAACATTTATTAAACTGGACTATATATGGGAAGCCATGCTAGCATCAGCACATGGAAGAAGAGAAATTATGGGGGACAGGGATGGGAAATATAACCTTGCTAATGCACTTGGTCATGATGTAATCTGGTCCTAAAAGAAGGTTGTGGTGGCCATAATAGGAATAAATATCATAAAAATGTGGAATTCATTTCAGAGTAAAATTGGATTCAGGAGAGAAGAAAAAGAGAGGAATGATAAGAAATTATATTTTACATATTTCAAATGTGAGGTATGAACTGGGCACGCATTTGGAGAAGTCCCACAAACAGGGTGAAATGCATAAGCAGGACTCAGGCAGGAGTCAAGGTCAGAGTCCAGAGAGAAGATGGCTTAAATGGTGGAAGCAAAGCTTGCCTTTCTAGAAGTTACCTCGACTGTCTGCTAAAATTCTCCTACTGCTTTGAAATATTTGAACTAAATCAAGGACTGGCAAAGATAGCAAAAATAGACTAAGTGAATAGGACAAGACCAGCAGCCCATGCAGGCTACCCCAGAAGCAAGGCCAGCCCTGGCCCATTCACCCAGCCAAGCTTCTTTCTACCCATCATTCCAAATGCCCCATCTCCTCCAGGAAGTCTTCCTTGTTTTGATGAGAACCACTAGCTTACCTGCCTCTTTTCCTAGATTTAGGCATGTCAGTCAGCCCCAAGTTTCTATTAGTATTATACATGGGCACTCCATGGTAAGTATTTTCTGATGATGCTGATGATTGCCATACCCCCATGTGCCCATCTCCACCCCCCCCTTTCGTTGCCCATCCTCCCACTGTTGTCCCTTTTCTCAGCCCCTGCTCCCAACACCCTTCCCCTCCAGGCTCCTTGAAGCTCTCGCATCTACCCGTATCCCTGATAAGTTCCAGCAGAGAGCAAGTTTTATAAAACAAAATTTTAAAAATGGATTTATGTCACAAAGGAGAAACCTGCTTAAAATAGACTTTGGCTTTGTAAATACTCTGCATATGTTAGAGCTACTCCCCAAATGTGGCAAAGATCTCTGTTTGATAAACCTCTAATTCAATCTCATTTTAAATATTTGTAAAATTTCTGCTAGAACATGCAACCATGACTGGTGGCACTGATGTTCAAAATAGAAGCAAGGAAATTGGATGAAAACATCAGACCACTAAGGCCACCCAAGTGGGGAAGCCAAACCACAGAGGAGCAGGAAGCTTCAGGGACACAGCCCTCTGGGAAAACCTTCAGCTTCCTCTTTTCCAGAACAAAAATGCAGTCATATGGTAGTTTATCTTATCATGAAAGGGGTGCCCGGCCCAAATACTGGAAGGTCAGGGGCTTGGTACACGGAACCCCAACAGCACACAGTGTATCAGCAACAACCATCAGTATGTTGGAATTCATGGTCTTCTACATTACCCAAACCTGCAAAACCTTCACCAACAACGTCCCATTACTGGGTCTTAAGAGGGAGAACTTGAAATCTGAAACCCTCAAAGAATACAACTTGAGGAGGTGTCCTCCCAAGTGCTTAGCATTTTCTGGTGGAGCCATCACACCTGCTGTGTACCAGAGCGAAATGAGCAATTTAAGGCGTCTCAACCATTCCGTGGCCTGGTGCTTATGTGAAGAGAAGGAGGGTTCCCCGCAGAACATTTCCCACCACCACAGCTAACAATAGAGTCCTGTCTCCTAAGGCAGCCCCTCCAGTAAGAGCCCAGGCCAGACCCCACCCCACCCAGTAATGGGAGCTCTGCTGACAAATGCTTCTCATCTGAACACAATCAGTTTATGGGGCATTATACAGAGCTACGAATGTATTCCATATGCTCTCCATCTCTGAAATTCTGAGGCCTCAGCCCCAGACCAAAATCTTATTATTACCATTGTTGTTGTTATTTAACATTTGTTGTTTTTACAAGTGCAAAGTGCAGCCCAATCATTTCATTAGTGTCTTATCCTGTGGAGCCCGGTCCCTATGCAGAGACTGGCAACAGAGGTGAGCTGGAGAAGTGCACTGGCCTTGGTGTAGCCCTGGTATTCTTGCCTCACCCAACCCACCCACGCCTCCCCCCCTTACCTTCCAAAGGAATGGCTTGGCCTGAGATCTGTGTGAAGTTTGGTTCGCAGAGCTGCCCTCGTGCATAAATAACAGTGCAGCAAAAGCAGAGAGAGCTCCAATCCCTCGGAACATTGTGGGGACTGGCAGGGCTCACAACCTTCAGGCCACAGCAAGGAATGAGGACAAGAAGATGAAGCCAGGTGCTCTCCTTCTCCCTCAGGGAAGATGTTCACCAGCTGGGGAAAATGATGGTCAGTGCGTCTGTGCCTGTTGGAGAACCTTCCAAGAAAAGGATAATCAACTAGATAATTTCTGGAGGGCAGTGGCCCACTTACAGCATTATCCCTAACTGCTTCTAAAATTCCAGGCAAATAGCACCTCCCCACCCCCACCCCTACTCTAGCACACTCAGGCCAAGTTCATGGGCCCATCAGTGTGCTTGAGCATTTCAAATCATTTTCATAGTAACCTAAACAGAAGGGACCTGGAAAGTGAATTGTCTGCCTGTAAAATCTTTCAGAGTCCAAAAGAACAGATCCATCCTTTGGGAGGAGCCCTCCCCCACACACACCCATGTCCACCATCCACTCTCCGTGTGGCTCAGAATCCATGTTTCCGTGGAGGCTGGTGCCCCGGAAGCATGTCTGCACCGCTCATATCAACATTAGCAGCTTTCCTAATGCACTAAAAAAATGTGAACATAGAGAGACTTTTCTCAATTGTAGGCATTTCTCCCATAAATTTTTGTTCCGCCCTTGGTGCCTGTTACCACTTGCCTATTAGCCGGAGCTAGCATAAGACAAAATCAGTGAATGAGTAGACACTATTAACGAGAAACTCAGAAACAAATACTCTTGCATCCTTCAGCAGTTTGTTTTTTTGTGGTCTGGACCGCTAGTGTCTGTGGTTGGATACGATCATGTTTGCTGGGGAAATCACTCCTTGATCATTTGAAGGAATGCAAGAGATCCTGTTTTACGGCATTCGGAAAAAAAAACCCAGGTAGACTCCATGACAAGACGTTGTGGAAGGGGATTTTGAGCCTGGTCTGGTTCCCCCCCTGGGCAAGTTCTTCCACTGACCTGATCTCTCCAGCCTCAGTTTCCATATCAGCAAAATGGAAAGAAATAGAAAGCAATCGATGGGGGAACATTCTGAGACTAAAGGTGACCGTGCGTTCATGTGCCCCGTGCGATGCAGGCACCCAGTAAATGTCAGGGACTGTTATTACCAGGATAAATGAGTGCGCATTTTAAATATCCCTAGCCCAATTCCTCACACTTGCAAAGTGATCCACAAACGCCTCTCCTTTCCCTTCCCTGCAGCCCGAGGGCTGTTTCTCCACGGCTGCTCTGCCCTCAGACCTCCCCGAGCTCCGGGAAGTGCTTTATACTACTTGGCTTCCAGGCTGGTTTGGAGGTCCCGCCCAGAGCCCCAGCTCCGGACAGCCACAAACAGCCCCCAGAGAGCCCCAGGGAGCTGAGGTTCAAGTACAAGTGAAGCCAGAGCGAAAGAAAGTGTCTGCACACCTACAACCAAAAGTGTCCTGCCCAGGCCAAACCCTGCTGTTTCCTCAAAAGAGAGCCCAGAGCTCTCTCACACGGGGTCCACCCAGGCCCCAGGGTCACCCTCTCACAGCTTTGCCTGGACCAGACCCAGGAGTCTGCCACTCCTGGAGCTTTAATCACATGCAAAAAAATGTAAATAGTTCTCCCTGCAACAAAGAGCCCGTGCAGCCATGCAGAGAGAGCTAACCGCTCAGAGATGCACAGCCTGGTGTTCATCACAAGGTGTTAATCAGCTGGCAAAGAGCACAGATGGGAAAGGCTCTCCTGGAAGAGAGATAAGCTGGCTGGGCAGGAGTGCTGGCCCCCAGCCCCCTCCCCAAAGTGGTTCCAGTTTGGGCTTCCTTAAGATGAATCTGTTTAAACAAGATTAAACAGGCTTGGAATTTGGGAGGGAAAAGGAAGAAATTTAATTTAAGAAAAAAAAAAAAGCAAGAGAACTTTTCTTACCAAAAGACCCAAAACAAATCTAAACTGTAAAAACAGCTTTAGCTCTTAGCAGCTAAAAACAACACAAAACAAAACACTAACTTCCAGGCTGAAAGTGTCAGTGTCCAAGGGAAATTAATTTCCTGGGGTCAACATAGGACAGAAGAATTACAAAGGAACAATAAACCCAGAGTCACCACCTTCACTTTGCTTTAGAAAAAAAAAAAGAAAAAGAAAAGAAACACATAGAGAGCTTTCTAGCTCTAATGCATTTCTACTTAGAACACCAGCCTCGGCCACTAGAAAATAAGAAAACCATGTACTTTGTTAGGGTCCTGAAAACCCCATAATTTAGATCCACACAACAGGATTCAGGGTCAGACCCTCGATTCATACATTCAACAATTTCGTCATTCAACGACATTTTCGGGACAGCTCCTTGGTGCCAGGTACCATGCTAGGCCCTGGGGCTACAACCAGGACCCTGACAGAAATAATGCCCTCCTTCAAGAAGTTTCAAGACTCATGGGGCAGGAGGCTTATGAACCCGCCACACTGGGTGCTGTGCAAACAGAGGTAACACAATTGGTCCTGCCCAGAGGGGTTATTGAGGCAACATATTGCTTCAGATGAGAGGTGACCTTTACCCTGGACCTTAAAGAAGGAGTAGGGGTTCTTTAGGAAGAAGAGAATCAGGAGCTTTTAAAATGGCGCACAGAGGTGTCCCTGGGCAGGCCATGTGCTGGGTCCTCCCTGGAGAGGAAAGACGGCAGTGTCTAGACTGCCAAAACTTTACCTACCATTTTCCAGAGCTCCAACTTTGCTCGTGCATTTCGTAGCTTCTCAGAAGGCAGAATGACATTGTGAAGAGAGCACTGGACAAAGAGCCAAGAAACCAAAGGATCTGCCATATCCTAGCTGTGTGACCTTGGGTAAGGGACTCTCCCACTCTGATCCTCAGTTTCCTTCTCTGTCAAATGAGAGAATGGAGCAAAAAAATTTTTTTTATGAGAGGTGAAACAAGTTGAGGATGGAAGCACAGTATAGAAGCAGGTTGTGAGGCCGCCCACTCGGAAGGTCCCCATCCCCCTAGGCCTTTCGCCTGATATCATCTGGACCACAGGTGCAATCACACCCTTCCAATCCATCCCGCATTCCCTCACCGAACAGTGACAGGATTAAAGTGCTTCTGGGATCCAAAGTCCCGGCGGGATAAAGCTAAAGCTCGTCAGCATGGAAGAGAAAGGCCTGTGAATCTCCAAGTCTCACATCATGAACGTTAGAACCAGACGCTCTGGCTCTGACCGGCTCTCTGCCTCTCTGGCCCCAATGCTTCTAATATGTGATGTGGCCTCACATACCTGCTCCTTGCCCCTGGGGCTTCATCTGTCTGGAATGCCCATTCCCTACCCTTTAAAACTTGCTCAAGAATGACCACAGCAGGGGCGCCCGGGTGGCTCAGTTAGTTAAGCGGCTGACCCTTGATTTTGGCTCAGGTCATGATTTCAGGGTCGTAGGATCACCAGGTCAGTCTCCGCATTCAGCCAGGAGTCTGCTTGAGGATTCTCTCTCGCTCTCCCTCTGTCCCTCCTCCCACCACCCTCTCTCAAAAATAAATAAATAAATCTTGAAAAAAAGAAGAAGAATGATCACCTCAGCAAAGGTCCTCCCTGCCTCCACTCATCACCCCACCTTGAATATACTTCTATCCTCACCTGGGACACTGAATGTAGCCACTGGCTTACATGACTCTCCCCACAGAAGATGAACTTCTCAAGAACAAGGGCTCTGAGAAAATGCAAATCAGAACCACAGTGAGATACTACCCCAAGCCAGCCAGAACGGCTGGTATCAAAAAGGGAAGGAACAACGGGCATCAGTGAGGCTGTGGAGAGAAACTTCATGCATGCTGGTGGGAATATAAATGGGTGCAGCCACTGTGGAAGACAGTATGGAGGTTCCTCGAAAATTTAAATATAGAATTACCATATGATCCAGAAATTCTACTACTGAATATTTACCCAAAGAAAGCAAAAACATTAATTTGAAAACATATATGCACCCCTATGTTCATAGTAGCATGATTTACAACAGCCAAGATACGAAAGCAACCAAGTGTCCATCGATAGATGAATGGATAAAGATATTATATATACATATACATACATAGACACACAATGGAATATTACTCAGCCATAAAAAAGAGTGAGATCTTGCCATGGGCAACAGCATGGATGGACCTAGAGTATATTATACTAAGTGAAATAAGTCTGAAGAAGACAAATACCATATGATTTCACTTATATGTGGAAGACAAAACAAACAAAAAACAGGAACAGACATAAATACAGAGAACAAATTAGTGGTATCCAGAGGGAGGGGCAATGGATGAAATAGGTGAAGGGAATTAAGAAGTTCAGACTTCTAATTGTAAAACAAAGAAGTCATGGAGATGAAAAGCCCAGCATAGGGAATATAATCGATAATACTGTGATAATGTTGTATGGTGACAGATGGTAATTACACTTATCACGGGGAGCATTGTGTAATGTACAGAATTGTCAAATCACTATTTTGTGCACCTGAAACTAATGTACCATTGCATATCAACTATACTTCGATAATAAAACTTTTTAAAGAACCAAAAGATTTAAAAAAGAGAGAACAAGGACTGTGTCTCAGTGACACTCGTACTCCTAGCTCCTAGGACTGTCCCCAGACATAGAATGCATGCAACAGACATCTCCAATTTTATTTTATTTTATTTAACTGTTCTGATTTTATGCACAATAATACAGGAGTATCCTCTGATGGCCTTTTGGGAACTGGGGTCCCTTAGAGCTAAGTTAGATGCCAGAAAAGACCTGCCCTGCATCGTTTGGAGGCCCATCACCTTGTATATTCCCAACTTCTCATAACTGCACATCAGACTGTGGGAGGACAAGAGAGAGGGCGGGCCCCTCACACTTGCCCAGCAATCTGTCATTTTCATATCATTTTCATTTCCTAGAAGCTATTGCAGCCCTCCTTCCAGAGCGGAACATCTCTCCCCAGCACGCTGGAGTGCCGCTTATCCAGATTCGGCTGTCATACCACGTCATGGGGGAGCCTAGCCTATTCTGGACTGGTTATCAGAATATGCTTCCTCGCGTCACCCATATGATCCTGGAGTTTCCTGCGCTCCTGTTGTAGTAACACCTCATTCCAGAGAAACAGTCTCACAATATAGAAGAGGCAAAGACGCGATTCAAAAAGGCCTGGAATTTCTCAGAGATCATCAAAAAGCCATCAAGTCATCAACTACAAACATGGTCTCACAATCCGATTTCTACGTAAATCTGTTTTGATCTCCTACTCAGTGCAGAGAACCCCCCCCCCCAAACTCTCCCTTTTAACCATTCCCAACAAGCCTGCCAGGGGACTGCAACCTCTTGCACAGTCCCCCACCTCCCACCTGCCTTCTGACTGTACAACTCTCAGGGATAGTCTTAGCCCTCTAGCTCTTTTACTTTCTGTTGTTTTCTCTCTCTCTTTTTTTTTTTTTTTTAAGATTTTATTTATTTATTCGACAGAGATAGAGTCAGCCAGCGAGAGAGGGAACACAAGCAGGGGGAGTGGGAGAGGAAGAAGCAGGCTCATAGCAGAGGAGCCTGATGTGGGGCTCGATCCCAGAACGCCAGGATCACGCCCTGAGCCGAAGGCAGACGCTTAACGACTGAGCCACCCAGGCGCCCCTGTTGTTTTCTCTCTTAACACCACTCCCCAGATTCGTCGCTACAAAAGAAGGCCCCAGAAGCTTCCTTGATTTTGAAAGCACTGGTATCTTCTATTCCTCCATTTTACAGTGATAAAAACAGAATCACCCACCCGACAGGAAGCTTTCACACGTTCCCTTCGTCTTGTCTTCCGCGGTCTACACAGCCCCCAGTGCTTCATTGGACCCCCAGATGCCACACCCATTCTGATCACCCTCCTTTTGATACTGTCCTTGGATAATTCCCACTGTCTTTAAAAAGACGTGCCCATGACTGAACACAATAATTCAAGTGTGGTTTCACCACACAGAGCGCTGCAGAACTTTCCATGAAGAAGAAACTCTATGAAGGAAGCTAAAGAATGCATTGCTTTTTCCACATTTTCTACACATTGAAAGCAACGCCCCGTTAAAAGCTGGACCCCAGCTTTCAGAGGTGGGCCCTCCTCTCCGCAGGGAAGGCGAGCTGGGGACGTAGGCTGAAGGATGGGCGCCTTAGCACATCAGAAGGGACTGTGTGTGACTGGAGGGGCTCTGAGGGCGGCCCCACCCAACCGTGCCCACTGCCAGGGCACATACCGTGTGACTCAAAGGCATTGAAAGCCATTGTTAAGATGCCACCACGTCAAGAGGAGGATGACACCCTCAAACTTGCTACAATGCGTGCTTTCCACTAAAGGAAGGAAGGAGAGGTGTGAATGTGCCACAGCTGAGGGTTGTGGTTTACATCCAAGGGGGCATGAGGTTAGGGAAGGGTAGTGAGAAATACAAAGGATGCATCTCACCGGAGTGGCGGGAGGCTGGAAGGGCAGCGCAGCTCCCATGGCGGCCCGGGAGCTCCCCTGGAGAAGCTGTCTGAGGGAGGAGCCAGCCCCTGCCGGGCTCCCCGCGAAGCGCACGGCGACAGTGCCCTCTAGCGGGAGCAACAAGCACTCGCCGCCCTCAGGTCTGCGCAGAGCGGCTGGGGTCTACGGAGCCGTCCCCTTCTCCGGACACGCATTCCACAGATGCTGCTGGAATGCCCACTGCGTGCTCAACACCACCATAGACATGCGAGTGAGACATCATCACTCCCGCAGGAGGGTTTCAGGCTGGCTGTGGAGGCCGGACAAGTCGCGGTGGCTGTGTGTGTGTGTGTGTGTGTGTGTGTGTGTGTGTGTGTGTGTGTGTTCAAGGGCTGCGGCCTCTAGGAGGCAGGAATGGTAGCACAGGATGGTCTTCCCGAAGCAGGTGACCCTCGGGCTGAGATGTTTGCCAGACAGACAGGTAAGTGCGAAACAAGCTTTCCAGACAGAACAGCACAGACTGGAGGTGTTGTAGTCCGGTCTGGGAGAAAGACAAAGTGAGGGCCACTGCCAGAGAAGAAGCTGGAGAGAGGTAAAGTGGGTCAGGTAAAGGAGGGTTTGGCTTTGATCCCAAAGGTGAGAGAAGCCAGAAAAACATAAATCAATTTTACAGATTTAAAAAGATTTCTCTGGTAAAGGGGGCGGAAGTTGAACCCCAAGGAAAAACCAAGGGCCTAAACCAAAGATGTCAGAGGCACGGAGGACGAGATGTGAAAGAAGGAGGGTCTACAGGCCTTGGTTGTAGATGGGCTGCGGAGGGTAAAGGACACAGGTTAGCATGACAGCAATGTCACCTGTCAAACCAGAAACAAAAAGAAGGAGCAGATCAGGATGCGAGAAGGTGAGCTCAGTTCTGAACAGGTAGAATTAGATGTGCCTGAGGGACAGCCGCAAGGAAAATTCTGGAAAGCAGCTGTTCATTGACTATTCAGTCTGGAGCTCTGGAAACTGATTTGGGGGTTGGGAATAATCTGTGGCACTGAAAGGGAAACCGTCTCAGGGTGCACAATCTATAAGAAGAGAGGAGAGAGCTGAGGACAGACCCTTAGGGAAAGCTCATTGGTAAGAAGCTGGCAGAAGAAAAGTTGCCCCCCAGGGACACCAAGAGGAATGACTGAAGTGGAAGGAGAACCAGAAAGGACTGAAGCCACGGAAGAGAGCTTCAACAACCGTGTGATCAATCTTGTCCAGTGACCGCCAGGACTATGTGTCTTGCAATGGGTTGAAGAGTACGTGTGGTCTTACGCACACTCTTCAACTTGGATTCTGAAAATAAGTCTTTTTCCTTCTACCACTCCATCCAGGACTACCCAGGTACAATATCTCCTAGAGGATGCAAACCCTTGATTTGATAACACTCCTTACAGGACTATAAGAATTCAATAAAATCATTTGTGGAGAGCACCTAGAAAATTGCCCAGGGCATAGTAGGCTCTCAAAGCTAGCTCCCTCCCCCACTTTGATAAAACAATTAGGAAAATAAATCTAACAGCAAATAAATCTAACAGACCCACATTGGATTAGCCAGTGTCTAGGCTGACCAGGTCTTGGCTCCCACTCCTGAACAGGGTAACAGAGACTGGGCTCAGCTCATGTGGACAAATCTCCACTGAGTGGCCATTGTGGTCAGGTGGCTCACACGTTCAGCTAGGGGTTAGAATTTGGGTCCTGAGATTTAGATCCATTAATGACCTCAGTGGCCCATCACAGCAGTGGTACGAGGTAAGTATTATCATGATTCCCTATTTACAGATGAGGACATCGAATTTATAAAGATTACGTAATTCTCCAAATGCCACACATTCTTTCTCAGGAACCAGGGTCTGTTTTTAAACTATGTCATCCCCAGTGTCATTCTCGAAGACTTAGGAGGACTAGAGAGGAGCACGCATGCACGCACACACACTGACTCTACTGGACGGCAGCCACTCTGAGCAGGAGCCCAATTTTTTTCTCAGCTCCTCAGCGAGTTCATCACCTCATCCTTATTCAGCTCCTCTCATTCCTCAGTTTCTCCATCTGGAAATGGGATGAACCAGCCTATGCCTCCTGCTTCCGTCCAGGGAGTGGCTCTGATGAGATCATGTCTGCATTGTTGGCTTGGACAGAGGGAAGGCCTCCTAACTTCCAGAGGTTAAGTGTATCCGGAAGTGCAGGCCAATGTCACAATGGCTGCCTGATGACGTGGCTCAGTTCGGAGGCCTGGAGCAAATGAGAAGGTTGTTGGGGGGGGGGGGGTGATGACGGTTCTCCACAAGGAGCAGCAAGGAGCTAAAAGTTCAATTTCAATGGTAAACCAAAAGGAAAGGTGGTAAGCTAACCGGCCAGGCTCAGCCAAATTCTAGTAAGATCTATAAATCATCATATGGATCTTGGAACCTGGGTCCTTTACTCTGCCCTCACCCCTAAACTTATCCCTACTTCTGATTTTAATCTCACCTCAAATCCAAATTCTGAATCCAAACACAGAAGCTGGGACATCTTTATTGGACATAACGCTCTTGATGGGGTTCCTCAGAAATATCTCATGCCTCGAGTTTGTCAATATCACACTTTCTTCATCACTCGTCATACTTTCTTCTCCAACTTCACTGTCTTACTGCCCTCCTCCTTCTCTACCATCTACACACACACACACACACACACGCACACACACGTGCACGCGTGCACGCGCGCGCACACACACACACACACACACCCCTCCAGCCACTCCAAGTGGTCCAAAGAAATGAAACACCCTAAGGGCACCTCAGCACCAAAGCCTGCAGAAACAACGCTCATGTGCCTGGAATGTTCCCCCGCCGACTCTTTGCCAAGCCTATCTCTTTCTCCAATCTATCTGCTCCTGAAAGCCCACTTCCTCTGCAAGATCTTCTTACATTAATCACATAAGCAGTTACCCCTGCCCCACCCTGCCTCAATCTGTATCGTAAAGCTATTCCCGCAAGCTACTTTCTTACCTCAATTATTCATTCATCACTTTTTCTAACCTCCAGAATGCACTTAACCTTTATGTGTAACTGATGTTTATTCTCCACTGGCACGTTATGAAATGTTCTGATGCCTTCCCATGAGCCTGTGTGTGTCCCTACTCGTCCGTCAGCATGGCAGGGAGGGTGAGCTCTCTGTGCAGACCAGATGGGCATTAATAAGGAATTTCTGAAGATGGCAACAACAGTGATCACATTCAACAATTATTTATTGAGCTGCCCCTATCTGCCCATCGGTATGCTAATTTGTTTGGGGTTGGGGTTGTGATAGAGCCAGTAAAAACCTTAAAGCAAAATCCTTACAAGAAGAACATAGTGTCAGTCCTCAGATGTCATTGTTCCCATTTTATGGATGGGGAAATAGAGGTTCAGAGAGGCTCACAGCTTGCCAAAGTTCCCTCAGCACAGAGTGCCCAAGCAGGAGCTCTTGACTCCAGCCCCAGGGTTCAGGGAAACAAAGAAAGCAATACACTGCCAACACAAACACAGACCTCTAAGGGCAGTGAACAGAAGTGTGGGTGGTGGGGGCCGAAAGGGTATGGAGAGATGACACATGTGAAACATCTTTGAAGTGAAGAGGAACCCACCTCGGTGGAGGGTCTCAGGACAGCAGAGAGAAACACTGCTCACTGAGTCGCTGCCCTTCTGGTCACGTGTCCCCTGCTCCGGGACAGCATCACGCCGCCCATTGCAGACGCAGAGAACACCATTAGCACTCCTCAATAAATCACTGTCTGGGCACAAGTATTAGGAAACAGTTTGACTTTAAATGACATCTACATCATGAAAGAAACTAAAATTAGCAGTTTCTACTGCCAT
The DNA here is from genome assembly GCF_023065955.2 of Ursus arctos. Classification (NCBI taxonomy): domain Eukaryota; kingdom Metazoa; phylum Chordata; class Mammalia; order Carnivora; family Ursidae; genus Ursus; species Ursus arctos. Next base: position 11,192,744 of record NW_026622786.1, read on the forward strand.
GACCCATTTGTTCTTCCAACTGGACTACCCGGGAGGGGAACTTTGCATTCCTGGCCCGTCCCATCCGCCCCATCACAGCCCTGCTGCTCCATGCTGATAGAACTTCTGTATCTCAGCGGAGTCTATAAATGCATTTAAATTAAAATGCACATGTGTGGAGGCGCCTGGGTGGCTCAGCGGTTAAGCGTCTGCCTTCGGCTCAGGGCGTGACCCCAGCGTTCTGGGATCGAGCCCCACATCAGGCTCTTCCGCTGGGAGCCTGCTTCTTCCTCTCCCACTCCCCCTGCTTGTGTTCCCTCTCTCCCTGGCTGTCTCTCTCTGTCAAATAAATAAATAAAATCTTAAAAATAAAATAAAATAAAACGCACGGGTGTGCATGCATGTGTATGTGTGTTCTGTGTGCACATGTGGACGTCCCCTGACCTTCATTCCCCAGGTTTCTAGGAAGTTTGTTAGGCTACTATATCTGTTGTTTGCATGAGACTGAAACTGACCAATGCTTCCTGTCTTCATGGGGGTTTCTTAACAGGTACATGGATGCAAGAACCTAGGAAAGCCAAGCAGCCTGGTGTCGGAGGAGGGGCAGCCTCTGGGGATGGCCCTGGGTCTGCAGCAGCCCTCAACAGCCAAGTGTGTACATCTTCCAGCTGATGGGCCACGAACGTGATCTGGCTTCCTTCTGTGCCTTCCTCTCGTCTCCCACTGCTGAGCGGCTCTCTGGTTGCCTCTATTCTTTGCAGCTTCTCCCCACCTCACAGCTTCAGCTTCTCAGAACCTCTTGCCCATGTCCATCCCGGCTGCCCTCCCGTCCCACGTTGTATTCTCGCAGCTTCGGCTTCCACGGCTAGCTCGGTCTTCAGCTTTTTCCGGGTCAGAGCAGTTAGAGGGGAATCTCCCCGGGCCTGGCTCATCTTTTCAGACAAACCAAGGCATGGGCAGGCCTAGGAGAGAGTTGCACTTAGGGCAGATGTGCTGTCTGATCTGGGCCAGCCTTGGGCAAAAACGAAAGCCTTGGGCTCTTTCCTAGAGCAAGCAGCTGTACGTGGGAGGCTGGTGGGGCAACACAGTGACAAGCCACGTCCAGTGCGCTCGGACTCACAGGTGACCCACAGCCAGGCCCTGTGTCCTTCTCACCTGGGACTCCACAGCAGCCCCTCAGCCCAATCCCCACTCCCCACATTGGGCCAGGATTGAAACCCTGCTCTGCCATATATTTTTTTCCGCTCTCTCAGCCTTTAGATTATTCTCTGGTGCTCCCATTTGCCCATCTTCATTGTCTAGTTGACTCATCAACCAGACTGCAAATCCTCAAGGCCAGGGAGGATCTCACCTTTCCTGCGTATGACAAAGCCCTGAATATAATATGCTGTGCAGGCCAGAGGCATGAATGATTGAACATATTAATTTAGGGAGGAAAAAAGACTGACTAGATGACTTTCTAAAGCCACGTGGAAAATTAGCCATCTCATTTGGTTACTGGAACTCAAGCCAAGTCCAGAAAGAAAGGGGCAGACATTAAGAAAAGAATGTCTTGGGGAGCAGTGGCGGGGGTTGGGGCCTTGGGGGGATGCAGAGAGAGGGCCATCCTGGGGAGTCTTCAGTGCAGCCAGCAAGCGGGGCTTGTGCTCTGGGCCTGGGCCTGTTGCTACCCCAACTGTGTGCTCTTTGGTGCCATTCACCTCAGTCGTCCTTCCTGCCTCCGAGGGGTGCTGCGAAAGTCCGATGCAATCACAAACGTAAGATGGGTGTCGTTAGTGTCATCGTCACCGTCACTGCGAGGCAGAACTTGTGCCCTGTGCAGCCCCGAGTCCCTCCCGCTCTGCCATGTAGGACACAGACACACTCACCCAGACATACGTGTTGGAAACACAGGCAGAGGGGAGAAATCAAAACGAGACCCGAACACTCGTGTGTGTATATATCATGTATCAAAGGAAGCTCAGTGGTTATTTACTTAGAACGCAGGGTTGTTTACAGTGTGAAGCCCAAGCTCTGAGCACACAGTTGACTTGAAACGAGGGGGTGGGGCTTCAGAGCAAGCCACCATCCCGGGTTCAGGTGCCCTGTGTGCAATGCCCCATGGATTCCTCAGAGCAGCCTTGATAGCATTATCTTCTCTTCTGCAGAGAAGGGAACCGAGCGTGTGGGAGAATTGAGGCTTGAACCCAGGTCCGTCGGACTGCAAAGCTGGGACCTGTCCACTCCAGGAAGCTCAGAGATTTTCCAGGCCAACCACCCTTCGGAGCAGTCCGTGCAAACCACAGCAGTCTCCTCTGGCACAGGCAGCTCGCTAGGCCCTGGGGCAGCACAGACCGTCCTTGTGGACCCCTGGGACCCAAAACACAGCTGTCCAGCAGCACTGCAGAGGGGCCCCATCCCCACCCCCGGGGAAGTGACATACTGCAGTCTCCCTTCACACTCTGTACAAAGGACCTGCGTCAGTCCCCAGAGGAACCTTAACAACCTGATTTTCATGACTGCCATTCAGATCCCAAGCAGCGTGTTCCGTTTTACAAATGGCCCTTATTTTCAAGACGGTGAACAGCAGTGATCTAAACATTTAAACAAAAACAAACCAAAAAAAAACCACCCAGGAAAGGACTAGTGGCCCAGTGCTGCAGGACCGAATCGTGTCCCCAGCAGCCAAAGGGAGGTTAGTGACTCATGAATCAGTCTCCGCTTCGGGGCCTTGGCGAGACCCCCACATTCATAAACTGGGCGTCTGGGTCTTTTCAAAGATCCTAAGGCCAAACCCCTGCTCGTCTCCCCATGAAATCGGGTGTCTTGGGGCAGGCAGGTGAGCCCAGTGTTGAGGAGGGTGTGAAGTGAGAGTCCAAGAGGAAGTTGGAAAAGCCAGACGAAGGAGCTTCTGCGGGGCACCTAGGGGCACTTCATGCTGAGGCCCGAGGGCTCCCGCTCCGGCCGCAGTCCCATGTGTTGTGTGCGCCTGGTGTTTATAATCAGCAAATCCGTTTTCGTGGAGCTAGCTTGTTTTTGCTCAACCAGGACCTCCTGCTTTTCAAATATGTGGAAAATAATGAAAATGGCTTTAATAACTGGGATGACTTTTTTTTTTTTTGCCACAGCTTCCCCCCAAAAGATGTCTGGAACCCACAAAGAATGGTCAGATAAGAAACAAGTGGGGACCCGTTCAGGACCAAGCTGCAGGACAGCTGGTCCCCTCCCAGAATCTGGCAAGCCCACTCAGGCCCCCAGCCTGCTCCCCTCGAGTGACCCAGGCAGAGGAACTTTCCATCAAAGCGGGACCTGACTCAACCTCTCCCAAACAAACCAGACACCAGCCACCAAACTGCTAGCACAAGAGTTTCCATAATGAGAAGCTTCCAGGAAAGCCCCATAAAACCTTTACTGTAAATTCAATAAACTGGATTTCCAACATGGTGGCGGGGCTGGGGAAGCCTGGGGCCACATGCCACCCTCCACCCCTCTCCACCATCTCTGCACACACAGAAGTAGGCCCTTCCAGCCCTGACAGAGAGGCAGCCCCACCCTTCCCCAAGTCAGCTTCCCCGGGTCTCCCCACACCAGCCACACCGCCAGAGCAGCGCGGGCCAGGCGCATGGAGGAGCCACTTCGATAGACTCTCCACACAGTGCTCAGCGGCTCATGGGGTGTGAAAGTCCAGCCCTTGGACCCCCTCAAGCACACCCAGGTGTTTCAAGGACTTAGCCCCCTGACACTTGTTGGAGCCCCTCACCTGCCTTTTCTGAGCCCAGTCAAGGAGCCAGCCATCTAAGACCATAAAAAGGAAATACAGCCCACCCACCCCAGAATCACTGAATCCAGATCCAGATGACACTTGGTGCAGGGGGCCTGAGTCACAGCTTTTCTCCCCGTCCTGGTCGAAAACCTCACCCCTCACCAGGATTCCCAGCCAAATGCCTCACACCATCCCCACACTGAGACCCCAATGCTCCTATCTACACAGCCTTCACCCCAGCCCAGCCTCACTCTGCCCTCCCACGACTGGATCCTGCAGGAGGATCCAACACTTGCAGAGGGGCGACCCAGCCTGGGCTCTGTGTGGAGAGGCAGAGGCCAAAATAGGCCTCGGGCCTCCAGCTCTGTGCTCAGCCTACCTCACCAGGGCAGGTGGGCATCGGGAAAGGTCACAGCAGAGTCCGAATGGACTGCGGAGCGGATGGCTGCAATTGGTAGGAGCTGGCAAATCTGGGTTTGATCAGAAAGTCTCGCCCCTCCAAGCTTGAGAATGGGAAGGGGCTCAGAGATTCTCCCACTCCACACTTGGCATTGTGCAGATGAAGAAACGGAGGCACAGAGAGAGAAAGCAACTTCCCGAGGGCATACATTCATTCTTTCACGCATTCAAGGAGCCACACAGGGGCCAGGCACGGTGTCACAAAGGTCAGGCTCCAGACCCCAGAGGCCTCACTCCCCAGCACCTCCCACCTCTGAGAGAACGCAGCAGGGCCCCATGGAGTGTCTGAGGCGCAAGACTCAGGGGCAGCACCCAGTCTAGCAGAAGGGATGCTGGACTCAAGGGAGACTGAGGTCTATGTGGCCCGAAGCAGACACCTCCCCTCCTGACCCTGAGCCTCTGTCATGTCCAACGGACCCAGCAGCATCTACTTTCTACACCCCACCTCCCCGTTCACAGCAAGTGTCAAATGAGATCATGTGTAAACCCGTGAATCACTACCTAAGGTCGGGAGTGAGGCAGAGGTCACAGAGAGTAGGTCAGCACTGGGAGGCCGCAGCATCCTTGAGAAAACAGATGCGTGTTCCGGCTCCCCACTGAGCATGTGGGGATCGGACCAGGTATCCTGACTCACTGAACCCCTGCCATCTGAGGCAGCGTCTCTGGAGGCCATGACTTCTCAGCGTGATCCGGATCCCCGATGCCTCCAAGAGCCGGCAGAAAGTGAAAGGCACAGCGTGCGCGTCTCCTCCCCACCCAGCCACCCCCGGGGCGCTGGGGTTTCATATTCCTTCCCTGCCCCTTCGCAAGAGGACCACAGGATCTCCTCTCGGGCTGGAAGCCCGTCTAGAGGACTTCCCGCCCCCACTCTGCAGACACTTGGGGTGTGGATTTTTTCCACATTTTTTAAGCAGCTTTTTTGGGAAACTATTTTCCTCCAGTCCTGGACCAAGGACGAACGAGTCAGCGCTTGCCGCTGTGAGCGCGGAGGGCAGCCAGGCGTTTGCCCGGAGGCCTGCGCGGCACCAGGGCAGTCTGTACTTTTCCGTGAATGGAGGGAGGGGGCAGCGGCAGGGGCGGCCTCTCTGGGAACGCTGCCTGAGCGGCCTAGCATCCTGGGGATTTTCCCAGTTGGCTTTGGGGAACTTACTCCAACCCGAACCAGCTGTGGCCGAGGCCCCAGTGGGTGTGGGGATTCAGACTTTCAGCCCCGGTCTGAAAACCGGAGGTAGTCCTGTCTCCCCCACGCGGCCTTCGCTCCCTGCTGGACCTGCGTGGTGGTCCTTGAGCCTGGGTTTCTGGCATTGAGCTCACTGCCTTCCAAACACCTACCCATTATTGGCGTGTTCTCAGTACCCCCAGCTTTAGGGCTGGTTCGGCCTCCCTGGTAACCTGCAGGCCTACCTCAGCCGTCCCAGTCCCAGAGTCAGATGGGGAACGTGAACTCCTGCAGCCAACAGACCAGATGACGCCAGAGTGTCACAGGGGACACAGGCCATGTGCAGAAGAGGTTAAACACACGGGGGATGGGGTCTGACATCTGTGAGTTCCCCCCGGCTCTGTCACTTCAGGCTGCTGTTACTTCTCTGAGCGTCATCTTCTCGACCCTAAAAGGATGGATACGACTTATCTCAGAAAAGTGTAGGTCGGATTAATTAAAATGACACATATAAAAAGTAGTTGTCACCATGCCTGATGAAAAATCGGAGATGGAGTATAATTATGAACGGGGGGCGGTGTAGGCCGAGGCTACAAGCTGCCCATCCTCTCACAGCGGAACTAGGACCTAGGGAGGGCGGAAGAGAGGCCCACGGAGCAGCGCGGGGCACTCTCCCACACGAGGAGCTGCACGCGATAGCTGGGTTTTTGTGGCGAAGGCCTGCAGTGGAGGAAACGGTGTTGCCTCTATCTGTTCCCTGGAGAACTCGGGGAAACTGGAATCTTCAGGGAGTGCACACGAGGCTCACAAGCTTCCCTCCAAAGTGGCACCCTACTCCCATGGCCCAGACACGGCCTGTCTTCCTGCTGGGCTCGCTCCCTGGGGACTTCTCTCTGTCCCCCAACCCGGCCCTTCAGGTTCTTGTCGTTTCACCGGTGTTCACTTCTTCCTGCAAAACCTGGGACAAAATCACCATGTGACAAAACCTGGATCAAAATCACCATGTGACACTATGTTTCTTGAGGGCTGATTGACAAAGCAATAGGTATAGGGTGATTATGCCAATTATGCTACAATGATCATACAAGTATTTGCCAGTGACTGGAAAACCAGATGCCAAGACTGCTATGGTCTAAGGTTAACAGCGATCACCTATCGTCTTCAGGCAGTGGGATTAAAGGTGGTTTTTATTTTCTACTTTGTGCTTTTCTATGTGTTCCAAGTGAACAATAGGTAAGTTTTATATTCATAGAATGCAATTACTTTATTTTTAAAAATAATAAAATTCATCACTGGCTTTTCTTTTTTTAAAGGTTTTATTCAAATTCCAGTTAGTTAACATACAGTGTAATATTATCTTCAGATGTACAATTTAGTGATTCAACACTTTTTTACATCACCCTGTGCTCATCATGACAAGGGCCCTCCTTAGTCCCCATCACCTGTTTCACCCATCCCCCACCCTCCTCTCCTCTGGAACCATCAGTGTGCTCTCTAGTGTTAAAAGTCTGTTTCTTGGTTTGTCTCTCTCTCTATATATATATACCCTATGATCATTTGTTTTGTTTCTTAAATTCCACATATGAGTGAAATCATATGGTGTTTGTCTTTCTCTGACTGACTTATTTCGCTTAGCCTAATACTCTCTAACTCCATCCACATCATTGCAAATGACAAGATTTCATTCTATTTATGGCTGAGTAATATTGCATTCTATATATATACACCACATCTTCTTTATCCATTCATCTATCAGTGGATACTTGGGCTGTTTCCCATAATTTAGCTATCATAAATAACGCTGCTATAAAGATCAGGGTGCATGTATCCCTTTGAATTAGTATTTTCATATTCTTTGGGTAAATACACAGCGGTGCAATGGCTGGATCATAGGGTAGCTCTATTTTTAACATATTGAGGAAATTCCATACTGTTTTCCAGAGTGGCTGCACCAGTTTGCATTCCCATCAACAGTGTAAGAGGGCTCCCCTTTCTCCACATCCTCGCCAATACCTGTTGTTTCTTGTGTTATTGATTTTAGCCATTCTGACAGGTGTGAGGTGAGATCTCACTGTACTTTTGATTTGCATTTCCCTGATGATGAGGGATGTTGAGCATCTTTTCTTGTGTGTGTTGGCCATCTGTATGTCTTCTTTGGAGAAATGTCTATTTATGTCTTCAGCCCATTTTTTAATTGGGTTATTCATTTTGGGGGTGTTGAGTCTTAGAAGCTTTTTATATATTTGGATACTAACCCCTTATCAAGTATGTCATTTGCAAATATCCTCTCCCATTCTGTAGGCTCCCACTTAGTTTTATTGCTTTTTTCCTTCACTGTGCAGAAGCCTTTCAATTTTGATGAAGTCCCAATAGTTTATTTTTGCCTCCGTTTCCCTTGCCTCAGGAGATATGTCTAGTAAGAAGCTGCTATGGTCGATGCCAGAGAGGTTGCTCCCTGTGTTCTCCTCCAGGATTTTAATGGTTTCCTGTCCCACATTTAGGTCTTTCATCCATTTTGAATTTATTTTTGTGTGTGGTGTAAGAAAGTGGTCCAGTTTCATGCTTTTGCCTGTTGCTGTCCGGTTTTCCCGACACCATTTGTTGAAGAGACTTTTTCTCATTGGATATACTTTCCTGCTTTTTTTGAAGATTAATTGGTCATAAAGTTGAGGGTCCATTTCTGGGTTTTCTATTCTGTTCCATTGATTCATGTGCCTATTTTTTGTGCCAGTGCCGTACTGTTTTGATCACTACAGCTTTGTAATATAGCTTGAAGTCTGGAATTGGGATGCCTCTAGCTTTGCTTTTCTTCAAGGCTGCTGTGGCTATTTGGGGTTTTGTGGTTCCACGCAAATTTTAGGATTGTTTGTTCTAGCTCCGTGACAAATGCTGGTGGTATTTTGATAGGGATGGCATCAAATGTGTAGATTGCTCTGGGCAGCATAGACATTTAAACAACATTGGTTCTTCCAGTCCATGAGCATGGAATGTTTTTCCCTTTGTGTCATCTTCAATTTCTTTCATCAGTGTTCTATAGTTTTCAGGGTACAGATCTTTCACCTCTTTGGTTAGGTTTATTCTTAGATATCTTAACGGTTTTTGGTGTAATTGCAAATGGGATCGATTCCTTGATTTCTCTTCCTGTTGCTTCATTATTGGTGTGTAGACATGCAACAGATTTCTGTACATTGGTTTTGTATCCTGAGACTCGACTGAATTCACATCACTGGCGTTTCTACTCGTACATTAAGTCATACACTCTCCCGCTTAAGTCTTTTCAACAGCTTGTCATGACACACAGAATAAAATTTAAACTCCTTCTCCATGGCCTACAAGGCTGGACAGGACCCAGACGCTCCTCAGAGCCCCAGCCTGACCTCCTAAGGTTCCTGTCCTCACCTTCCGGTCCCAACCTCAGTGGCCTCCTCCTGGGTAGGAATCACAGCTCTACCATTTGCTGGCTGTGTGACCTTGGGCAGCTTACTTAACCTCTCTACACCTTGGTTTCCAATTCTGAAAAGAAAAGAAATACATTATAACAATATCTACCTCACAGGATTGTTGCGAGGGTTCATTTTAAGAAGGCCTGGCATATAGTAAGCACCATGTGTTTTTATTAGTACCATTTTCTCCATTGCTGCTGTGCACACACTCTTCCCCCTGCCCAGAAGCCCTCTAGTCCATTCTTCCCTGGCTGACTCCTTTCCCATCTTGGGCTTGGTTTATGCATCCCTTCCCTTAAGAGGCCTTTCTGATCACCTACTCTCAAGTCCATCCCTCCTATTATTTTCTCATAACATCTTACCCTTTTCCTTCAGCACGTTTATCAGAATTTGTAATTGCATGGTTATATGTTGGCTGATTTCACTTAATGCTTGCCCCCCTATAGACAATAAGTTTCACGAGGGTTGGTATCATGGCAGATTTGCCCACCTGTGAATAACCAGAGCCTATAAAAGCCCAGCACACAGCAGGTACCCAGTAGATGTAGGCTGAAAGAACGAATAAGGAGAACGAATGAATGCATGCGTTCGGGCTTCTCTGATGGACCTCCACGGTTTACCTTCCTACTCAGAAACGCATCAGCACTTTGCTGTTCACGTTCAGTCTGCATGTTGAAACGTGGCTGTGTGAAGGCGTGCCTTAGTCACAGTGTGTATGTGTTCTCCCTGACCTTGTGAGGTCAAGTGACAGGAACCCAGCTGATACTAGGCCAGGCCAAAAGGGAAAGTTATTGGAAGGAGGCTGGGATTGTGTAATCAAAGAGGGTTGCACACCACGCCAAGGGAGGGCGGCAATACAGCTGGACTTAGATGCCACCGGCTCACCAGCCATCGCCTGCTCTGCTTTTCTCTGCCTGCTGCTTCGTTCTCTTCTGCTGACTGACCATGTCCCTTGCAGGTTGCCTGGTGGCTGAGGGCCCAAGAGCCTCAAATTGGCTCCTACTTCCAATTCCAGCTTGGAAAAACTCTGAGGGATAACTAACAGGCCTGACTTGGTCAGATGATCAACCCTGTGGTCGGGGCCAGGGTATTCTCTGATAAGCCCAGATGGGTCAGGGGTTGACTTCTAGATCAGCCAGCCAGAAGCTGGGCGTGGGACAGGGCCAGCCGGAAGCCACCTCTGCTGGCCCCAGAGAAGGAAGAATGGCCATGAGTCAAGCATTCCAGTGAACCTGCCACCAAGAGGCCTGAATCACTCTAAAGAGAGCCCTTGCATCTCAGGACTGTTCCCAGGAAGTGGCTCTTGGCTGCCCCCAAAATGCTGGTGACTCTCAGACTTAAACTTAGACTATTCTTTTCCCCTCTTTTATTTTATATATTTATTTTTTTCCTTTTACATATTCATTTGCTATTATTTGTTATTTTTATTATAATAAATTATATTGCTATATAATAAATATTTAATTTGTGAACCCACCCAGGGCCGCCATACTGCGCAGCTCTGGAAATACCACTCACAGTGTCATTTGTGGTTCGCAGTGGTTCAAATTCCATCTTGCGTGACCGTACCGGATGACCCTGCCTACCACCCACCCCAACAACTGGAACATTAAGCAAAATACACCCACGTTCCTTCCTATCCCACCTTTCTGCCTCTTCTTTCCTAAAGAGCTAACATAACCTTCTTGTGTGATATAAGTGAATATATGTTTGCTGTGACAGATTGTATTTTCCAAAGATGACCTCAACAATATTTCCCACTCACAAGCTCTTCTTCCAAGATGACGTTAATACTTCTCCTGTCAAAGCCTATGTCCTTTCCTTGAACCCGGGCAGATCTCTGGGATGACCTCAATCCACAGAGTGTGATGAAAGTTATGTTGTGTGACTTCTACGGGTAGGTCAAAAAATGCTGTGGGTTTCATCTCGCTCTGCTGCAGTGCTCGCTCTAGGGGAAGGATGGTGCCTCAGAAAGAGCCACCATGCTGGGAGGAAGCCCAAATGGGCCCATGCGCATCGACACATGGAAAGTTCTTAAAACCACGCAGAGAAGAGAAGACCCTCAGCTGTTTCCCATCCCCACCACCCCAGCACCAGCCACCCTGACTGCAACCCCCAACCTCCCCAGAGACCCCGAGCTAGAACTGCCAAGCCCAACCCTTCCTGAATCCACAAGGGACAGAAAATGACTGTCCTTTTAAGTTTGAGGGCAATGTGTTACGCAGCAACAGATAACCGGAACAGAGGTTGGTACCTGGAACTGGTGTGCTGCCTTCACAAAGCCAAATGCTTGGCAGTGGCTTCGTAACTGGCAGGTGGCTGGAGTTGGAAGGACCATAAGATGCTGTCCACAGAGAAGCCTGATTGCCTCTAGGCGTCTGTCAGTGCAGGCTTAAAGGAAAACAGGAGGGGAAGCTGGAGGACAGGGCACTCTTTCTCTGCCATGGCAGATTCTGGTAATACGTTCACCTGCAGTAACATGGAAACTAGGACACGTACTGAACTAACTTGATGATCTGCGATTTGCAGGCAGAATATTGGCAGTGCCACCTGGCTGCTTCTCAATCCCTGTGAGTCAACGTGAATAGAGAGAGACGAAGTGAAGGATGAATTGCTATATACAATGGAGCGTTTGAAAATAAAGCTTCCTCACTTCCAACCTCGCCACCGTCAACAATTCTCATATTAAGAAATGCATCAAACCCAAGAAGGGTTTGTCCCTAAGGTCCTTTGTCCAAACTTCAGGAAGTTTCGATTGTGCCACTAGGCCAATGGCATTCCACCAGGGGCTTTTTTGTCTCCCCCGCCCCTCGGCCCAGGGCACATGTGGCACTGTTTAGAGACACTATGGGTCATCACAACTGGGGAAGGCCACTGGCATCGAGTGGGCGAGGCGATCACAACACCTTCTCCAGGGCACGGGGCCGGCCACACGGACAGAGGATCATTTGGCCCAAAACATCAAGAGTGTTGAGTTTGAGAAACTCACCTTAGACAGACAAAAGACCTTCTAAGGATATCTTCTGTGAAGTATGGTTGACACACAGTGTTACATTAGTTTCGGGCGCCCAGTGCAGCGACAGGACGATCTATACCTTACGCTGTACCCCCCACAAGTGCAGAGATAGGGTACAGTTTTCATCCCACAAAACTCTCGGCCCATCCCGTGTACTGGACACCGTACTAGGCACTGGAGATACAAGAGTGAGTATAAGCAGTCCGGGCTCCTGCCCTCAGGAGACTAGCACTCAAGTTGGGTAAACAAAGGCTATCATAGGACTTCTCCAAAGTAGTATTGGATATTGATGACCGTGAGGATGGCCATAGGCTCGGCCCCACTTCTCTTGGAATGTTCGAGATTGCTTTTCTTTCTCTAGTGTCTTTAGGTGGAAGGTAATTTTGACCTGAGAGACACATATTTGTTTCATGTGTTTACACCCTCTCAGCACTGCCTTCACCTTAAGCCATGAGTTTGGGTATGTTGTGTTTTCATTTTCATTCATCTCCAAGCAGTTTTGTGATTTCTTTTGTGATTTCTTCTTTGACCCACTGGTTATTTGATAGTGTGTGGCTTAATTTCCATATAGTTACACATTTCCCAACTTTGTTTCTGTTATTGGCTTCTGATTTCATTCCATTATGGTCAAACCACAGATTTTATGTTATTTCAATTGTATTAAATTTATTGAATTTTAATTATTTACAATAGACAAATTATGGAAACAGCCCAAGTGTCCACCGACTGAAGAATGGATAAAGGAGATGTGGTATATATACACAGCGGAATATTACTCAACCATAAAAAGGAGATCTTGCCATTTCCAATGACATGAATGGAGCTGGAGAGTATGAAGCTAAGTGAAACAAGTCAGTTGGAGAAAGACAAATAACTTACGATGTCACTTGTATGTGGAATTTAAGAAACGAAACAAATGAGCAAAGGGGGAAAAAAGAAATTGAGAGAGCCAAACCAAGAAGCAAACTCTTAATTATAGAGAACACACTGATGGTTACCAGAGGGGAGATGGGTGGGGGGTTGGGTAAAACAGGTGATGGGGATTAAGGAGGACACCTGCTGTGATGAGCACCAGGTATCATATGGAAGTGTTGAATCACTATATTGTACACCTGAAACTAATATAATAGTGTAAGTTAGCTATACTGGAATTAAAATAAAATAAAATAAAATAAAATAAAATAAAATAAAATAAAATAATAAAATAAAAATTTATTGAACTTTGTCTTACGGTCAATCCCGGAGAATGTACTCTGTGCACCTGGAAAGAACTTGCATTCTGCTCTTGTCAGGTGCAGGCTCTGTAGATGCTGGTTAGATCCTGTTGATCTATAGTCTTGTTCAAGTATTGTTCAAATCTTTCTCAAATGTCACTTTCTTAATGAGATGCACCTGACCTACTCCATTTAAATTGAAAATTACCCCACCATCCCCACCACCATCATGCTCAATTGTCCATAGCTTCCTGTATATCTTCCTTACTAGCATACTAGATAACTAGTATTAATTATTACATTTATTTCTTACTGTCCATCTCCTTCCAGGAGAATGTAAGCCACCACAAGAACTGGCATTTTTATCCCTTTGTTCACGGCTATAGCCGGGACACCTAAAAGAGGACTGAGTGCCACGTAGGCTGAATGAATTTTTATTGAATAAATGAACAAATGTCTGCATCTTTTCCAATTCCCTATATTAACAGGCTTTGCAATTCTTACCGATTAAACAGATAAATTAAACAGACAACTCACTGTTGTCTTAATTTATTTTTCCTTGATAACTAAAGAAGTTCAATACCTCTTCGTGTATATATTAGCCATATATATTTCCTTTGCTGTGAAACCCCTATTCATGTGACTTATCTATTTTTCTCTTGAGTTATTTGTTCTCTCTTTATTGAATGGTAGGCGTTATACATATATAATCTTGAAACTAATCCCTTGCAAGTTACGTGCACGCTGTGTATCTGCCCCCACTATGCAACTTGTCTTTAAGATGTCTAATAAACAGAAATTATTTAATCTAATCAATGTTCTGGTAAATTCTTTTTATATCTTGTATAAGAATAAACTATTCTTCTCACACTACAGCATCAGTGCTGGGGGCCAGTCCTTTCGAAAACTTTTTTTTTTAATTAAAAGCTTACTTGATTGCCCACAGAGGGGTCCATGCATAAAATCCAAGGTATTACAAAGGACCTCGGGCCCCTCCAAAGAGTCAAGCCCACCCACCCCCAAGCCCAGGCCCCCTCTCTCTTCTTCAGCATCATCACCTTCTCCCCTCTAGCAATGTAAGGAGAGACAACACCATTAATCACTCGCTGAGAGCTGCCAGGTGGGCAAGAAGTGGGGGAAAGTGGGAAAGAGCCCAAGGGAAGGGCTGCAGTTTAGAAATACCAACCAGCGGGAGGACCCCTCCCTCTTGCCAGGGGAACGGCAAGTCCCAACACAGGATTCTAAGGGGCACTTAGGGATTTGAAATGTAGCAAAAAGGCTGATAATAAAGGAGCGTGGGGGTAATGCACTAAGGAAAGCTCAGGCTAAAGCGGGGGAGGCTGTGCTTTTAAAGAAAGAGATACTCTTTCAGATGGGCCCCACTGAGGCAGGGGACAGTTGGGGTGACCTCCACGCCTCTAAGAGCACCAGCGTTGGGGTGATCTGCACATGGGCGCGGGTTCCCGGAGATGAGTGGACATCCAAGGCAGGGGAGGAGGAGGGGACAGGGTTGTTTGGGTCCAAAGGCTATCAGTACTATTCAGACCCTGACGTAGTCACTCACCAATCACAGGCTTCCAGAAAGTTCCTTTTTCCTGGATGGAGGAGAAAAGGAGACATTTTAAAACATAAACACCCAAAAAAGCCCCTGTCCATCTTCCTAAGATTAGCCAGGCTCTCTGTGGGTAACCTGCAGGCATTCCTGAGCTGCCCACGACCGAGGAGTCACTCAATCTTATTTGAAGTGTTCAGACTTAGCCTCCAGGGAATTTTTGGCTTTGACACTTTCTGTCATCTCTGCCGAGAAGGGAAACGGTAAGCAGTCACTGCTGGCAGAGCTTGGGCCTTGGGTAAACCTCCTGTCTCAGCTCATCCTCTACCCCACCTGCCCCAGCACCCCGAAGAGGTGGCCTTATGCTGAGCCCCGCACTGAGAGCCACAAAACCAGATCCCGCTCGAGCTAGTTCCTCTCATCTGTCTAAAGAAGTTTTGAAATGAAACACAACCCAAAAAATTGAAAGGCCATCGGGCAGAGAATGAAGTCCCAGCCTGGTCTTTATCCTCTACCACCTGCCACAGAAAAGTATAAAGGGGACCTCTGTGCCCTACAAAATGCCACGAGGCACCCACAGGGATCTCCCTCAGCTCAGAGCCGATCTGCCGGCCCCACAGACATCACGAGACCTGTGAGAGGGGGCATTTCCCCTCCAGGTTTCCCTGCTGCTCACCAGTCCACGGCCATTTCAGGAAATGGGGTCCCTCGAGCAGGCAGGACATGTGTGGGTTTAGCTACCCCGAGTAACTCTGTAAGAAAGGGAGCCCCACACCCAGATTGTTCACAATGAGCCGAGCCCTGGAGCCCCAGCTCGAGACTCTGCACACACAGTGGGGCTTACCCGGAGCATCTGAAGGGTGGGAGTGGGAGACGGGGGTACGTGTCCTATCTTCAAGGATCTCCCAGTCCAAAGAAGACATCATGGGTGACAAGTCTCCTAATCTGAAAGGTGGAGGCGAAGCCCCTGCTGTCAGGAGGGGAGCCTCCTCCAGAAAGTTCCCAAGCCCCTAGAGGCCCCTGATGGGGCCAATGAGCACAGAGTTGCCAGATTTAGCAAATAAAGATACAGGGCATCCAGTTAAACTTCCATTTCAGATAAATAAGGGATCTTTTTTTGGTATGTATTATATAGGCCATACTTAAACGAAAAAAAAAAAAAAAAGATTCCTTGCCTATTCGAAATTTAAATTTAACCAGACATCTCATGTGTTATCTGGTAACCCTAGAAGAGAACAAAATCACAAGGCCCAAACCTCAGTCTAGTATGTGGCAACACACGAGCAAATGAAAATTCAAAAGGCACGGGGTCGTAATGCTGTGGGTCTGTGGGCAGCCAGGGGACGCCTCGGACTCGCCCCATCACCGCAGGTCGCTGCCGGGTACATCCCTGTGCGGTAGGCAGCTTGAGACCCAGAGAGAGAAGTCCGGGCCTTGGCAGCCAGCTGTGTCCTCTCAAGCCAGAACTGAGGCCAAGCACACCAGGAGGGAGAAGATCACGGGTGGGCCCTGGGGGAAGGCAAGCCAAGATCTGGGGGAACGCAGATGGGTGCCCAAGGGACAGTGCGTGCTTTCAAAATGAAGAATAGGAGAGGTTAGGCAGGAAACCTTTGGTTTTGGGCACCAAGCTCATGGCTCCTGGTGCACTCCTGTGAGGAGGGTGAAGAGGGCTGAGAACGTCTCAATGCCGCAGAACATCCCGGAGTCAAGGAGGCTCTCCTCGCCACTGAGAGTCCCACCCAGGGCTGAGGAGCTTTGAAAAGGATCACAATTTGATCACTACTGTTATTACTATTTACCAGTCACTAACTGTATACCGGGCAATGTTAAGAACTTTATACCCTGCCTCGTGGAATGCACAACCTGTGAAATGGGCACCATCAACACTATTTTATAGATGAGGATCTGACAGCCGCAGGCGTCTACCAATCTAGACAGTTAACACTCGGGGGTAGAGGAGACCAGTGAGACAAAATCTCAGGCTTTGGAATTGAGCATCGGGGTTAAACCCCCAGTTCTTGGGAGAACAGGATCAGGACAGAAGTTGCTACGAGCAGGTTCCAAGTACTTACAACACTGATCTCTGCCAGCAGGGGGCGCCAATGCCTGCAAAAAACTACTTGCCACAGAAAATGTAGACCCCCATCCATGCAGAGGAATACAGATACCAAAGAGAAGAAGGGGGGATGATCCTTATGAACCCCAGGAAGGAAAATCAAAACAAAGGTGGCCTGTGCAGCAGGCCCAGATTTAGAGAGAGCTAGATTCCGGCTTATTGAGCCTTCTTATCAGCTCCTCGACAGCTCAGCAAATGCTCCGTGGAGACCAGCCTTGCCTTCAGGGCCCCTCTGGTTTCTCTGGCCTACCAGCCCCTCCAGATGGCCGCATCCTCTGGTTTCTCTTTCCCTCCGTGGAATCTCTGCTCACTCAGACCAAGTGTGCACCTGTGTCCCTCCCGGCAGATGCCCCCAGGGAAGAAAATGAGCAGGGATCTGCTGGCCTAGGAAAGGCTCTTCCTTCGCTAGTTTAGTTGCTTCCTACTCATTGCCTCCCAGGCTCTCCATTGTCTTTCCAAATATGCTTTGAACAATGTATCCAGTTTTCCTCTAGGTACCGCCTTACTGCAACAGTTGTGGTGGCCTGTTGCAACTCCATATCTCACCCAGAAGCAGATGTCCAAGTTCCCTCCCTCAGCTTCGGTTTCCTCATTTGTGAAATGATGATGATGGTGTGACTTTAAACGAGCAGAGGTCTGGCAGTCAGCGACCCACAGTGCCCAGAGCACAGTGGGCACTTACCAGCGTCTGACCTGCGGTCAGCCACCTAAGGGATTTGCAGGGGGAGGCACGGTGGGTCCTGCTGCAGAGCACTGGACTTGGAGTCCGTGGGTCCGGATTTGAATTCCAGCTCCCCATTTTGCAAGTTGTGTGATCTTGAATAAGTTGCCTAACCTCTCCTAGCTTCAGTTTTCTCCTCAAAGGAGGAAAACTCATGTCCCTCTCACAGTCTCGGTCGCATGAAATGAGATCCCATATGGGAAGCCTTCAGCAACCTGCATGCCTGGCTCTCGGTGGGCATTCGGTGGTAACTAGCAGTATATCTTCTCTCACTTACAAGATGAAGGAAGGGCAGGTGGATTAAGGCATTACAGCATTTGGAGAGCACCTAGAAAAGACTAAATGTTATAATGGATATCAGAAAGATATAAGGCGATGATAAATATTTCTCACATTTTATATACACTTAGCAATTTCCCCAAGTGTTTTGACACTAGCTCTTCATGTTCTCATCACCACCAGGTATGAAACAGTAGAAAAAATATTACCCCCATTTTAAAGATGAGGAAACTAAGCTTCAGGGCGATTAACTGAATTAGCTAGTCAGGCACAAAACCAGAGTAAGAATAAGTCTTCACACCCCTGGTTGCTGCCTTTAAAGATCTAATAATCCATGGGGCGCCTGGGTGGCACAGCGGTTAAGCGTCTGCCTTTGGCTCAGGGCGTGATCCCGGCGTTACGGGATCAAGCCCCACATCAGGCTCCTCCGCTATGAGCCTGCTTCTTCCTCTCCCACTCCCCCTGCTTGTGTTCCCTCTCTCGCTGGCTGTCTCTATCTCTGTCAAATAAATAAATAAAATCTTTTAAAAAAAAAAAAAAGATCTAATAATCCATGAAATGAGCCTCTGTGGGAGAATATAATCAGGTGCTACACGGTGAACATTAAGCAGGCGTATGAGAGAAGGTCAAAGAGAGGAGAGCTGTGGGAAAGCTTCCCAGCCACTGGGAAAGCTTGCCAGCCACGACTGTGTTCACGGGTTTGATTAGAACTCCAGCCACCATTGCCCAGTGCAGACCAGAGCCCTAAAGAGAACAGACGAAGCCCAGGAACCCTAATAAGATGGAGACTGGGGGCGAGTTCATATCTCAGGTGGTCTGGCACGTTTTTTCTGTATTCATTCAGCAAAAATGTTTTGGACTCTTAACCTCTAGCAGGTGTTATGTTAGACACAGTCAGGAGCAAAAACACAGTTCCTATCCTCATGGAGCTTATGGTCTAGTGAAGGAGACACACAGTGATCAAATAAGCCACATGCAGATATATGATTACAAAATACATGTTATGATGAGAAAGTACCAGATGTGTTAAGAGAGCCCCTAGCCGACAAACCCGGGCAAGGGTTGGGAAGGGCATGAAAAGGCCAACTCCGAGAGCGCCGCAGGCAGAAGGCAGCACGGCTGAATCCCCAGTGTGTGGAACACACGGTGAAGGAGAGAAGGCCAGGGAGGTCGAAGACAGACTGATCACCCAGGAGCTGGGGCAGGGAGGCCCCCGGGGCCCATGTGGCCTGGACCTGCAGGCTGCTCTGGGAGCTGGGTCTTGCTCTAAAAGAAATGGGAAGCTGCCAAAGCCGTTAGCAGTGGGGGGCTACAAGAGACAGAGAAAAGAGAGCAGAGGGTGGCCTTTTCGAGGTTCTTTGATCATAAACAACAGCAACAGAGTCTGGCTTACTTCAGAAAAGCTAATTTACTGGAAGCAGATGTTGTGGCATCAAAGGAAAGGCTAAACAACGGGGTCTTGAGAATGACAGGAACAAAGGAAATGCCACAGATCCCAGAAGTGGGGATTATAGACAGTCACCATCGTCCCCAAGAAGCTGCCTGACCACGTTCCAGTCCTTGTGCGCGTCTCTTGGACTCCAATTCCCCAGAGACAGACTCTGACAGCTCGGTTTGGGTCACATGCTCACTCTTGGCCACAAGACGACACACCTGCACTGGCAGACTCTCAGTTAGACAGCTTCCAAGGGGAGGAGGGTTCCCCCAAAGGGAAACAGTTGAGAAATTGGGGAGATGTTCCCAAAGAAGCGGGAAGGGATTCTGGACCAAAAAAAAAAAAAAAAAAAAAAATCAGGCATTTAAAACAGACTCTGGAAAAAGGCTAGAGGATCATTAAGGACAAAGTGAATTTACCTGTGATTTTGCCTAAGAAACAAAGTCAGGCAACACCATGTCAAGGCGTGGGCCATAGGGGAGGTTTGGGAGACAGGAAGTAGAAAAAAGAGGTACCAGATGGCACCTCATATCAGGTCACATGCCACACAACCCTCCCCAGGCCTCATTCTCTGACTCATCCGTAGCATTCAGACAGATAAGGTAACCAACCACTAAATAAATCAGCCGCCAAGCGATGGAGGGGTGGCAGAGGAAACTGAAAAGGAATTTATTTATTCCACCAATAATTATGTATAAACATGTCCATCTAAGGAAGAAGGCTGACTCTGAAGTGTCCCCCTGCTTTGGAAGGTTGAAGGAAGGGGTAAGCATTACCCATCCATGATATTCCGGATGTCAGAACAAAAAGCCAGGAAAACAAGCTGACAGACTCTAAGCAGGAAGCACCCCGAGACAGGCCAGAGCCACTTCTCTTGCTCCTGAAGGTCTATCACGTTAGAAGAGCACCATGGTTTCCTTCCTGGACAGGCAACTTCCCTCACCGTACGCTAATTCAATGCTTAATTTCTCACAGGAAGAACATTTCATTGTGGGTTGCAGGATCTTAAGAAATCCACAACGCTTCAAAGAACGTAGACATTGCAAAAGAACTACAGATAAAAAGGGCACAGGCTTGGACATTAGGGTGGGACGGAAAGCCTTTGCTTGCCTCTGTGCTATTTTGTTTCGCTGGAATAGAGCTCAAGGGTTTTTGTGCAATTCCAAGGCATCAGCCTGACAGTTTCAGAAGCTCTTATTGCTCCCCACCCACCCCCCCCCCCCCCCACACACACACTTTTCACGGAAGACTTCTTTCATTGCAATGAGATGAAAACTTTTTGGTGCAGAAAGAGTGGCATTGATTCTAAGGAAAGAGCTCAGAGATGAAACTGACATGTAATGTGTCAAATCTTCAAAACACCACTGCCAAAACCAAGAGATGTCTATTTGCAGAAAGGCAGTGCGGAAAATTGCGGCCACTTCCCACGGCACATGTTGCTTCCACGTGAAGCAAGTTGATGAATGCACAATAAGACCTTGAATATAGGAACGTGTGAAGGAAAAGTAGCGCGTGCTCCTTAAAGAGGAAACTCTTACTACTAACACGTTACAATAGTTTCCTTACTGGTCTCTCCAGCCTAGATCACTTTTTCCACTTTACTCCACTTTATACCAGCTCCCAGATTGATCTTTCTACCCAAGCACCACCCTGAACACTAGTGTGCTTACCCTCCTAAATCATTCTAAACTTAGCCCACTTTCCCTGAATTTTTCCTTGATGATTTTTGTCATATCTGTGCACCATCCAAAGTATTACTTCGTGAATACTGATTCAATTGCCTCATTTTCTTTCCTTTCCCTAATTGTAAGCAATATTATCATTACCATTTAAATATTTCCAGTGTACATTAATATAAATGCCTAACTGATAAACTCCAAAGTGTCCATCGTATGCCACCAAAAACCATCTCATACGTCGTCTAGTGGCACCACACTGTCCCCGGCTCCCACCGAGTGCCCTTCATTCATACACCCTGCACTCCAGCCAAAGCGGACGATTTGCCGTTCCCCCACACACACCACTCGCTCCAATGTTCGTCCCAGCTCTGCCTCTCAAATCACACTAATTATTCAAACCCTCCGCTGCCACCCCTTCCTGAAGTTTCCCGGAGTCACTCAGCTGGAAGGAATCTTGTCTCCCTGAGCAATCACTACACTGGAACTTCTCACTTAGGATTCTCGGCTGGCCTCTTCGAAGTACAAGGTTTTGGTAGACACCTTTTCTTTCAGAATATCCGGAGGCTTGCTGAGACCAGAGGTCACATCTTGTTACTTTGCATAAGGTCTTGCTCAGTTAACACTTGCTGAATCAAAGCAATCTCCTCGCTGTCCAGTGTTCTTTTTGGCAAAACACAAATCTGCTCATATCATTCTCCTGCTCCTCACAAAATAAAGTTTCGGTAACTTAGTAGACATAAAGAGACAGGGTCCTTCGTGATTTGGCTTGAGTTGCAGGGGAAAGCATTCTCTTCCCTCTCCCCTCACTCTCCCCTCACCCCTCTCTCTCCAGTTTGTCGATGTATTTTTCTCCTTCTTCCATAAAGCCAAAGTGATAAGGGATGCCCTTAGCTAGCAGACTAGGTTTCATTTAGTCCCTTTGTGAGTCCTGCACAGACAGAAGGATGGTTATTTTTATGTCAACTGGACCAGGGACAGCGTGCCTAGATATTTGGGCAAACATCATTCTGAGCGTGTCCGTGAGGGTGCTTCCGGACAAGATTCACAGTTGAGTTGGTAAAGTGAGTAAACCAGATTACCCCCCAATGTGGGTGGGCCTCATCCAAGCAGTTGAAGATCTGAATAGAACAAAAGGGTTGAGTAAGAGAGACCTCCTCCCACCTGAATGCCATAAGCTGAGATATTGGTCTTTTTCTGCCTCCAGATTTCAACTGAAAAATCAGCTCTGTTTCAATCTTTTTTATTTTATTTTATTTATTTATTTGAGAGAGAGAGAGAGCAAGAGAGGGGGGAGGAGCAGAGGGAGAGGGAGAAGCAGGCTCCTCACTGAGCAGGGAGCTTGACGTGGGACTCGATCCCAGGACCCTAAGATCATGACCTGAGCTGAAGGCAGATGCTTAACCCTCTGTTTCAATCTTAAGCCTGCCCGCTTTTGGACTAGAAGTATGCCATTGACACTGCATCTGCAGACTACAGATCTTAGGACTTCTCAACCTCCCTGATCATGTGAGCCAATCCCTTATCATATATATTCACATACATTGCTTTGGTTCTGTTTCTCTAGAGAACCCTACTAATACAGACAATCATACACCTTGCTTTAGAATATAAAGGTCCTTAAGATCTTGCTCTCAGTTTTGGGGGCCTCTGTCAAAACTTAGAAACAATAAGAAAAGTCACACAAAATTAAACCAGTTTATTGTTCTGTAATTTTTTGAAGTTTTTCCCAATCCAGGTGATGAAAATCTGTGAGATAGGATCATCTATGAGATATGATAAATATTCAGACTTGGGCCTTGAATGGGTTATGTTCTCTCCCTTCCCGACCCCCTGTAAAAGTGAAAACAAAAGTGAGTAGGTTATTCCCATAGGGCCCTATGGAAGCGATCAATTATCCTTTGCGTTTGTTCCCTCTCCTGTTTCCTGGTGCCTTCTCTTGCTTCACACATGTCTGCACAAGCAGGTGTGTGTTCCTTCCCCTCACCAGCAAACACAGAAGCGAAATAAGGATGAAAGGGAGCTACTGTTGCCTGCACGCTACATTGAAAGAGGAAATTCCAGGGACCTGTGACCAAGGGCTTGGGCCGTAATCAGGAAACCAAGGCCCTTGCCTTCCCTCTCTCTCTGGGCATCCAAGAAATGGCTGGTTTACAAACACTGAGCTCACAGACTATTTTCCAGCAACAATGGCATAGCAACAGTATTCATGCATTGCAAACCCAGGAGTCAAAAACTGTTCACATCCTGCTTATCAAAACCGAAGTTATGGGCACGTGGGTGGCTGAGTCGGTCAAGCATCTGCCTTCAGCTCAGGTCATGATCCCGGGGTCCTGGGATTGAGCCCTACGTTGGGCTCCCTGCTCAGTGGGGAGTCTGCTTCTCCCTCTGCTTCTTTCCTCTGCTCATGCTCTCTCTCTATCTCAAATAAATAAAATCTTAAAAAAAAAAAGGTTATGATAGCAGAAACACCAGCGGTAGAGCAGACTTGATATCCCAAACTACTTTCTCCATTGAAACTAAAACACTGGATAAAATACACCAGCATCTTTTTAAAAACACGTTGCTTAGCTAGCACAAAAGAAAAAGAATCTACAAAGGCCAAAATGAAGTGAAAGCAAGAATCCTGGGAAGTAAAGGCTCCGAGGCCGCCTCCGGCCCCAAGTTCCCGTTTCAACAGCTGCTAAGTCATACAGTTCATGAAGTAAAGTGTGAAATCCCACTAAGGTCAAGAGTCTGTTAGGAACCCCTACTCAAACCTGGCGTCCCTGCCCAAGGGCTATGCTCTCAAGGTAGGCAGAGTGAGGAAATAAACCCAGCACACGAAAGGGGCAACAAGGAAATGGATGGTATGATCTTGAGGTCTGGGGGGGCCTCAGGGGGAACCTCTCCTGGGAACTTGTAAAGCCAGCCTTGAAATGGGTTTGCAGTCTGAAGTAGCACGCTGTGGCCGTACTTGAGGTGACTGATCTGCAAAAGTCCAAGTAAATCCTCTCCGGAGAAACAAAACCTCAACTCAAGACACAAACATTTCCACAATCTTCCAAGGAAAATGAGCCACTTACCGTAAGAAAAGAGAAAGAAATCACACAATTCACAAGGAAACAAGATACTAAGATCAACAGGCAGAAAGTTCCAACAGGCAGCAAAATCAGGTGGCAGAGAGCTCAAGGGTTGAGATTAGGCAATCTAGAAAGTCGGCTTTTCCTACAACACCGTCCTTGTCTTTTTTCTCCTGTTTCCAAATGTAAATTTCCATCAGTCTCCGTCTCTCCACACCTTTCTATTTCTCCCCGAGGCTCTGCTCTTGCTTCTCCTTCAACCTGTCTTTCTCCACAGGCACCTTCCAAAAGCACTAAAAACATGTCCAAATCTTTCCATTGAGAAAGGAAGGAAAGAACAGAAAATCTGCTTCCCCCGTCCCGACTTGCTCTACCACTCCTATAGCTGGGCTTCCCGAAGAGCGGCTACAGTGACTCCCCCACTGTCCATTCACCCCTAAACTGCAGCCCAGCTTCCACCCCTAACCCCACTCTTCTGATGTAGCCCTTACCCCAGAGTCCTGAGGGACCAGAGCACCAAATCCAGTCAACTCTTATCTCACCTGGTCCTGCTGAGGTTCACACATCGTGCCTATTCCTCCCATTCGGAAACTTCTTCCTCCCCCCCACCTCTATGACCTCACTTTCTTCTGATTTTGCTCTTACATCTCCTGTCATCCCCAGCCAGTCTCCTTTGAGTGTTATGTCTCCTCTGCCCACTTCGTAAAATGTAGTTGTTTTAAAGTTTCCACTCTCAACACTTCACATCCGCCCTGGCCACATCATCCACTCTCATGGCTTGGAGCAGCCGTCTCACCTCTGGGACATGCATAACCCAGCAGTTTAAGAACTCCAGTATGAATAGTTTCAGAGAATCCATTTCCAGATCCCTCAATCGCCATGCGTATTCCTTCCTAGAGTCAATCTGCTTTGAGAATATGCGTGGGATCAAGCCCGTCTTCCGTCACAAGCTCCTTCTCACGCATCCTAAATCTGAGAAGGGCACATCTCTTCAGAGTTTACGGAAAAATCTCTGGGCCAGCAACTTAAAAAACAGCTGTCAGAGAAAAGAGTCTGGTGGTTGCCAGGCGGGAGGTGGTGGGGGATGGGCAAAATGGGTGAGGGGGAGTGGGAGGTACAGACTTCCAGTCATGGAGGGAGTAAGTCACGGGCATGAAAGGCACAGCATAAGGAATAGAGCCGACGGTACTGTGCCGGCGTTGTGTGGGGACAGATGGCAGCTACCCTCGCGGCTGAGCACAGAGTACGCGGATGGACTTGTCAAGTCACTACGCTGTACACCTGAAAGCAATGTCATATTGTGTGTCAACTATGCTTCAACTAAAAAAAAATTGCCGTAGACTCTGAGACTACCTACAATGACTGTAATACAGTGAATGACTATAATATGGGTAATAAATGCTCTTGTGAGTTAGGAGGGCTCCGGCTCTGCTTTCAATAAAACTGAAGAAAGACCAAATGGAGTTGTCAGCTTATCGATCATTTGATGATAGTGTTTGATGAGACATCTGTATGTGAATTGGGGTTTATAATTCCGAAGGGGTTTAAAGAACTGGTTGGCATTGCTATAACAACTTCTTCCATCCTCATCCACTCACTGATCTAAACAACGTTTCTCAGCATTAATATCAAAGCAATGAGAAATATTAAGAGAACTTATGCTGAGCCCTGTGTTGTTCTAGCAATAAGGAATATCCATCCATGGATACATGAAGTAGTAGAAAAAAATCCCAGCCCCACCAATCTCATTAAGAGACGCAGCTCCAGTAATATTTTACTTTTATGTTTACTAATTACATATCTAAACTATATTGTTATTTTAATCAGTAATCAATTGTGTACTAAGAATAGTTTTAATGACAGCTCAAGCTAGAATAAATTAATTAACACTTAGAGCGTTAGGGTCTTAAGAAGCAAAATTTCTTTTAATAAACATATAATAAGATTTGTTCAGACAAGTGTGGAAGGAGATTCAAGAAAAATGTTTCAAGCACTTTAGGATTACATTTCATGGAAAAGATGGAATGGAAATACAAGTTCAGGGAGAAAAAGGAAAGCTTTCAAACTTTTGATCTGTTAAGAGGAGTTTATTTATACATTTTTTTAAATGGATAATGAATACATACAAATATCGAATCATTATGTTGTACACCTGAAACTAATATACTGTTGTACATCCATTACACCTCAATAAAAAATTATTTGGAGTTAAGTCTCTCATCAGTGAGAAATATTTAAAAATTGAGAGATCGGCATCTACAAGCTTTGATCAAAAATTTCCTGTTGTCATTTCAAGCATTAAGCCTGATACATAAAAAGAAATGGATGATAGTAGGTAGCCGATCACACTGGCACCAAGTTTCTCCCAAGTGCATTAAAATGAGGGATGTGACTTTTTTTTAATGTCAATATTTAAAACACATTAGAAACAACATCTTTTGCGAACCTAAAAGTTAAAGAATTTTATATGTCAATTGAAAAATACATGAGGGCAAATACTGCATAATTCCATTTATATGATGTTACAGAACAGGGAAAATTAATCTATCATGAAAAAAATCAGAACGGTGGCTGCTTCTAGGAGGGATGGGGGTGTAGACTGACTCTAAATGGGCTCAAGGGAACTTTCTGGGGTGATAGTAATGTTCTATACCTTAACAGAGTTTGGGGTTAGAAAGGCAAAATCATCCGTCAAAAATCATCAAATGGTATATTTAAGATTTGTACATTTCATTGAGGTAAATTTTATCTCAAGAAAAAAAGAGAAATATAAACAAATATATGAACTGTAGTTCATGTTACGCATGCCGAAGAATTTAGGGGTGAAATGTATTGGTGTCAAAAATTTATTTGGAAATGTATAAAAAATAAGATAGATTGACAAATGGACAGATGTTACTAAAGCAAAATGTTTGTAGTAGAATTTAGGTGGTGTGTATATGTTGTTCACTGCTCAATTACTTCAACTTTTCTGTATGTTTGAAAATACTCACAAAAAAAATTGGGGAAGTATACAAACAAGAATATATTTTTTCGTAATTCTTTAAGAGTTGTGTGGGCGAAAGTTTGAAGACCGTTGGTTTCTATTATCACCATTTGCTAATGAATCTCTAACCTAAACTTACAGCCCAAACCTCTCTCCAGAATCACAATCATCTTTCCATCTGTCTCCTGGACCGCTCCATCTGGATTTCCCATCAGATCTAAAACTCAACAGATCCAAATATGAATTTATTGTCTTCCTGTGTCGGTTAGAAATACCATCAGCTACAAGTAACAGAATAGAACAAACAAAACGAGGGCAATTTTTCTTACATAACAAGAGATCTGGAGGAAGGTGGCTGTTGGTGTTGGTTCAACAGCCTCAACGATCTCCTGGCTGGCGGGTCTGCCATTCCCTTGGCCTTCCCTCATAGTCATAAAGTGTTCTGCTGCTCTAGGCATCATGTCTGAGTTCAAGATAGGAAAAGGGGGAAGGGAGCAATGCCAGTGACAACTGAACTTTTATCAATACAACTTCAGATTTTCCAGAAGATTCCCAGTGGACTTCCCCACAAATGCCATTAATCAGAACTGTAACCCTAGCTGCAAAGGAAACGAGGAGGCAAGTACTTAACTTCCCTATCCTCTAAATTCGATGTAGGATTGGGTGATGGGTGAGCCTGCCTACAGTATCTGTGACATTCTCCCCAAACCCTCTCCACCTCCTATACTCCCCGTCTGTGTTCACAGTTCCAAGACCTGGCTAGCTACCCAAGTAAGGAGTCCCAGGAGTCATCCTTAGCTCTCTTTCCCCTCTACTGCTCATATCTACCATCTTGATCTTTTCTCAGTCTTTGAATCTCTCTCACATCTGAGCCTCCTTCCCATACCTGCTGCCCCCGTCTTGGTTCAGGTTCTCACTTCTTCCCTGAACTGCTCTAACAGTCTCTTAGTCTCAAGTCTTGACTTCAAACCATGCTCCATGCGGCCCCAGCTTGACCATTTGAAAAACAGACCTCTAACCATCTTATCCCCTGCCTAGACCTTGTCTGTGGCTTTGCATAACACCTAGTTTAAAGGCTAACTTTCCTAGTATATCATGTAATGTAGTCCCCCAGTTTCCCTAATAACGTGCTCTTGAAAATGCGTGCAGTTAGAGTGCCCCAGTCCTGTCAAGGATCAGCTCCCCCAAGACACAACTTCCTAGAAGGAGGAGCTGGGGAAGTCGATATTCAAATTCCAAACCTGTTGTGCTAAGCAGGCAGCCGTCTGTCTTCAATACGTTTGTGCTAAACCATAGTATGAAAGAACAATAGATTTACATGCTGTAATAGGGGTTCTGTTCCCAGAGACTACAGAATATATCATCTCTAAATCCATTGTGTCTTGGAGACATGAAAGTCAACAATATATTTAAAGTATAATATCATTGCTATTCATTCGGTTCAGATATGTACTGAATGCCCACTATGTATCAGACGCTACATTTTAGTTCTTTTCCTTTATAGTAGAATAGAGATGACAGATCTAGAACAGTGTTCGATTGAAGCTATTTGCCTCCTTCTGCATACCTAATGACTTCCATCTTGTTCTCTATTGCACTATTTAAGACTTATTCTTATCACCAGAGTCAGCACTTTCATTTTTCTGTCTTCTACTCATTTTCATAAATAAAATTCATTAGATATTCAAACAAATGTCTAAAGACACAGATGGAGGCAAAGATGGCAACATGGTAGAAACTGGTTGATTGATAGAGTGCAACATGATAATAGCTAAGCTTTATAGAGTACTTATGCTGTGCCAGGCACCATTCTAGGCACTCCACAAATAGTAACTCCTTAATCTTCACAACTCTATGAAGTAGGTACTATGATCACCATGTTGCAGGTGAGGAAACTGAGGCCCAAGGGTCGTTTTGCACCTTTGTCAGCTGAAAGCTATGCCCAGCAGCCCCCCAGACTAAACCCCTGTCTGCTCCACTTGAGCTAACTACATTTCTCCTGGTTCCAGGGGTCTTCGGTCTCCCCAGCCCCGAGCTTTTGCACATGCCGTCCCATCTGTCTGGACTGCTCCTCCTCTGCTCACAATCATTCTTGGAGACCAGGTGAGGCCCACTCTCCTCGGTAAAGTCTTCCCTGTCTAATGAGGTGAGGTCAGGCTGTGCTGGCCAGCGCCTTGCCCAACCTCTTCACCCTGCTCTATTTATGTGCTCACAGCTCGCTCGCTCTCTACCACGAGATGATGCTACCAGGCCTGGCTGTCTCCTCACTGTTGAGTCCCCGGGGGCTTGCTACTATGCCTGGCCTATAACAAGCACTTAAAGTTTTGCTGAATTGATGCATAGGATCCCTGGATTTTACACTTTCTTGTCGCCCCCACGCCGTCTGGCACCACATACTGCAGACTCAGTCAATGGGAGCGGGAGCCTGGTTTCCCAGCCAGCAGCCTAACTTAATAAAACAGAGCATAACAAAACCCGCCCCCTTTTCTCCCATCTCCACATCACAATAATCCCCGAGGATCTGAATTCCTTTCCAAGCCCTCCCATCAGTCGAATCCAGGGGGACCCCAGGGGTCTGAGTGACTCCCCTCCCCTGGGTAGGCGGAGTAGAGTGGGGAGCAGCCATCAGGGCGAAGGGCAGCCGCATCCCGCGCCTTCTGCCAGTTCTTGCCTATTAAGGTAAGAGTTCTCAGAGGAGCGCGGGAGGGACCGATGGAGGGCCCCCTAGAAGAGGCCCCGCGGCCTGTGCGCTCGCCCGGCGCCGGGGGACCACAACCCCCGGCCGCGTGCCCCGCGACAGGTACTGCCAGCTTCAGGGCGGCCCCGGGTCCTACTTTGCTCTTTTACCCGAGGCCACCTTCCTAGGTTTCCATAGCCACCGGGGCCGCGTCCTCATTCTCTACCGCCACCGCAGGCCTTAAATGAGGCTCTGCTCAGGGCGCTGATTAAATGGGTCTCGGGTCCCCAGCGGACGCTCCTTCCGCGCAGATGCCCGCAGAAGAACCGAGGGCGCTGCGCCCGCTGAGCCCTGCATCGGGGGGGACAGACTCGTGTTACGGGGTCAGAGCAGGGGACGCGTCCTTCCGGCAGCCGGATCTGCGCCTCCTCTGCGCCCCCACCCCACGCCAGCCTCTTGGGGTCCCCCGGGGTCCGCTCCAGCCCGGCGCCCGGCCCGGGCCCCGCCCTGCCGCCCCGCCCCCCAAAGGCCCCGCCCACGGCCTCTCGCGCTCCGCCCCCTCCCCGCCGGCTCCCGCCGCTCCCGGCGCTCAGAGCGCGGGCCTGGGGACTCGGGATCCCGCCGCCGGGGCCGCAGCATGGGGCGCTTCCGCGGGGGCCTGCGGTGCATCAAGTACCTGCTGCTCGGCTTCAACCTGCTCTTCTGGGTGAGACCCGGAGCCGGGCAGGCCGGGCAGGGGAGGGTCCGGGCGGGGGCGCGGGGCCGGGGTCCCCAGGGAGCTGGCCGCTGCGGCGTCCGCGCCGGGCTCCAGGGTGTTCAAAAAGGCGGGGGTGAGGAAGAGGCAGACAAAGAGGGAGGGGAGGGATAGCGGGAGGGAGGGAGGGGGGAGCGCCGAGAGAGGGAGAGATTGAGCAACAAGAAACGGTGGAGGGGGGGACACCTTGTGGCTCTTCCCTTTGAGGGACCTCTGCCTCAGCTGGTGACTCCAGGTGCGGGGACACCAGCCCCTCCTCACCTCCTGAGGAGTCGGCTCCCCCCTGCCTCCGGGGCACTCACCCCTTGTCGCTCTGCCTTTCCGCCGCAGCCGGGGCCTGGCCAGGGCGCTGGGAGAGAAACCCCTGTGCCCGTGCGGGGGCTGCCAGGGGTGGTGCCCCAAACGGCGTGTGTGGAGACACCACCTGGCGGTGATGGTTTTGTTTAAGGAAATTGGGGTAGGAGTGAAAATGGTATGGGGGGGGGGGCAGGTGTCGTCCTTATTCTGGATGTCAGAGGAGTGTACCTGGCCGGGAGGAGGTGGTGGTGCTCTTCCGTGAAGGGGATGGACCGAAGAGAGGGGCTTCCAAAGGACAACAGCATCTCCCCACAGCCTCTGCTAAATACCACAGATGATCTCATTCAACTTTGCATTGAACAAACATTCCCCGGATTAGTGGTTCACAGAGAGATACGGCCATGCCCCTTGTTTCCTCGATTATTGGGACAAGATTAGGGCCACACCATCCCTAGATCCCTGGATACCCTGTCTCAGAGCCTGGAAGACCGTAAGACAACGTCTAAAAATTATCTTGTCTGCACATTCCTCTTGGGCTTTCTCAAGAAACCGTCAGTCAGTATCACCGCTCAGTTAGACCCTGGGGGAAAATATAAACCTTGCTTTGGGTGAACAGGTTCCCAACGCTAGTGGGAGCAGCAGTGGCCTTTGAAACCACTAGGAGAGAGGAGGATGGCGATCGTCCTATCCGCTCCAGGGAGTTTGTCTTCCCATGACTGCAACTAATGAATTATTGAATGATGGGCTCTGCTTGCGTCTGCCAACCCATTAGCCCAGATGCCTGGGTAACTCCAGCAACTCTAACCTCTCAGAAGACAACTTGCCAGGCTCAGCATCCTTCAGCAGGGGACGGTAGGAAGGAGGCACCCCAAAGACGGCCGCTGAATTTTAAAAAAACACATGGTTTTTGTACACCTGGCATTTACACTCAGCATACTATAGGGAGGGACATTTTTAAAGGTCCTTTATGTTGTGCTTTTTAATAGTCTGGCTTAATTGTAAAAGCTGTTAATTATAGATGTCGTGCTTCGGTGACACCCTTCGCTCTCACTGCTTACAAATTCAAAACAAGTTTCCTATCAGCCTCAGAAGGACTTCTCAGGCTGGGCTCAGTGCTTATTTAGTGCCTGATGTTGTGCCAGCCTTTCCAAGGATCACAGGAAGCATTTATTGAACGTTTTCAGTGTGTCAGGGACAGCGCTAAGCACACTGCATTCCTTATTACACTTAATCCTCACAATGCTCGTGTGTATAATATTGTTATCGTCATTTTTACGGATAAGGAAACAGAGGCTCACGTCGCTTGACTTGCCCAAGGTCACATAGCTAGTGTGTGGCAGAGGTGGGACTCAGACTCAGGCTCTATGGCCTAAGCACTGTGGCACAGGACACTCGTAAGCAGTGGTTCTCGTAGGGTAGTTCCTGGACAAGCAGCATCGGGATCTCCTGCGAACTTGTCAGAAATGCACGCTCACGGCTCCATTCTAGGCCTGCTGAAGCAGGAACTCTGGGGGAGGGACCCAGTAACCTATGTCAGCAAGCCCTCCAGGGACTTCTGATGCCTGCTCACATTTGAGAACCACTGTTAAACCATGATTAAATAAGTATTATAAAGATAATTTATAATATATAAATATAAATAAGTGTATGTAATTTGTAAATCTAAACTGCTGTCCTCTGAGCTGCTGATGTTGTTAAGGAAACAAGTCCAAGGCACATAGAACAACAACAAGTTAATAAGTAGATAATCAAGTGACAAGTATCACACTCTGGCCATAAGCAGAGTACAGAAGGGAAGTAGGAACAAAGTGACGTTTGAGCGTCTGCCATGTGTTAGCCACTGGGGTTAGCCACGACCTGTTTTACATATGATCTGATGAAGGAGTTCAGAGAAAGGTGGGCGCCTGGGCGGCTCAGTCAGTTAAGCGTCTGACTCTTGATTTCAGACTCAGGTCATGATCTCAGAGCTGTGAGATTGAGCCCCACATCGGGCTCAGTGAGGAGTCTGCTTGAGATTCTCTCTCCCTCTCCCCCTTTCCCTTGCTCTCTTTCTGGAATAAATAAATCTTAAAATAAAATAAAATAAAATAAAATAAAATAAAATAAAATAAAATAAAAACGAGTTCAGAGAATGGATCACAGCAACAGTGAGGCATCAGGACAGTTGTCCTGAAGAATAGGGTGTTTAAGCTGGACCTCAGAGGACTATAGAACGAAGACTGGCAAGGCGGGGGGGGGGGGGGGGGGTGACCGGCCACCCACCAGCAGAGGAACAGCACAAGGCTGAGTGTGACTATCATCTGACAAAGGGGTCAGGCTTGAGAGCAGAGATCCCAAGCAGGGTGCGCTTGAGTAAGCCACTCTTACTTCTAGGTGTCTGTTCAAGTATACAATTGGGGTGACAGGGTTGTCAGGAGGATTAAAAGGAAATATGTAAAGTGCCTGACCTCCTCTTCTTATGAATCTAGCACATAGTAAGTGCTCCAAAAACATTGTTATTACTGCCTGCACATAGGAGCATTCAGTGAAAGTTAGCTCTCTCTCCCAAGTCCCTTAATTTGGGGGAATAGCATCTATGTTTGCCAAGTGACTTGCAGCTTGTCTTTGTTTTGGGATGACTACACATTATCCTCTCCATTTGTACTTGTGAATTTTACCCCTAGAACTTGGAATGCTTTGAGAGCAGGCATTTTTTTTTCCTGTGATGTTCACAGTTACATCTCCAGTGCCTAGAACCGAGCCCAGCA
The DNA here is from genome assembly GCF_023065955.2 of Ursus arctos. Classification (NCBI taxonomy): domain Eukaryota; kingdom Metazoa; phylum Chordata; class Mammalia; order Carnivora; family Ursidae; genus Ursus; species Ursus arctos. Next base: position 11,226,058 of record NW_026622786.1, read on the forward strand.
CACAGGAGGCGTAAATATCTGTAGAAAGAATGAATCAGTCAATCTGCAGGTTAGAGCACTTGGGACAAATGGCCTTCCCTGTTTGCACTGATAGTCAATGATCTGGAGGACTGATCCTACCTCTTCCTGCACGTTACCTGTTGATTTGTTCTTTGCTTGCACAGACTGAGCCCAGGAGGGGGCTGTGGGGCCTTCCTCTCCCCCAGCTCCATGGGAGGGTGGGGACCGAGGGTGTCTGAACAGCAGCAGTTACGGGAGGCCTTCCCAAGTCTTAGAGGTACAACCACCACAGGGAAAGGGCCAACCGAAACCAGTACATAATGCTTTAGGGGAAGGTGATTATTGGGGATAAAGTATCTAGATACCTGCCTTCACTGTACCTGAGGGAACCTGATTCCAGAAAAGCCCCACCCTAGTTTCTGAAGTTGTTTTTCCTGGTTGGAGGGGTTTGTGGGAAGTTCTGGAAGGGGCAGAGGTTGGGGGCTGGTTTTCCTAGAAGGCTAGACTTTATCTGTGACGCCAAGTGTCTTATTCACTCACCCTTTGCATGCTTGGGTGCCTGCGCTTCCGAGATATAAGGTCCCCCTCAGTGACCTCACTCTCTTTCCTATCAGGAATTCACCAGAAGGCAGGCAAGGAGGTGGGGGCCAGTGTGTTCTGTGATCTGCAATTTGTCCCTTTCAGTGACCACACTCTCTTTCCTATCAGGAATTCACCAGAAGGCAGGCACGGAGGTGGGGGCTGGTGTGTTCTGTGATCTGCAATTTGACAAATCGATTTGCAGCCTCTGCTGGCAGCTCGGTTTAAGGAAGTTTCCCTAGGCTGTGCTCCTGATTTTATAAACATTCAGCTAGACCCTGTCAGAGCCAGCACAGCACTGCCTGGCCCGGGGCCGCTGACTGTGTTCACCACTGCATTTTTAAAAACAAAAGTAAAGCCTAGCCGTGAACCCCACTAAATTCATTTCTGTTATCATGGTTGGTGTCTAACATGGAACCCCTCCCAACATCTGTCATGCCTAAATTCGGACGCTATAATCAGCACAGCATATGCCCGTGCCTCTCATTGGAATCACCTTTATTTTTTTTTTCCTCTGTTGCATAGCAATATAAATAAAACACCACAGTCCACCAAGCCGCATATGTTGGTTTAGAGAAAAACCTGGGCGCTGTTTATTCCTTGCTGTATTGTTGTGCGCTCAGTGTTTTCCTATCATTGTGCTGTACTGAGCAACTCGGCGTTAGCGACCGACAGGAAGCAGGACTGTTCATTGTGGAAAGTCACATGCCATATATGGCTTGTCTGAACTTGCTCTCCTTTCCTTCTCACCAGCATTCGTGCAGCTTTGGGGGTTCAGTCAGTGATGCCTAATAGGCGCTGTTAGGAAAGATCGTGCCCCCGAGCCTGGGAGTGGAAGGTGTTTGATGCTCCCGCGGCTTACCCAGGTTGCCGCCTCCTCTTTCTCAAACTGACTTCAAACAGTAATTTCAGAGCTACCACCTGTTGGAAATACTGGTTTAAAAAAAAAATACCTGAAGAAAGTATTCTTTGGGGTGCACCCAAAAGCTAGGCCACCCCAGAAGGCAGATAGGAATTTCCTTGGTCTTCTTGTACAATAGTCTTCCTTTCTGATTTCCTTTCTGATTTCCGTCAAGGTGGGAAGACAGCAGTAGAGGCCAGCCTCCCCTAACGTGGACGAGAGGCACCTGGCATGGCCAGAAGGGGCAAGGAGTCTATGATAGGAGCCAGGGGGCAAAGGCTAGAGTGTCAGCAGTCCGGCAGACCTCGGACAGGCCCAGGCAGGATGGCCGGTCAGAGCCAGGAACTCAAAGCCAGGAAGGTGGATGCTGGCATCACACTGCCTGGGTTGACTCTTGCCTGTATTATTTACTAACAAGGGGACCTCGGACATGTTGTTTGACCTGTTTGAGCCTCAGTTTTCTCATCTGGAAGATGGACATAATTAGGTACCAACATCGATCTGTAATTTTTTGTGCAGATAAAATGAGTTAATACCTGTCAAGTAGTAAGTAGTATGGTCCACGTGCATAGTTAATACTCAATAACGTAAGATATTAGTAGTAGTCATATTTAAGCCCTGGAAGCACAAGCAGGAACCAGAATCTAAGAGGTTCGTAAAAATAAAGAGAAGTGACAAAGAGGTGTCCTAGGTCCAATGCTGAGAAGCGTTCCATAGCTTCTCAGGGGCATGGAATCCGAAGGAGAGATTTCCTCTTCTGCAGGCACCCGGGAAGCATATGCTGACGACCTACTACGTGTCCAGCACCCTGCCAGTGCTTGGGCCTTCAAAAATGAAGATACAGTCCTTGACCTTGAGGCACTCATGCCTCTAATTAGGAATCTGTTTTGCCTTTCCTGTAGTTTATTTCGTCTCTAGAGTCTTTGCTCCTTGCGTCAGTGACTGTTTCTTGCTGGGATCCTCCTTGTCACGTCCCTCAGCCCCTAGAAGAAGTTCAGCAGTGACTGGCAAAGCTCCAGCTCACAGGACGGCATGCACGGACGCCAGCACAGGTGCCCTGCCCTGCCTCTCTGCGACAGAGGGCAAGCCTTGGGAAGGGATGGGAAACCTTGCTGATTGTTGCCCCTCTCATTTCAGTGTGTAGACACATCATCTGAGGGTCTTGTCCAGATGTACAGTCTGTTCAGTAGATCTTTCTTTTTTTTTAAGACTTATTTATTTATTTATTTATTTATTTATTTATTTATTTATTTCGGAGAGAGAGAGCACGTATGTGCACAAGCATGCAAGCCAGGGAAGGAGATAGAGGATCCAAGCAGACTCCCTGCTGAGCGCAGGCGAGGAGCTCAGGCCCAGGACCCCGAGATCATGACCTGAGCTGAAATCGAGAGCTTAACCGACTGAGCCTCCCAGGCGCCCCAGTAGGTCTGCATTTCTAACAAGCCTCCAGCTGATGCTGATGCTGCTGGTCTAGGGAATACACTATGAGAACCATTGGTAAAGACCTACTGGTGGCTCTCATTTCTGAAATGGGGCAGAGGGTGCCCTTGGTCTTGGCTTCCTTGTAGCACTTCTCTTAATTCCAGTTACGATTTTACCATTACTGTTGTAAGCCCTTTTCTTTAATATTAAGATTTGATGGTTTCTAGCATTACCAGATGGCCACGTGTTCATTGTCCATTGCATTTCACTGTGTAATTCTAGAACATCCAAGCAGTGTCCGTGGGTCTCCAATTCGTGTGGCAAAAGAGAATATAACCTCTGTCCCCTACCTTAATGTTGACAATTAACATCACAACAGGGCTGTTCTCCTAAACTAAGCGATGCTGTACTGACTACTGAGACCATGTCATGGTTGCTAAGGAATCAGGAGAAGGGACGGAGGAACAAGCAAGTAAAATGAGAATATCAGATTGGCCTGGAACACATCTTACACATGGGTCAGGGTTACCTGGGTCCACCTTTTCATCTTTTTTGGATATAATTGGGAACAAAAATAATAATGCTAATTAACGTTTGTATGGTGTTTTATTTTACAAAATGCTAAACACGCACATTATCCCATTTGATCATGAATTGCAGCAATCCTATGAAATAATGTAATTATCCCCATGTTACAGATATAGAAGCTGAAAGTCAGGCCCAGTATCTGAGAGAAGCAGGAGAGCTAGGTTGAAAACACTACAGATCAGTTTAAGGCAGAGGAAAAGCAAGATGGGAATTCAGAAAGGGTGTGTATTAAGAGACGTTTTTAAACTTAATTTCAGTAGCAAAAGCTTAAAGACTAGTAAGCGTGATATAAATGCAAGTTGTGTGCTGCTGCTTTTCTGAGCACATTTTGTACACTGGCTTCAATCCTCACAGTGACCCCCTGAAATAGCAGCTGTTGTCACTGCCCAGTTGACACAGGAGGAAGCACAGGTAAAGAGTTTAAGAGACTTGCCAGGGACTCCGAGCCAGCCAGCGGCAGGGCTGGGGTCCTATGCGTGGCTCCGGAGTCTATGCTGCCCACCACTGCAATCTGCAGACGGACACGAGAGAAGGTTGGAGCAATGACAAGCATGTGAATTCCAATATGGCGGCCATGCTACTAATCACATGTGGCTATTCAAATTTAAATTAATTAGCACTAAAAGAGATTTAATATTCTGCTCCTAAGTCACAGTAGCCACACGTCAAGTGCTTGGTACCTATAGGTGGCAAGTGGCTGCAATATTGGACAGCACAGAGGGAGGACGTTAAATGTACATCACTGGAGAAAGTTCTATTGGAAGGCTTTTAGCCTAGATATAGTTATTCTTTCTCTCTAAACCATTTTTTTTTTTATCTCTTATTGGGTCTTATAAAACTAAAACTAATGAGAGAGGGGGAGCATAGCTTCTAGAAAGGGGCACTGACATATTGAGTATAGATGATTTAGAAAACTGAAGGGATTCTAGCTGTCCTGGAAAGAGCGTAGAGCTAAAATAAAAATAAGTAGAGAAAGGCAGCAGAGGACTTTGTTATTGGTACTATGGGAGTGGTGTTTCCTACCTTGGGTAGGATTCAGCTTTCGGTTTGAATGTAACATTAGCAAGTCTACCACCATAGTAACACTAAGTGCCGGGCACTCCCCGTTCTAAGTGTGAAACTCAAACTTGTCTAACCTCTTAAGGAGGCTGTATTATTACCTCCGCTTTGCAAAGGAAGAAGCTGAGGATTTGAGCAATCAAGTGGCTTGCCCAAGATCACAGACTAGTAAGTGACAAATCTAGGACGCCTAGAACCCCCCCCCTTTTCTCTGCTGCAGCTTCCCGACACCACAACACCACAGCTCTGTACAGTGGATGTTTTTGTTATTATTATGCCTCAGGGCATCACTATGCAGTCTGAATACTCAGAAGAGGTAAAAGTTTCTAGAAGAGCAGTCAGCAATGTTCCAAAGTGCATGCCAAGTCCTCTTCCCCACCATGATGGTGATTGGGAAAAAGTCACCTTATAAACTGGGGCAAGGAAATAGGGCAGGGACGGCAGAGCCCCCAGTGGGGCAGGGGCTGGCGCTCAGCCAGGAAGCCCACTTGCTTGCCCTGCACACGCTCAAATGGGTCCAGCCCCTCAAATGACCCAGTGCTGCCTGCCTTCAAGACTCAGACGGCTTCTGGCAAGATTGCTGTGAAGTAAAAGCTAGCACACCAAGCTGGACTTTCATGATTTCTCCGGGATTCCATCCAAGCTAACTTTGTAATAAACCCAAGCTTTTAGGCTTGTTCCAGGATAACCTGAGTTCTACCTGAAAGGTTGTTTTTTTTTTTTTTTTTTTTTTCTGCCCTTGTCTCCTGGTAAAAACTAAAACTGGGTGGAGATCATTTTCATTGATTGATACGTAAGAATCCTACTTTCTCATGAGTAGTTCTTTCAAACCGCCTTGAAAAATACTAGGCTGTAAAACAAATATTGTTAAATGCCCAGTCTTTGCTCATAGAAAGCTCGATATAGATGAGACATCACAGTAGGCATTGTAGCCTCGGGATAAGTGTTTACTAAGAGGGCGAGCCTGAGATAAGAGTCAGCCGATGCTGCCGGTGTTGCCAGGAGGAAGTCAGAGAATGTCGAATGTCGAGAAGACCATGACTGTCCTGGAAATCATCCACTAGGGGAGGGAAGGCAGACATTGGATTTCGTTCAGTTCGGTGACTTAGTGGATTGGGTCTTAGTTCTGTTCGTATTTGATCTTCACTGAATCAAGCCATCTGCTCACCGGAATCATGAGCCAGCAGTCTGAGATATTTGTGTTGCTGTCAAAGACAACTATCCCGCCGTCCTCTTTCTCCTAATTCTTGCTGATCTCTCCTCCCTCCTCCTTTGCCCTGTATTTCTTTAGAGAAAAGGCCTTGTGCAGAACCACTGACTAAACTCAACACGCTTTCTCCCACCTGTCTTGTATCTGCTTGGTCATAACAGCAAGCTTTCCCCCACCCCAGGTTAGTTTCCTTCCCCTGAGCCCAGAATGTCCCCAGCCCTTCTACCCTGCCTCCCAGCAATGCCAGTCAATCCACACAAGTCAATTTCCTAACGACCTAAAAGCAAACAGAAGAAGGTATGTTCGGCTCAAATATATAGCCCAGCATTCCTTCCAGAGATGAATTGCACACTCCTGATTTGGTCATGGTCGTGATTGCAGAACGCTACCATCGGTGCGGAAAATTCAACACTGATCGGTTTTAAAATACATCCTTACCTGAAGGAAGTCTTTCGGGAATTTCTTAGCGTGTGCTTGTTCTCATGGAATCATTATGAGAAAAAATAATAGGGAAAATCAGAAACCCTGGTCTCTGACCAGCACATTTCCAAGCTAACGGCTGCCTCATACTCGCTGCCCCAGCGCTGCCTCCAGTCCCACCTCACCTGCTCCTGACGTCACGGCAAAGGCGGGAAGCTTCCTCGCAGGTGATTTTGCGTGGATGTCCTATGGCATTGGGCTCTTGTATTTCTTCGGACAGAATCCTTGATCTTGAGAAAGTGCCGTCTGACTCCTTGCCTTGCTCTCACTAAATAAGAGGATGAAAATCTTGGGAGCTGGCTTTCCTCTTGGAGAAAATTAGTGTCATCTTCCAGAGCAAATGTGCTTCTGACTTTCGCCTGCTAAAAGGACGGAACTCCATTACCCTTATGGTATCGTAATGCGGTTTGCAATCAGATCAAGATTGTGAGTGCTCATTACCTGATTGCGTCTGGGATGGGAATTGCCGCCAGGAGCAAGTATTAGCTTAAAAGCTTTTAATGAAAACTCTAGGGTCACAGTGTCATTGCCAGCTTTGTGTGACTTCATTGCAAAGAAGAGAATTGCAGATGAGTGGGGTTGGGTGGATACCTGGTGTTCACCCTGGGGACGCAAGAATACGGAATTGACCCTGTTCATTCTTGCATTCAAGTGCTGCTCTAATTGCATTAGGTGTGCTAAGCCCCTGCCTCTAAAGGGCATGTGCGGGTGTACCCTGGGTGTCCGTGCAGGCTGCAAGACACACGTCCCCACAGGCTTAAGAAAACACAGAACTGATACTACATGCACTAGTTTTGGTTTGTTTTTCTGTGGGAAAGTATTTTGCTGAGTCTATTCGACAGTGTTCACACCGTGCCTTCTGAGGTGTCTGTACGGTGTCTCCCAGGTGCGGATGTTTTTGAAAAAAGTACTTTGCAAAGAATTCCCTGGGTGGGGAGGGGTGGCAATCACTTCCATCAGCCTGTCTTAGTCAAGTCAGGTTGCCATTTAAAAAACAAAACAAAACACACAGAGTGCCTTACACAACAGGAAGGGATTTCTCACAATTCTGGAGGCTGGAAAGTCAAGATCAAGGCATGGGCTGATCAAGGTATTGGTGAAAGCTTTCTTCCTGGCTTTCAGATGGCTGCCTCCTCACTGTGTCCTCCCATGGCAGACAGAGAGAGAGAGAGAGAGAGAGGGAGCGTTCTGGGATCTCTTACAAGAGAATGCCATTATGGGAGCCTCACCCTCCTGACCTCTAAACCTAATCACCTCTCAAAGGCGCCACCTCCAAATACCATCACACTGGGGGCAGGGCTTCAACAGATGAATGGGGGAGGTACACAATTCTGTCCATAGCACAGCCTAAAGGGTACCTTTGTGAAGGTCCTCCACTCTTCCTTTGAACAGATGTCTGTTGGGAGCCTGCTCTGCACAGCAGAGGGGTAAGTGCAGTATACACCCTGTCCCCATCCCCATGCAGCTCAGGCCTTTTGATTTTTTTTTTTTAATTCCAGAAATATTTAAATAGAAATGGTTATATGAGACATGAAGTCAGGTATATACCCAGGCCAGGGTAGGCTTCCCAGAGGAAGTGACTTGGGAGCTAACTGCAGGTTGGGGGGGTGGGTAGTGAGTTTGGTGGGCAGGTAGGGAAAAGAGCTTTCTAAGCTAAAGAAATAGCAAGAGCAGAGACCCCCAAGTGGGAGAAGGAACTGAAACTGTGTGGCTGGAGGATCTGAAGACCACTGTCTCCCATCGAGGTGAAAAAACATGTGCTGTGTGAGAACTTCCCCAAGGGAAGCTTTTCACCCAGAAAGGGGGCTTTCTGCTGGGGTTAGACATCAGACAGCAGAGCGGCATGTCTCAGGGTTGTGATCAGGGTTGGCTGTCCTCTTCTGGGTGCGGGCGGGGGTGGGGGGAAGCTAGGCAGCCTGGGGGACCCAGGTCTGGCCAGCGATCTTGGCACTTTTACATCTCAGCACTGCCCGATTTCCAACGTAGTGCCTTCCAAAGAACCACGTTCGTGATTCATGAAATTTTTTTTTTAAGTGAAAAAAAAAAAGTGACCTCAAGATAGAACATTTCATCAGTGATCCCAGGAAAGTAGAAGTAAATGCAGTTAAATAAAACTGAAATCCTTTAACAAGTTCTGCTTTGTGCTAAATGACCTATTTCTGACAGATAGCCATTACATAAAAGAAACTTCTGGCCCATCCACTTTGCTTTAAATGCTTTCTGAGCAGGTCCGTAGTCCTCTCTTCTGCTACTTCAGTTTTAGCACACAAATTGCCTTCTCTAAAAACATATGCTTACAATTTGCCACTTTGTGTCCTGCAGACTCTCTGGAATATGGTTAGAAACTGAAATCACTTGCCTATGAAGAAATACAATATAATATAATATAATATAATAATAATATAATATAATATAATATAATATAATATAATATAATATAATATAATTGTATCTGGTGTATCCTATTTAATGACGTGGATTGATATGTCACTATTCCTTTCACTGCTGCCTTTTTTTTCTATCTTATTACTTTTTAAATAATGGGCATGCTTTTGCCCTTGGAATCCTGTTTCATCACATTCTCTGAGTTTCTAACACACAGTTGGTACTCAGAAAAAAAATGTGACACAAAGAAATGATGACATCCCGCATCTCCTTGTGGGCTGGATCTGTGATTGAATTCTTACCTGCAAGGTTAGTGTCCCTCCTGGAACACCCAGTGGGAATCAACCTCTCCACGAGCCCCTGAGACCCTCCTGAGAAGGAGCTGAATCTTCCTTTCCTATGAACCCGTGGCTCCTGGCTCACAATAGATGCTCGATAAATGTTTATTAAGTGACTAGCATCAAAGTCCCACCCATGCTATTGCACGAAAAAAGTCCATTCCTGGAAAAACAATGTTTCTAGTGATAATTACTCCAAAGGCATGGGGATTGGTACCAGTCCTGGAAGCAGGGCAGCCCTCAGCAAAGTTCTTTAGTCAGTAGAGGGGATCCTTGGTGGTCCTCACTGCTCACCACACCCACTCCCCGGCATCCCTACTCTTGGCTTCAGCCATCACGTCTTTCTCTCTGGCTCCTCACTGGCTGGCATCGGGGAGCACTCATGCTCCTGAATGTTCCCATCAAAATGAATAGGTCCCACCTCCCCCTCCTCAAGGCCCTGCCATGGGCTTTCCAAGATGGTAGCAGGCTAAGAAGAAGCTGTGGGCCAAGCATGGTTGGCCCCAACTTGCCTTTTCCAGCTCCAGATTCTTCTCTCTGCCCAACACAGTCTCCAGGAAAGGAAGCGAAGCCTTACCTATGCTGTTGCCTCTCCCTGGTGTTTGCGCCTCCCTCCAGTCCTCCCCTGCTCAAGGACTTCAAATTCATTCTTCAAGGTGTAAATCAATGGCGTCTTCTGCTGAACACCGTTGTCGCGCTTCGCTCTGCTCCCTGGTGTGATGCTTTTCCCCTGAGCACGCTTCCTGCATTATATTGCACGTACCCGTTGAGGGGATTAGCTCCATGTGAGACTGTAAGTCCTGTCTTTCATCTTTGCTTCCCTGAAGCCTAGCGCGTACCGACCCGGGCCACAGTTGATTCCTTGAAAGACAGGCAGGAAGGGGAAGGAGATGAGAGCAGGGGCAAGAGAAGGAAAGGGCAGTCTCTCATTCCTTACTTGTTCTAACGTTGCCTGAGGGGCGATGCTGTGGCTGAGATTAAGAAAAGAAGAAAGAACAGGGAACAGAGGGGTTTGGGTCTAGAAGGGGTTAAAATTTAGGACTCCCGGGCTCGAAGCCTTTCCCCACGTCGTCGTTCAGTGAGATGTCTCTTCCCGGGCTTGGGACACACAGAGCAGTGGGCCCTCATAACACTAGCCTTGCTCACTTTGCTCCTGACTGGTCTGGAACTGGGGTGAATTTTTTCAGTTCAATTCCATTTCGAGGCTGAGGCTGATCAACCAAAGTCCAGCGACCAGAGTATTACAGGAGCCTTACAGGAATGGTCATTTTGGAAGGACCAAAGGGCTACGTGGTCTTTGTTGATGTCACTTTCCAAAGCAGTGATCGCTGTTGTCACGAGCAACCTCAGGCCTGACGGTTCCTCACCCACGTATTCCTGACCCGGCCAGCGGCTGCGTGCTGGGAGGATTCCCTGCACACAGTGATGACATTCAGTTAAGCCGCAGTTTCCTTGACCCGGGAGGAAACCCGTGTGGTTTGGGGTTGGGGCTGTGGATGAGCAAGCGCAGATTTTTTCTCGTTGCCCCGTGGCTTGAAATTGCAACCTCTCTTTTCATTTTCCATTATGCATCAAGTACATCTGTGCCAGAAGTGGACAAATGTATTCCGTCTGGAAGGATGATCCCAGACAGCAATAAATTAGAGTCTGCGTACAGACATGCCAAAAATGTGGCCGCGTGGTAGGGTGTCCCTGGGACCAGTCACCTCCTCCACAGTCTGCTTGGTGGCTGCAGGCCTTGGCCTGACGCCTCTGTCAATAGATTTTGCTTTGTATTTGGAAACTGTCTTTCCATCAAGTCACCGCAGAGTCACGATGGGGAGGGTTGCCTGCGAGGCTTTGCTGGACACAGCTGTCCCAGGCAGCCTCGGGGAGCTTCTAGGACAGTGCCTTCCCAAGGCCATCACTCTCTTTCCTGCACCAGAACAGCAGTGACCTCAAAGCTGGTTTCCTCCCAAACTAGAGCACGGCCCAAGAAAACCCTCCCCGCTTTTTCTGGATTGAGCAAACTACCATATAATGCATTGAAAAAACAACATTTTTAAATGTACAAGAGTAATTACATGCTTCGTGCGGACAATTTAAAAGATAGAGTGAAAAGAAAAAAGCCACCTGTCATCCTACCTTCAAAGATAAATACTGCGAATGTTTTAGCACGACTTCTTTCAATAATTTTCCATGCCATGCTACCCTTTTAAAAGTGCAAAACTCTTTTAAAGCTGGTTCAGTCCAGCTCCTGTAGCTGTCCCTCACATTATCCAATTAGTGCTTTCCTCTGAGTACTGGAAACTTTTACTTATTCCACATGAGAGAGTCCAGCTGGTAGAGCTCTAGCCCTTCTGACTCCTCGGTGAAGTCACGCCGCTCTTCTGAAGACCCTGGCCTGGAGGGGAGAGAAGGGAATGGCTAAGTCCTCCTGTAAGTCCAGCCAGAGAGCCCCAAAGGGCAGCGCCAGGCCTTGACATGTAGCCCTGCCCATAGAGGGACCCTGTGTGCAGAGGGCTCTGCTCCGACCCTGCCTTTGATACCAGGTTTCCTTATTAAACCTCTACTTGTCGGGCTGCATCCCATCCTCTTGCCAGCGTCTGTGTCTGCTCTTCCCTGTGGGGACAGGTACAGCCTCTAAACTGTTCATCTGGTGACAGGTAGGGACCCCCACACTAACAACAAGATGGGTTGGCGGAACCAGGAGGCAGTCTTTACATCTGCTGACTTCCCCGGGCAGCTTGAGTCCAGAAGGTGCCCGGCGAATATCTGTTGATGGATCAACGTGATGCAATTCGGGGTGGGTGTTTGTGGGCGGAGCCTGCCGGCAGGCCGGCACAACACTCCTAGGATGGTAGAAAAGACCCCGCGTTGATGCGGAGCCTCACAAAAGCCCTCAGAGTGGCCCAGAGGAAACAGGCGATGACTCTACCAGCTGCCAGCCTGCCCAGCCACGGCCTGCGCCAGCCACACGGCCTCACCAGGAGCCGCACAGCACACAGACCATGCTTTTTCAGAAAATTATTTTTTCCTTTCTCACTTTCCATGGAAACTCAAAATAGCAACCAAAAACAAAACAAAACAAAACACCAAAACAAAACAAAAGAAAAAAAAAACGGCCGAGCCACCTCTCTGCCTGCAAAACCATCCCCAGGCAGTACAGTGACCAGGGAGGCCCCGGGGAGAAAGGGTTCTAGATGTTTCTGAAACAGCTTCTAACTGGCACTGCACACTCATGAGGTGTGGACGGGTTCTGAAGGTTGTGTGTTTCATTCCCATTTAGAAGAATGGGTTTCCCCCAGGTCTGAGAGTTCGTCTTACTGTTGGCGACCCAGAGGCTGAAACAGCCCCTTCTCACGGTGATGTTGGTCAGGAGGTCCGGGGTGCCCAGCAAGGGACAGCATGGCAGGGGTCAGATGCCTTCCAGGGGGATTGTGATTGGAACGTTCTTTTTGAGACACCTCCCCAGGCTGTGCTGTCTATGCCCAGCAACCACAGGGCAGCCCAGCAGAACAGGGACAGCTCAGCTTGGAATCAGGAAACCGCAGTTCTGATATCCCGTCTGGGGGCCTGGGGAGCTCTGAGTACGTCGTTTCTCCTCCCCCAGGAAACATGAAGGGCAGACAAGCTGATTTCTAAAGGGATAGCCTCTTCCAGCCTCTGTGCTCCGTGCCCCCAGCCCACTCTGGTGCTATGCGCACCCTGTCCCCTTCCCTTTGCTGAAAACCAGTGTTGTTTCCCTTTCAGCTGGCAGGGTCAGCTGTCATTGGTTTCGGACTATGGTTTCGGTTTGGAGGCACCATGAAGGACTTCTCATCGGAGGACAAGTCCCCAGAGTATTTCTACATGGGTGAGTGACTTCAGCTTCCCCGACCGTTAGCTGGAGCTGCCCCAGAGCCTTAGAGCAGAACCCACACCCAGACTTCCGTGGGAGGGGAAGTAAGGAGGCAAAACCTGAGCCTGGGGCTGGAGGGGCCATGTCGTCGGGGCGGGTGAGGACCCTGCCCCCCTACCCTGCCCGCTCCTCACATGGTTCATCAAAATCAAGAAGGACCAGTGTGAGAGCGCGGACCCACTGTGCTGCTTTCAGCCACACTCATTTCCAAAGAATTAGAAAACTCCCTTTTGCCCGCTGAGCGAGGTCGATACAGCACCAATCCATCTGGCCTGATGGGGCCCCTGTCGAGTCAGGGGTTTATTCGTGATCTTGTATTTTAAGTTATCTACGAGGGAGACATAATTCCGAGTGAAGAGACATCTCAAGGTTCGGAGGTACTCAGTCCTTCCCTAACTAGGGACTGTAGAGGGCAGGGCTTCCCCCAGCTGTGGGGAAGGGCTGGGGGGGGGGGGGGGCGGGAAAGGTGCCCTGCAATTCTGAGACTACGTGGTAAGTAGGGGCTGAGTGTTTCCCTGGGTTTAGTCCCTCTGATCTACTTCTCGTCCTCTTCTGCGGGCTGTCCTCACTCCCCAGCTGAGTGCACCCGGACCCTAGACTTCCAAAAGCCTGAGACCGTTGTCACTACAGGTCACAGCCCCGTGTGATGGGCCGTTGCATGGTCTGCGCCAGCCATGGAGTACATGGGGAGCATGGGGAGAAGCAGGATCCTGTGCGGGGCCTTTGCTCCCTCCTGTGCCCAGAAGAGCGCCGTCTGCTCCCTGGGACGGACGGAGCGCCCAGGCCCCCTCCGAGCCTTGTAAAGGGCTGCTCACAGCTCTGCTGCCTCCTCTTGCCAGCGACCTTCCCACAGCAGGGCCTCCTGAGGAAAGCAGCCGTAGCAGCGAGGATACTTCTAGAGGAAAGGAAAAACAAACGTACTATAACATGGGCGGCAGTAAGGACTGTCCACATTTCACCAAATCTTAGATGCAGTCTTTTGTAAAACACACAGTTCTTTTAAGTTCCACTAAGAGAAGAAGAAATGCTGCCAGTTCAACCCTGACATACCAGAAAATATGCATCCTAATTTTAGGGACATTAAAATGTGAATATGTCAGATGTATATTGAAATTGATGAAACACGGTGAAAGAAGTGTGGAGATGGGGACTCTCCAGAGTTAGCCCAGAGTTCAACAAAGTCATCAAGGACCCGGGTTTTTTCCATCTGTCCACTGGCCATCCTCGGGATGACCTCAAATGCATCCCCTCAGGTTTAAAAGATAGCTATGGTGGCTCCAAGTATTATATCCTCATACAGCAACGTCCAAAAGAGAGAGAGAGAAAAAAAAAAGGAAGTTTCACCTCACATGGCCCTTTTTAGGAATGAATACAACCTTTGTCAGAACACCCCCAGCAGACCTCTCCTTGCAGCTTATTGACCAGAACCATACTGTCTGCTCATGCTGAACGAGTCATGGCCAAGAGGAGAGCTACCGTGACTGGCTCTTGTGACTAATGGAGAGTCATCCTGGGCTTGGGAAGGGGCCCAGGCTCCCCAGAGGGCCTCTGACACTTGGACAAAGTCAGAGTTTTGTTACAAGGACGAAGCAGAGGAATCTGCCATCATACTACACACTGAACTGCTCTTTCCACCCACACGGTTTCCAGGTAGCACTCACCCCTCCGTCCAAAGCTAACACACACATTGAACATATTTCTCCTTGAGGAACTCCTGGCTCTGTGAACCTCCTCGGAAGCGTTCGCTGTCCCAGAGCGGGCCCCAGTGCCCCTGGACAAAGCTCAGCCTGTCCTTGTCCTGCGCCACCCCCAGGGGACGGATGTGCAGGAACAGTCAGGGGAGGGTAGCAGAAGGCATGCACCTCCCCTCGTGTTACTCATGGCTCCCAGACAGCTTAGTCCGTAACTGTTCCCTGTGATTTCTAACTCCGTTCGGCCATAGTCTCGCCTCAGTGCCCACTGGACTAACCACTACAAAGGTCTGGTCCCGTCATAATGGGATTCTTGCCTCTCCAGACATAGGCACTAATGAATAGCAGACAATAATCACAAGCGTATGTTAAGTGCTAATGGCTGGTACAAACAGAATCACCGAATTGAGAAGTGAGAAGGGGCGCCTGGCTGGCTCCGTCGGGAGAGCCAGCCACTCTTGATCTCGGGGTGCTGAGTTCAAGCCCCACGTTGGGTGTAGAGCCTACTTAAAAAAAAAAAAGATTCTGTGTGGGAAGAGTGGTGGTATGAGCCTGTGACTTTAGAGGTCACATTTAAAAAAGCATCACGGATTTCGGAGAAGCTTCTAACAACCCCCTGGCTGGCTCAGTACAGCCCACTACTCTGGATCTCAGGGTCATGAGTTTGAGCTGCACATTGGGCCTAGAGCTTACATTAAAAAAAGAAGAAGAAGTGAGAGAGAACCACTGGGGGCCGGCGGGACAAGCCTCAAGGTGGAGGGGTGTTTGAATGGGGCCTCAGAAGACCGCGTTTCAGATAGACTGAGTTAGGGAGAGCCTTCGGGACTCGGAGTTAGCACTGGCCAGTGTGAGGCGGCCGCCGCCCATCATTTCTCCAGCCTGAGGAAGAGATGGCTCGTTCAGGATACTCTTTAGGGTATCTTCCTCACCTAGCTCCTCCAACCACTTACAACTGCCCCTCAGGGTGAACAGTATTTTCTCTCCCTACTCTGAATTCAGCACTTACTTGGCGTCCTAACGTGATGTCAGTCGCAATAAACTGGTGGAAATCTTTTGCTCCTGTAATTCAGGCATGTGGAGGTTCAGGGTATCAGCCTTCAGCTGTCTTCCCTTCGCGTGCTGCCGGCTCTGCACTGGAATCCTAGTTGCCTCCTCTTCCTCAGGTAGGACTCTCAAGATTTTCCCACAGAAGCTGCATTTGTGCCCGCGGGTGGACGGGGAGGAGTCCGCCCTTCGTTAGGACCAAAGCGTGGGAAAACATCCACCCATTCACGTTAGAGGCAGACATTCTCCTTCCAGTCGCGCCGCAATAACTCATTGCCTAAAACCCGGCAACCCACCCCCCTCACCCCCAAAGTCGAGGCTGCAAGATGTGAATCTCGATAGTGTAATTCCTGAGCTTGAACTGGGACTTTGGGGCAGCAGTAAAGAGAAACCGTTTTTAAAAGACCATGAAGACCTGGGTTATATGAAAAACACGTAAGAAAGGCTGTCTCTCTTTCAATGAGGATAAACATCTGGCTATCTAAAAATCTCTTCATGGTGTTTTTAATTTGGGGATTTCATCAAGTATTTGGGTTTATGCAAACATAGTTATGCATTGAAGCAGGGGCTCCTCTATTCTTTCCCTCTTTTTTTTTTTTAATAGGCTCCTCCACTTAGGAAAAAATGTAATCTATTCATGGATATATCAGCCAGCATCTATAGTCCTGGGCTGTGGAGTCACACAAAAGAGGATGAGAACGCTGCGCTCGCTCCCATGTATCTTTGCGATCTATTTGAAAAGGCTCACAGAGTTAACAATTTAAATTCTAATGGAAACGAGCGTGGAACTAAATGCCAGCTAAGTGGTATTTGCCATGGGTGCAGCAGGGGTCATTCTAAACCGGTGAGGCAAGGATCTGATTTAGGTTTGAAAGACCAGGCTGTCATCAGTGAGCGGAAGACAAACGAGGACAGCAGAGGTTGTAGGGCAAAGACTGCAAGGCGCGTCCACGGGACAGTAATCAGCAAGCCTAGGCTGGGCAGACGACTCTGGTTGGAGTGGAACAGATTGGGGCAAGGTGGGAGGTAGGATTAGAAGCGCCAGGGAGGGAGGGGAAGGACAAACACACAGGGCCCTGAATGTCAACGCTTGTTCATTTAGTAAAGCAACAGAGGGATAATTCAGGGTTTGGGGGGAGGGATTGGCACTGCATTTTAAAGAGATTTTTCTAGCAGCAGCGGGATGAGAGGGGAGACAGAAAAGAACATGCTAGGTGACTGATACCATCAGACAGAAGGGCATCACCGTGCTGGTTGTCAACAGCAGGAACTGTGAAGAAAGAGGAAGACAAGAAACATTATTTAACACTATTATTGGACAGTATGAAAGTCAGGGACAGAAGGAATCAAAGTGGTAAAAGATATCAGTGACAGAAGAGTCAAGCCTAGCAGGAAGAATTCATGATTCTCGGTGGGAATCCGAGTTACAGGAGGAAGGGCTCCTGCTCAGAGGGGGGCAAGGTGTGCAGACCTGAGGTGTAGTGTGGGAAGCAGCCTCTCGTTATCCCACGAAGCGCTGAGAGCACTTTCACACGTGTCGATTTGGGTCCAACGTAAGAAAACCTTTTTCGTGATTTTGTAAGCCAAAGAAGCCGAGCCTACTCCCACAGATAAAGCTGAACTTTCTCCTTCATGGGTATTTAATTAACCACTAACGTGGCAAAAATCAGAATGGAGTGTTTGTCAATTCAGGAGATTCCTGGGTTGAGTAGGAGGGTGAACGAGTTCGAGGCAGACATTCCTGATCCTATTTGCTAATCTAAACTGAAGCAATATGAACGGCCCAAGACGCAAGAAATGTCGTATCTTTATGGATTTGTCTGTCAGACTCTTTAAATGGCAAATCACAGAAACTTGACGCAGGCTTCTTGAGAAAAACAGAAATTTCCTGACTCGCAAAACCGAGAAGTCCAGGGTTCGTGCCCGTCTCAGGGGTGTAGGTGATGTGGTCGGAGTCCAGCCTGTACCCATCCCTTGGCTCGGCTCCCCTGTGGCTCCATTCTCAGGCAGGTTTCCTCAAGATGTGATAACATGGCTGCTCACAGCTCCAGGTGCCAGCTCCCAGTAACCGTGGCAACGGAGGTACCTACTTCTTTCATCCCAGCAGCTCCGACTAAAGTCCTGAGCCTCACTGCCATTGGCCGTCTTAGGCCCGGGGCCTGTTCCCACACCAGTCATTGGGATGGGCTTGTTGGCCGAAGTCTGGCCTTCACATCTGCCTTCAAGGTTAAAGTCCACAGGGACGGGGCAGAGAAGATTTGTGTCTCTCACAGAGATGAAGAGGAAGTGAATGCTGGCTAGGGAAAACAACAGTCTATACGGCAGGGCCTGAGTCCTTCTGGTGTGTTCTTGGTGGCCTGGGGCAGGGATGTGGGTTCGCCCACCCTTCGTTCTTCTTCCTCGGCCACACCTCCCCTCCCCGGGTCTGCCCTTGAGTGGCTGGTGGTGAAGATGCTTGTGGTCAGTGCTCGAAGTTCGGGGAACCGTGTTATCAAGAATCGTAGCACTAGGTAGAATAAGGAGACAGAACCAGTGGAAAACCACAGGGGGTTGGCAGTCGGCCATGGTTTTCCAGCTCTTCATGGTGGGGCTGGCTCAGCCTGCAAGCCAGGTCTGTGCTGCTTCTGTTTCCCCTGGACAGTGGCAACCACAAACAGTCCTGGGACGTCAGACACCTCTTCTCCACTTCAGATAGTTCTTATAATACAAACGGACCCATATACATGTGTGCAGAAATTGATATGTCTTCCCTCAAGAAATAATTGTCCAAATAGGAAAGATACCTGCTCTCTGGCAGTAAAATGAGAAGGAAAATACACCAAGAGATCATTTATGGACTTACAGAGCCAACGGTGTGAGGTAATAGGACTTTAAAAAAGAAGCAGGCCTGGATTTTGGAAAATCTCGCTTCATGTCACAGGGTGGCAGTCACTAAGCTGTGTGTTTTCTTTTCAGAAAAAGTACCAGAGCAGTCCGCCCACGAAACTCTTATCAGCCCTTTGTTAAGGAGTGTTGGTGAACAGGCTTGGCACACTCAAGTGGCTCTTAAAGAAATAGAGCCTGGCAACGAGACAGACCTCAGGAACACACACAGCCTAGCTCCCTGCTTCTGGACAGATGACTGTAGAACTTTCTGTCTGTCCTTGGGTGGGGGGGGGGGTATGCTTTCCTGTCTGGGATCCTTGCTTCTTCCTTGTGATGGAGAGAGGTTCCCCTACCCTGACGTCACAGCTGGGGACAGGGCGGAGAGATCCAGCCCTGAGCGCTGAGGGGAGCAGGCGCTGAGGGGAGCCACCTGCCGCCCCTTCTCAAGGTCCTCTGAGTCCAGGCCAAGGTCTGGAGGCGGATGCAGGATGTCTGTGTCCCTGACAGGCTAACGTGGAGAACGGAGAGCCTGCAAGAGGGGAACTGCTGGGATAACTGGGGGTTTCCTACACTCTCTCCACTGTAGTCTCAGCAAACTCCTGGGGGAAGCTCCCCTACCCCCTGTCTTCCAAACCCCACCAACCTGCCCTTTGGACTTCCTGTTACTGTCCCTCTCCAGGGCTGCCTCCTGGAGGGACAGACACCGCAGGGGGCTCCTTCCAGGACTGCTGAGTGGGGAGCCGGCCCCTCAGGCGTCGGAAGCCTGGACAGGGCTGGAGCGCATGAAGCCGTGCCCGTGAGCCGAGGACGTTGGCAGGTTTTCTCCACGAAGGGGCTGCCCACACAGACAGCGGCCCTTTGGCTCTCCGGGGTCACAGGCTGCCCCGTAGCTGTCTCTCCCTGTTGAACTCAGAGTCCGGGAGCCTGGTTTCAATTGTGGCTGGACATTATGTGTAAGGAAAAGGTTCCAGGGCTGAACGCTGCCTTTTTGAAAACTCTGACTCACTGCGATCCTATTTTTTTACTTCTTGGTTTTCGGTTGTCCCTGAGAGTCGTGGTGGCTGCAGAAGAGAGGTGCGATAGCTTCCGTGGTTAAGACAGTTTCTCCAGAGCATTTCTACAAGCTAGAGTAGCATTTCCATATCACAGATAACGAAACGGACGAATAGGAGGATGTATGTCGAGGTCAGCTGACAGGCCTGGAGTTCTAGCTCCCAGCCCTGTATTTTCAGAGGAAACCCCAGACATCATCCTTTAGAGGCTCTGCAAGCCCTTTTCTCAAGGAAGAAAGAGCACCCTCCTGACATTTATAAATTGCTAAGTGAACAGCCTTTTCGCTGGGAGTCCCCATGCTTCGGGCTCGCCCTGGACCTGTGCCAGCGGAGTTAGGCCGTGCACTTTGGAGCCGACTCCCCAGCTCGGTGCCAGGGTCGCCCCTCACCGAGCTGTGCAGCGTCTGGCAAGTGTCTTGCATTCTCTGTGCCTCAGACTCCCCGCTGTGAAATACGAACCCTGATACGCCACAGGCCTCACAGGGGAGGGAGTTCGCGGGAGAGCGCAGCGCGCCGTGTGGGCTTGATTATGGTTATGGAGGTAGGTTAGGGGTTCCTCGGTGAAGGAGGAGGCGCGATGACGGGCCGATGCGGGGAAGAGAGGCAGAGGGGTGAGCGGTTTAGACGCCCTGTAGTCAGAATGAGGGAATGGCCGACGGCACGGAGGCTTCTCGGCGGCAGGTTCCCGCGCTGATGCCTGGCAGGTGCACAGTGCGGATGCCGCACGCAGCAGGCTGAGGCGTCAGGAAGGGGCGGTTGTCCCTAGTGCTGAACGACTCCGTGGCTCAGACACCTCAGGCTCCACCACAGCGCTCAATACCGACAGCTGAGCCTTCGCCGTCCCCACACGGAAGCCCCGTCCCCTAGTCTAGAGACACGCAAAGTATGCGCCCCCAGGGCGAGCTGGGAGGGAGAGCGGCAGAGGCCGAGGAAAAGCAGTCCTAGATGAAAAATGGTCAGTAGGCGGCTCCGTAAAACCATCTGCCGCCAGAAAGCCGCGGAAACTGATGACCATGCCACTATCCAGTCCCCAAAAGGGGGGAGCCATTTTAAAGCGAGTTGATAGAGACAAGGCTTTCTGGTTGTGGGGGAGAGAGGCCTCAGGAATTGGAGCTGCTGGGTCAGTTCAGCTCTAGGATTCCGAGAGCCTGAGAATGGCCTACTATACAAATAAAGCAGATTTTCTTGGGGACGTCAACACCTGTGTCCTCCTCGGCCCCGCGCCCATGTCCACGGCACCCCAGCCTCCTCAGCAGCAGCCCTCTTTCCCGCATTCCGGACCCTCAGGACCCCGTTCTCGGGGTGAGCTGGAGGGAGCCCGACCCCGGGCGGCTTTGTGGAGGTTTGCTGACATGTATTCCTAGCATCTCTCTCTCCCCAGAGATGGGCAATGGCGGACGGCTAGTCTGGTCAAGAATCCTGTCTTGTGCTGGGCACGGTCTAGATCGGGTGAATAAGGTTAGTTGGTGGACTTCACGTCGGCAGAGAAAGACAAATATGAGAACCTGCAAAAGCACAAAATGGAAGAGAGCGGGGCTGGGTCGGGTCCTGGTGAATTCGCTGGGGGCCGGAGCCCAGGCTGGAGAAGGATCCAGGTGGGCCCGGTCCCTGGGCTGTAACTCAGCACCGTCTGTAGACTGTACACACTTTCAGTGGGAAATCACTGCAACAATGCAGTCCCCCCCACCCCCCCGTGAGACGTTTTGTGAGGGGACTGACGAAGGTGGCAAGGCTGCTGCCTGCGGCCTGATTGAGCAGGATGGAAATCGGGGCTCCAGGCCTGTGTGTCCTGCCTGGAGCCCTCATGCCTCTCTGAGGCCCAGTAGCAAAACAGAATTAGAACCCTTGCCTCACCTAACGGGCTTGTTCGAGAAGCCAGTGAGATGATGGAAATGAAAAGGCTTTGAAAAATAAAAATTTTAAAACAACGAGGTGTTGAGGCCGTGGAGCCAACAATAGCCCTGTTTTTATGACGGAATCATTTCTCTCGTGACCACATCCATTCCACATGAACTCATTCTTTTAATGAAAAGGAAAGGGGAGGAAGGGGCCGAGCTGGCGGGGCAGGAGAGAGAGAAATACCTGCCATGGGACTGCAGACGCAGCAGGGCTTCCCCGTCCCCGTCCCGGAGGCCCTGAGAACAGTCTGGGTGGTACAGGAAGGGGAGCAGCCTGGCCTGCCACCCATCTGTGTCAGGGACCCCGACAGATCTGCCCACAAACCACCAGCAGCACCCCAGAGGGGCCCCCCAGAGGCACCCCGCGGGCACGCTCAGGCTTTCCCCGCAGAGGTGGACCGCCGCCGGCTCCCCACCCTTTCAGAGAATGGGAGGGGTTTCCAGGTGACTCATATGAATAAAATGCAAAAAATAAAATAGGGACAATTAGCATTATTCTAAGCAAGTCAAGTACTAGGCGTCATATTGTGTTCTAACTTATCTCCAGATCAGAAAAGGAAATAAGAAAGGGCTTGGCTTCATTTCTCTCAGAACAAGAACATTTCTGTCCTTTTCTTTCTCTGTGAGAGCAACGGTTCCTATGGCTTGACTTCAGTAGTAAGGGAAATTAGCGCCCAAATTAAGGCTGCTGTTGTTGCTGGACAGGCGGGGCAGGTGAGGGTAATGTTGATGGGACAGCTTTAGAGGCGGATGGGTATTTTTATCCCAGCTCTATGATCTTGGGCAAATCACTTAACCTTTCGGGGCCTAGTTTCTCTAGAAAATGGATATAATAATGGTACCTTGCCTCATGAAGATTAAATTAATAAATCTGTGCCAGTTGCTGTGCTGGCAAAAATAAGCCCTTAATAAATGTAGCTAAAATTGTATTAGTAACAATGTTTGGTGTGTGTTACCTTGTCGCCTCCTCTCCTTGGCTATTTTCTTGGAACACTGCAACCTCCCCTGTGCCCAGCACACACGGTGATGCCCTCTAAAGTTGGTGATTCTCACAAAACTTTGTGGCCTTATTGCTGTGCCCCATCCCCCGCCCTGCTCCGAAACCAGAGCCTCCTTCTTCTGTCCCCTGTGTCCCTGCTTCCCCATGTGGGCAGACCATCAGCCCTTTTCCCTCCTGGACACTTTGCCCTCAGGGCCTCTCCTGTGATGGAGACAGCCATTAATTCCAGAGCGCCATGAGAGCCCACGGGGCTCCTAGGGAGATGTGGGTTTGTGTCCCGGCTCTGGTTCCCTCTCCTGGCCGCCCCCGGACTCAACTGCATCACTTTCACATAAATCATAGTAATAGCCACTTTACAGGGGCGGTAGTGGTCAGAAAGGAGAAGTGCCTGGCATGTGGGAGGTGTGTGGAGGTGATTAAGAGCATGCGCTGTGGGACGCCTGAGCCTTGCCGCTCAGGTGATGGTGAGGAGGCCCCTTCACCTCTGTAAGTACCAGCTTTCTCTGTTCCCTGGGATAACTGTAGCCCCCCGCCTCTCAGGATCCCTGTGCAGGTTCCGTCAGGTGCATTCAACAGGTGTTACCTGTTACCTTATCAGCAGGGGACGTGACACCTCCCTCAGCAGGGGTCGGACGCCTGGCCTGGAGCCGCGGGGAGCCAGCCTGCCCAGTGGTCAGCGGCTCCTCTGTCTCTTCCCCGCAGGGCTGTATGTGCTGGTGGGAGCAGGGGCCCTGATGATGGCCGTGGGCTTCTTCGGGTGCTGCGGAGCCATGCGGGAGTCGCAGTGTGTGCTCGGATCTGTAAGTGGGGCATCGGGGAGGGAACTGGTCTGAAGGGGCCCGGAGGTCTGGCCTCCAGCGCCAGCGCCTGGGGCCCACTGAGACCTTGGCACTCACTCCCTCTTCCCTGAGTCTCCGTTTCTCCATTTCTTGCTTAAGAATAATATTATCTTTGTCCCTGCCTCATATGGAAAGTATGAAAAAAATGAGATCATTAGCGTGAAGATGTTTGGGGAGGAAAAGTGCCTAATAATTGTAAGGGGTAATTATGATTGTTCTTTCAAAATGATTTCACAGGGAGGGAGGCAGCTAAGGTTCTTATAGGCAGGGAAGGACTGTTAACTAGAAGAAAAGAATTGCTGTTTGAGATCAATAACTTGACCAAACATCCCCCTTGTGGTTTATTTTAACAAGCAGCCTCTGACTTAAAAAAAAAAAAAAAAAAAAGAAAAGAAAAAAAAGAAAAAGAAGAGAAGAAGAAAAGAAAAAAAGACTGAATTTCAGTTACTGCTATACAGCCAATGCCAGAGTGACCTGAGAGAAACAAGGAGAAGGGAGAGGGGCCGGAAGAGAGAAAGATTTTGTCTTTCTCCACGAGGGGTCAGAAACAGCGATTTTAGGGGGCAGTCTCCCCTTGCTCATTGCCATCTTTGATTTTTAACTGTGGCTGCTTCTCATCTCTTGCCGGGTAGAATCTCTAACCCGTGTCCTCAGTCCTCCACTCTTCCCGTCTTTCCCTCTTATCAAGCCTCCCTGTTGTTGGTCACTGAACACAGAGCAGACCCAAGAGACCAGAACAGAAATCCATCCAGGAGGGCACCCCTCACCGCCACTCCCGCTCCCCAGAGAAGCCTCACAGCCCGCACAGTCTGGGCCACACCTTCCCCAAGCCCAGGCCCCACCAGTCCCTCCCTGTCTCCTGGCCTTGTTTTACACCTTTACAGAATCTCTTTGGTTCATAAAATTCCTTGAGCGCCTAGGAGCCAGGCACTGTGCTAAGTGGCGGGATTTCTTTATCACTACCTGAAATTATCTAACTCACTTTTTTATTGCTTTACTCATTTATCATACTGCCCATTTTCTTTGTTTTCTTATTATGTTCAGTTAGCCAACATATAGTACGTCATTAGTTTTCGATGTAGCATTCAATGATTCATTAGTTGTCTGTAACACCCAGTGCTCATCCCAACGTGTGCCCTCCTTAACACCCATCACCCTGTTACCCCATCCCCCCACCCCCTCCCTTCTGTAACCCTCAGTTTGTTTCCCAGAATCCAGAGTCTCTCATGGTCTGTCTCCCTCTCTGATTTCTTCCCATTCAGTTTTCCCTCCCTTCCCCTGTGGTCCTCTGTGCTATTCTTCATGTTCCACGTATGAGAGAAACCATATGATAATTGTCTTTCTCTGCTTGACTGATATCACTTAGCATAATCCCCTCCAGTTCCATCCATGTCAATGCAAATGGTAGATATTCATCCCATTTTCTAATATGAGGTCCATGATAGTAGAGACATGGGAATCATATCTTATTCACCACTGTATACCCAGTGCCAAGGACAGTGCCTGGTGCAGAGTAGATGCTTAATGAACAATGGCTGAATGAATTAATGAGCGAATGAATGAATGAACAAACTACAGGGGAATGGGGGTAGATGCTTCCTACCAGGTCAATTCAAACTAATAACCTTGCCTCTGTGTTTTTTTTTTTTTTTTTCAAATGGAACTAGCATTAAAGAGGCCAAATAAACTGAAAAGGTATTGAGTTAATGAAGTGAGTATTTTCTCTCCTCTACAGTTCTTCACCTGCCTACTGGTGATATTTGCTGCTGAAGTAACCACTGGAGTATTTGCTTTTATAGGCAAGGGTGTAGTAAGTAGAAATTACAGTTTCTTTTTACGATGGTTAAAGTGTTTCCTTACGGCCAAGGCTATGAGACTGTTACACTCACAATGATACTGGAAAACTAAATAACCCCCAGAGATATGGTTTACACAGAACTTTGTAACCTGAAAGTGTTGTGCAGACCTGTGCATACTGTATGTGTAAGTGTGCGTACATTTACGTGCACACATTTTTCTGAGGAGATAATTCATAGCTTTCATGAGATCTATAAAAGAGTCTATGATTTCTTTTAAAGGATCTCTAGTTGAAGACGATCCCATTTCTCACAGGGAAGTGGGTAGATGGCACACATGAGAAAGACGGATGGAGAGGAACATGCGTTTTCATCCCTTGTTAGACTATCATTTGCCCAGAGGGCTTGGCCTGAAAAAAGGCTGCG
This sequence comes from Ursus arctos, assembly GCF_023065955.2. NCBI lineage: Eukaryota > Metazoa > Chordata > Mammalia > Carnivora > Ursidae > Ursus > Ursus arctos. The sequence goes on from NW_026622786.1 coordinate 11,251,511, forward strand.
TCATCCTCAAAGACTAAAGCCTGACCTGCTGCTGTTTATTTACATTGGTGCTCAAACTATAGGTGTCCAAAATAGGTTATCAAGAGAACGCACAGAGGAATTGGCCTTTTCAGAAGGGACATGCTGTTAAGACCCATTGTGGGAAAGAAGGGCATGAAAAGGAGGAAGAATGGAATCTTAAGTTTACTTCATTTCACATAAATTCATGTACTATCAGTATTGTGTTTATGAACTTTAGATTTTTTTAAATGGTAAACATGTAAAATAAGTAAATATCGCCTCCTTTGGAATATTTCTAAAGTGGTTGGTTCTGTTGGTAGGGTGGAGGAATTGGATCTTGGGACTTTTTGAGACCACTATGGATGTCAGATCACATGCCTTTATACCGGAAGTGCATTGTCTAAGTTTCATATGATATTTGTACACTGAACCAGTTTTCCTTGGTCATGAACATCTTTCAAACCACATCATGAACAGACTTGAGTAGTTTTAACCAGTAGGGTCCCAAGCATGCATAAGTCCCCGCCCTAGTTGTACGTCAGAATCTCCCAGGTGAGCCCAGGGATCGGGGGGCTGATGGATGCTGATGTCCATTCAGGCCTGAGAACCTCTGCTCTAAGAAATCTTTCTAGTCTATGAAAGTTATCCTTGGTTAGTCTATCCTTCCATCTCCAAAAGTATCTGAGAAACTCCAGAGTCTGTAATCTGTCCCCTATATGCAGAATTGTCTTAAAATACAGATAAACACAGGGAAAGGCTGTATTTTCCAAGGGTGAGGGAGAGGGGGTTTCCCTTGATGAAAGGAGAATGTTCGAAACTTCCCACTCACTGTCCCATTGGTTTCCTGGCATTTTTTTCAGGCTATACGACATGTTCAGACCATGTATGAAGAGGCTTATAATGATTACCTGAAAGACAGGGAAAGGGGAAATGGGACTCTCATTACCTTCCACTCAACAGTAAGTAACCTTACTTCTTCCTTAAAATCGTTACCTTTTAAAGATCATTCGTTAGCCAGGTTCTCTCTCATCACGTGGATTAAAGATCAGAATACATTGGGTGAAATGAAGCCGTAGTGCTGTATTCCAGCCCTCGCAGGAGCCACAGTAGGCGTTCTGTGTAGAACCTAGAAGAGGAAGAGGCCTAGTGCGGAGGGTTCACGAGAGGAAGTCAGGCAGTGTGCCCCAGAGAGACAAAAGAGCACAAATAAGAACCCCCAGAAAGCAGCCCGAGTGAATACCAAGGTCTCTCAGAAGGTGGCGTACTGGTGTAACAGAAACGACCTTGACCTTCAAGCTGGGAAAGCTCATTTCTAGCTGCAGCTGCGCCACTGAGCGGCTCTGTGACCTTGAGCAAGTTCCTGGTCTTCCTGATAATCGCTCGGCTCCCCATTTGTAAAATGAAAGGACACGGAGATAGCCATGCTCCTTGTATCCTGGAACATTCCATGGGACTGAGCTGTCAGTGCAGTGCTGAGGGCTGCGCACAGTTAACCAAGGAGGGCGTACAGAGGAGATAGACCAGGCCCGAATCCTAACCCCAGCAATATGGAGAAGTGGCTATGAACTCCTGGGCCAAGTGCTTTCAGGTAGCCCCATTCTTGTACATCAGGGGAATGTCCTGGAAGGTGCCCACCATTTCTTCTGCTCAGTCTCGGCTGCCCCGCAGGCATCAAGCAGCACACACTCTCCTTTGTCCTTGAGGGGCCAGCCATAGGACAGGACACCTGTTTACTGGCCAGCCTTCAGGCCCTGGTCTTTCAGCCCCTGGGGTTTATTTACTGTGGTCACTTCTCCTCTCCGTCCCAGACTGTCCCCAGTTAATGAGCCCTTCCTGAAGCTCATAAAACTTTAGCTACTCAGCAGGTTAAATTACTCCCAGGCTGGAAAAAAAAAAAAAAATCTAAAGACCCAGTTCCTGTCTAAAAAACAGCAATTTACACAGACACCGTCAACTGGCTTCTTGCTTTGTTTGGGTTGCCTTGAGCCACTTGCCATCGTAAAACTCAGAAAACTTTACAGAAGTCCTTTTCTTGTTTTGCTAGCATGATTATGTGACTCTTCACCATCTTTCTAGAAATGGCAGTTTGAGTTGCAGTGACTGGGTCCCCTAGCTGATTTGCTGCTCTGTCCCCCAGTCTTCAGCAGTGATGCCCAGACTTGCAGCTCCCACTTCTCCCTCCTATGCCCTAAAAACTCTTTTCTGACTCTCTAGTTTCAGTGCTGTGGAAAAGAAAGCTCTGAACAGGTCCAACCCACATGCCCAAAGGAGCTTCTAGGGCCCAAGGTAAGCTTCTCTACCAGGGTCCCTATTCTACCTGTCGTGTAAGATTGTTCTAGCCCGTGGGGTGACGGGTGTGATTCTAGGAGGCCCTCTCCCAGTGGCTTCTGTGCCTCAGCTATCTTCTATGTAAACTAAGTGATGCAATGCTGAGTCCCGGTCTCCTGGTACCATGGGAAATGATGGTATGCTGACTTGCCCATAACGGTGCGATTGCTATGTGGTTAATTAAACTTGCCAGGGCCAGGGGTGTGCACCCTGAGAATGTTGCCCCCCACCTCTCTGTGGAAGTCACTGATAAAGGCTTCATTAATTAAGTGCTGTGTGTCGGGCACTGTGCCGGGTTCTGAAAATTCTAAGATGAAGAATGGGGCTTTTGTGTCCGTGGCCTTGCAGACTGATCAAGGGAGATGGTGCTGTGCCTGGCCTGTAGAGGGTACAGTGGAGACAGTGGTATTAGGAAAGCTGCACACGGGTTGGAATCCTTGAACTGCGTTTTGACAAGGGAAGGTCATCCCAGGCCCAGAAAGCAGCAGGAAGAGAGGCGCAGCAGAATGGAACTCGAGATTGGCAGGAAAAGAAGGACTGCAGAGGGGATGGTGAGGGACATGCTTGGGGAGGTGGACAGAGGCATTATTTTACACCTGGCAGTTTGGGAAAGGTGTTGCTTTTAGGGGATTAACATAGTCAGTCGTGCATCCTAGAAACAGTACTCAGGCGGCTGGTGTGACAGACGGTTGGAGAGTGGTGGAGGGAGGCCACTTCAGTGGCACTTGTGATCACCGTGGCAGGAGAGGATGAGGAGCTTACGCAGGTGACGAGCAGTGGGAAGCGAGAGGAAGCAGCAGATCCAGAGACGTTCAGGGCTGGAATCCGCAGGCCTCCTGCATGTGAGTGGGGAGTGGAAGGGAGGAAGGTAAGACTTCAGACTTCTGCTTGGGCAGAATGGGTGGGTAGAGGCTCTGCTCCCCATGAGAGGTGACTATAGGGAAAGGAGCAGATCCTGGGGTGGTTTGGGTCAAGTTTGCCCTTGAGAAGTCTGTGGGACTTACACGTAATCTGAGGTAAAGATAAGTGTAAAAATCCCAGCGCCGTGGCCGTAGCTGAAGGCACAGCAGCGGAAGGGAACCCCAGGGAGATTGTGTCGACTAAGGTAGAGGTGCGCTGAAAAGGGGAACGCAGAGGACAAGAAGCCAGAAGACTGGGAAGGAGGAGTCGAACCGGGGAGAGTCCAAAGGCAGTGGTGCCTGGGAAGTGAAGGAGATGGTTTGTCTGTAGAGTCCAATGCGAGGAAGAAGACAAAGACCTGAAGGCCGGGAATAACGTGTTGAATCTGGTCTTCGGAGATCGTTAGTGGTGTTTGCTGTGCGATTTCAGTGAAGGGGTTGGGGAAAGCACAGCTACAATGTGGGAAATAAGGGGGGGGAATATGGAATGTGGGGACGATGACATGGAGGCTCTCAGCGTGCAGCTGTGAAGGGACCGATGAGGTCTTCGCTCCAGCTTGTGTCGTGAGTCCTACATTGAACACTGCCGACTCCCTGTGAGCTGGAGCGCAGCCGCTGCCCTCAGCGTCCTCACCATCTGCTGGACAGACCTGCAAGGGGGCCAGCACCACACGCGGACGCACACGAGTAAAGCTTCATGAGAGGGAGCACCGCACACTCAACAGGGGCCTGCGATTTGAAGGGCTGCAGGAGGCCCTCCTGAAGTGATTCGTTTTTGTTGTCGTTCAAGTATCATTAACATACAGTGTTAAATTCGTTTCAGATGTATAAAGATTCGATACTTCTGTACATTACTCAGGGCTCATCACAAGTACACTCCTTAATCCCCTTTGTCTATTTCACCCAATCCCCCACCCACCTCCCCTCTGGCAACCACCAGTTTGTCCTCTGTACTTAAGAATCTGTTTTTTGTCTTTGTTTTCTTTGTTTGCTCATCTGTTTTGTTTCTTAATTTGCACATGTGAGTGAAAGCATATGGTATTTGGCTTTCTCGGACTGTGTTTCTCTATTTCACTTAGCATTATACCCTCTAGGCCCATTCATGTTGTTGCATATTTCAAGAGTTCATTCTTTTTTATGGCTGAGTGATGTTCCATTGTGTATATATACTACTTCGTAATCCATTCATCTCTTGATGGACATTTGGGTTGCTTCCATATTTTCGTTATTATAAATAATGCTGCAATGAACATAGGGTGCCATATATCTTTTCGTATTAATGTTTTTCTTTGGGTAAATACCCAATAGTAGAATTGTTGGATCATATGGTATTTCTATTTTTGATATATTGAGGAGCCCGCATACTGTCCTGCACAGTGGAGGTGACATTCCATTGTGGTTTTGATTTGCATTTCCCTGATGATGAGCAATATTGAGCATCTTTTCATGTGTCTGTTGGCCATCTGGATGTCTTCTTTGGAGAAATATCTATTCAAGTCCTTTGCCCATTTTTTAATTGGATATTTGGTTTTTTGGTGTTGAGTTCTACAAGTTCTTTAGATAGTTTGGATATTAACGCCTTATCTGATACACCATTTGTAAATGTCTACTCCCATTCATAGGTTGTCTTTTTCTTTTGTTGATTATTTCCTTTGCTCTGCAGAAGTTTTTTATTTTGATGTAGTCCCAATAGTTTATTTTTGCTTTTGTTTCCCATACCTCAAGAGACATAACTAGAAAAATGTTTCGACAGCCAATGTCAAAGAGATTACTGCTCATGTTTTCTTCTAGGAATTTTATTTTTTCAGGTCTCATATTTAGGTCTTTAATCCATTTTGAGTTTATTTTTGTGTATGATGTAAAAAGGTGGTCCAGTTTTCCAGCACCATTTGTTGAAGAGACTATCTTTTCCCCATTGCATAATCTTGCCTCCTTTGTCATAGATTAGTTGACCATAAAAGCGTGGGTTTATTTTTGGACTCTATTCTGTTCCATTGATGTGTCTTTTTTTGTGCCAGTACCATACTGTTTTGATTACTGCAGCTTTGTAGTGTACCTTGAAATCTTGGATTGGTTTTCTCCAGCTTTGTTCTTGTTAGTCAAGATTGCCTTGGCTATTTGGGGTCTTTCATGGTTCCATAGAAATTTTAGGGTTATTTGTTCTCATTCTATGAAAAATATTGTTGGTATTTTGATAGGGATTGCATTAAATGTGTAGATTGCTTTGGCTAGTACGTACATTTTAACAATATTTGTTCTTCCAGTCTAGGAGCATGAAATGTCTTTGTGTCATCTTCAATTTCTTTCATCAATGTTTTATAGTTTTCAGAGTACAGATCTTTCACCTCCTTGGCTAAGTTTATTCCTAAGTATTTTATTATTTTGGGTGCAATGGTAAATAGGATTGTTTTCTTAATTTCTCTTTCTACTACTTCATTATTAGTGTATAGAAATGCAACAGATTTCTGTATACTGATTTTGTATCCTGCAACCTTACTGAACTCATTTACCTATTCTGGTAGTTTTCTGTTGGAGTCTTTAGGGTGTTCTATGTATAGTATCATGTCATCTGCAAATGGTGAAAGCTTTATTTCTCCCTTACGAGTTTGGATGCCTTATTTCTTTTTGTTGCCTGATTGCTGTGGCTAGAACTTCCAGTACTAGGTTGAATAAAGTGGTAAGAGTGGGAAAAAAGAAAAAAGAAAAAAAAAATGGTAAGAGTGGATATCGTTATCTTCTTCCTGATCTTAGAAGAAAAGCTCTCAGTTTTTCACCCTTATGTAAATTTCAGCTGTGGGCTTGTCATATATGGCCTTTATTATGTTGCTATATGTTCCCTCTAAACCTACTTTGCTGAGGGCTTTTATCATGAATGGATGTTGTATCTTGTTAAATGCTTTTTCTGCATCTATTGAGGTGATCATATGGTAAAACCTTTCTTTCATTGTTGTGATATATCAAGTTGATTGAGTTGTGAATACCTTGCATACCAAGAATAAGTCCCACTTGATCATATGGTGAATGATTTTTTTATTATTGCTGGATTTGGTTTGTTATTATTTTGTTGAAGATTTTTGCATCTTTGTTCAACAGAGACATTGGCTTATAGTTCTCTTATTTTGTAGTGTCTCTGTCTGGTTTTGGTATCAGGGTAATGCTGACCTCATAGAATGAATTTAGAAGCTTTCCTTCCTCTTCTATTTTTTAGAATAATTTGAAAACAGGTGTTAACTCAGGGAGCCTGGTGGCTCAGTCAATTAAACATCTGACTCTTGATTCTGGCTCAGGTCATGATCTCAGGGTCCTATGATCAAGCCCCACATCAGGCTCTGTGCTGAACATGGAACCTGCTTAAGATACTCTCTTTCTCTCTCCCTCTGCCCCTCCCCCCACTCACGCAGGCTCTCTTTCTCTCTTTCAAAAAAAAGAAAATACTAAAAAAAAAAGGATAGGTGTTAACTCTTCTTTAAACAAGTGGTAGAATTCACCTGAGAAGCCATCTGGTCCTGTACTTTTGTTTGTTGGGAGTTTTTAAATTACTGATTCAGTTTCATTGCTAGTATTCAGTCTGTTCAAATTTGTTTCTAGGGATTTATCCATTTCTTCTAGGTTGTCCGATTTGTTGGCATAAGATTTTTCATATTCTTTTATAATCTTTCATGTTTCTGTGATGTCGGTTGCTTTTTCTTCTCCTTTTTTTCTGATTTTATTTATTTGATGGGTCTTCCTTTTTGATGAGTCTGGCTAAAGGTTTATCAATTTTATTGATCTTTTCCAAGAACCAGCTCCTGTTTTCATTTATCTGTTCTACTGTTTTTTTTTAGTCTCTGTTTCATTTATTTCTGCTCTAAAGTTTATTATTTCCTTTCTTCCACTGGCTTTGAGCTTGGTTTGTTTTCTTTTTTCTAGATCCTTTTGTGTAAGTTTAGGTTGTTTGAGATTTTTCTTGGTTCTTGAGGTAGGCATGTATTGCTATAATCTTTGGTCTTAGAACAGCTTTTGCTGCATCCCGAAGATTTTGGAACATTGTGTAATCATTTTCATTTGTCTCCATGTATTTTTTAATTTTCTCTTTGATTTTTTTGGTTGACTTATTCCTTGTTATTTAGCCTCCATGTATTTGTGTTCTTTCCAGATTTTTTCTTGTGATTGATTTCTAATTTCATACTGTTGTGGTTGGAGAATATGTATGATATTATTTCAATCTTTTTGAATTTATTGAGATGTGTTTTGTGGCCTAACATTGTGACCTGTTCTGGAGAATGTTCCGTATACACTTGAAAAGAGTGTGTATTCTATTCTTATTGGATGGAATGTTCTGAATATATCTGTTAGGTCCATCTGGTCCAATGTATCATTCAGAGCCACTGTTTCCTTGCTGATTTTCTGCCTGGATGATCTATCCATTGATGTAAGTAGGGTGTTAAGGTCCCCTACTATTATGGTAGACTATCAGTTTCTTCCTTTAAGTGTGTTAATGGTTGCTTGATGTATTTGGGTGCATAAATATTTACAATTGTTATATCCTCTTGTTGGATTGTTCCCTTTATCATTATGTAGTGACCTTCCTTTGTCTCTTATTACAGCCTTTGTTTTAAAGTCTATTTTGTCCAATATAAGTATTGCTACCCCACCTTTTTTGCTTCCATTGCATGATAAAGGTTTTTCTAGTCCTTCACTTTCAATCCGCATGTGTCTTTAAGTCTGAAATGAGTCTATTTTAGGCAGCATGTAGATTGGTCTTGTTTTTTTATACATTCAGTCGCCCTATGTCTTGTGATTGGAGCATTTAGTTCATTCACATTCAAAGTCATTATTGATAGGTATGTACTTATTGTCATTTTGTTACTTGTTTTATGGTTATTTTGTGGTTCATCTCTGTTCTTTTTTTCTTTTTGCTCTCTTCCCTTGTGATTTAATGATTTCTTCTGTAATTTGCTTGGATTCCTTTCTCCTTATGTTTTGCATATTATTACAAGTTTTTGATTTGCAGTTACCATTAAGCTCATATACAACATCTTATGCACATAGCAGTCTATAGTAAGCTGGTGGTCACTTAAGTTTGAACCCATTCTAAAAGCACTAAATTTTTACTCCCCCTTCTCCACATTTTATTTATATAATGTCACACTTGACGTTCTTTTATTTCATGAATTCTTTGATTTTTACAGATATAATTGATTTTACTGCATTTGTGGTTTAATCTCTGTACTGTTTTTATAAGTGATTAATCTACTACTTTTGTTTGTTCGTATTTACCTGTGAAATTTTTGCCTTTCATAATTTTCTTACTCCTGTTTATGGCCTTTTCATCCCACTTAAAGAACTCCCTTTAATGTTCCTTGTAAGTCTGATTTAGTGGTGATGAACTCCTTTAACTTTTGTTTATCTGGGAAACTCTTTATCTCTCCTTCTATTCTGAATTATAGCCTTGCTGGGTAGAGTATTCTTGGTTGCAGGTTTTTGCCTTTCAGCACTTTGAATTTTTCATGCCACTCCCTTCTGGCCTGCAGAGTCTCTGCTGAAAAATCAGCTGGTAGTCTTATGGGGTTTCCTTTTTTTTTGTAACTGTTACTTTTCTCTTGCTGCTTTTAAAATTCTCTCTTTATCACTGTTTTTTGCCATTTTAATTATTATGTGTCTTGGTGTGTATCTCCTTGGGTTCATCTTGTTAGAGGCTCTCTGTGCTGCCTGGACCTGTTTCTTTCCCTATATTAGGGAAGTTTCCAGCTATTATTTCTTCAAATAAGTGTTCTGCCCCCTTTTCTATCTTCTTCTTCTCTTGTATTCTTATAATGTGAATTTTATTATGCTTGATGATGTCACTGAATTCCCTTAACCTGTTCTCATTTTTTTTTTCTTTTTGCTGTTCAGCATGGCTGCTTTCCATTACCCTGTTTTCTAGCTTTCTGATCCATTTTTCTGTTTCCTCTAATCTACTATTGATTCCCGCTAGTGTATTTTTAATTTTGGTTATTGAGTTCTTTATCTTTGATTGGTCCTTTTTTACATTTTCTCTTTGTTGAAGATCTCAGTGAGATCCTCCACTCTTTTCTCAAGTCCAGTGAATATAACCATTGCTCCGAATTCTTTATCGGGAATGTTGTTTATATCCATTTCATTTAGTTCTTTTGCTGTGTTTTCATCCTATAATTTAAGATGTTTTCTCCTAATGTTGTGTGACTCTCTGTGTTTGTATCTATGTATTAGGAAAGTCAGTTATGTCTTCTGATCTTGAAAGTGGTGGCCTATGAAGAAGAGGTCCTGTGGCACGCTGCAGTGCAGTGTGCCCTCTTCACCAGGACTGGGAGCTTCAGGGGTGTCTTCTGTGTGGGTTGCACAGGCCCTACTGTTCTGGCTGAGTCTTGTTTATCTTCAATCCAGACAACTTCAATGGGCCACTTTGCCTATAGTTGACAGGGTTTGGTTCCTATGCTGTTACAGGGTCAGTCTGGGGCCACAGTGGGCTTATTCAGTGTCAGCAGTCAAACCAGATGTCTGCCCTCATCCCATCTACTGGGGCTGTGGTCATGCCAAACTGCAAGGCACTGTCTCTGCCTTGTCCCCTGAGAGGCTTTCATTGGTGGGTGGGGCCTGCAGTCAGACCAGATGTCTGCTCTCAATCCATCTGCTGATGCTGCTGTGACCATGAACTTCAGGGCTCTCTTCCTGTGAGGTCCCAAAGAGGCTTTTGTTGGTGGGCAGAGCCAGTAATGAGATCAGATGTCTGCCCCCAGTCTGTCTGCTGGAGCTGCAGATGCACCGATTGGCAGGGCCCTCTCTTTAAACCACCAGTTATAAGGTTTCGCTACTGGGACTACAGCTGAAATGGTGTGTATGGTTATCTTCCCCTCTTCCCAGGGCAGGAGTTACTTTGGAGTGGTGGAGTCCCTGCCTGGGCTGATTGCAGGTTGAGATATGGCAGGAGCCGCTCTGGAGGGACTCCTGCCCAGTGGGGCTGGTTGAATGGGGTGGAGCCAGATCCACAGGAGAACGCAGAGGCAGGCAATGTGGCAAGTGTTCTCACTGGTTCCTATAGGTATCTAGGTATCTAGGCTGGGGAACAAGGTGAGAGAAATGGTGCCCACCAGATCTTTTGTTCTTGGAAACCTCTCCTAAAGATCTCTGCTCCTCCCGCACACGTTCTGAGATGTAAATAAATCTCCTTCCCGTATACCTCAGGTACTTTCCAAACTGCTGCTTCTAAGCTGTATCTCAGTAGGCCTGTTTATTATGCTGGCTCTTTAAGGATAGTGACTCAGTTTCCTATCACCCTCTGGCTCTCCCAGAGCAGAGCATGCTGATTTTTAAAGTTCCTGGTGTTAAGCCCCACTGATTGTAAAAACTCTCAAAATTAAGCCTCTCTGGTTTTCAAAGCCAAATGTCACGGGGACTTATCTTTTCAGTGCCAGCCCCCTGTGCCTGGGATGCCTGGGATGGGGTCTGTCTCTCTCCTTTCTCCATGCTTGTGGTGCCCCTCCTGTTTGTGGTTAGTCTAACCAGGGGTTTCTTTCCCAACAGCATCTCTGCCCTCGCTATCCTTTTCAGTGTAGCCTCCTCTCTATGATGAACTGTGGAAAGCCTGTTCTGCTAGTCTTTGGGTTTTCTGGGTTGGTTGCACGGATGTCGCTATTATCCAGGTGTGTCCATGGGAAGAGGTGAGCTTAGGATCGTCCAACTCTGCCATCTCTCCAGAAATCCTCTTCCCTGATGTGATTCTTGGGATGACTGTTAAAGGATGAATTGGAGTTTAGCTAACAAAAGAGAAGGGTATTCCAGGTAGAAGAGATAGGGTAAAGGCATGGAGGCAAGAGAAGGTAGTGGTATCCAGAAAAGTGCCAGCAGTGGGGAGTGACTGAAAGCTCAGGTGCCTGTGGATATGAGTCCTTCAAGGAGGAGGGATCTGTTCTTGAAGAGCCTTGAATACTCTTGCGAAGCCAGAAGTCTAGATTTCATGCTGTATGCTTAGGAAAGCACCAAACGTAGGATCTGGGATGGGATTTGCATTTTCCTGAGTTTGTTGTGGTAAGTTTGGAGGATTGATGGCAAATGAATAATCTGGAGCCAAGGAAACCAATTGGGAAGGTTGCTATCTCATTGTCAGCCAAAAGATGTTAACTGGTAACAAGCTGGACTGAGCACCAGGAATGGAGAGAAGGCCATTTAGAAAGTAAAATCTATAGGACCTGGTGACCAGACCAGTTAGACATGAAAGAAGAGGGATAGATGCCAGCCGGATAGATAGTATCATTTATTGAACTAAGGACTAGAGAAAGAATAAATTTTGGAGAAAAGAAAGTGAGTTCAGTGCTTAACATGGTAATTTTGAGGAGCCAGTAGAACTTCCAATTGGAAATGTCCAATAGACAGAAAATCTAGCTTGCAGCTCAGGAGAGAGGTTTGGGTGTCTGTACTTCATGGGAATCTTAAAGCTGTAGATAAGAATTTGATCCATTAGGTTTGGAAAAAAGAACGGCAAGGATAGAATTCCAGGGAACAAGAACATTTAAGGATGGGGAGAAGAAGAGCTGCCAGATAAGAAAACTAGCAAAAACAGACACACATGTGAAAAGACACATGGTGGGGGAGGGATTGGTCACCAGGGTCAGGTGCTGCCACTGAGGTCGGCTCTACATTTATCAATATCTATCTTATGCCTGGCACTGCAAATACAAAGATGAATGATACAAAGTCCATACTCTTGAGGAACTTGCAGTTTAACAGGAAAGATAAAGACAGAAATAAATAAAGTACAGGAACAGAAATATGCACAGAATGTACAAGTGCTATGAAAACACAACGGATTCCTTAGTAAGGCCAGAGGCTGGAGGGATCAGGGGAAAGCTGACTTGAGCAATGATGCCTCAGCTAACTCTTCGGTTAGCTGAAAATGGAAGCATTGGACAGGAGAGGGTAGAGGGAGATCTGCCTGCAGAGGAAATAACATAAGCAATGGCACAGAAGCAGAAAACATGACAGTTTGTATAGGGAACTAAAAGTCCAAGGATGTCCAGTAAGATAACTACTGAAATGTTGACAGGACTGAGCATTTTAAAAAGGTACCTTGATGTCAGGGGCAGAGTGAGGACAGAGCCCATTCTGCATGAAATGAGATGTAAGGAATAAGGGTGCCCTTTCAAGTAGTGTTGGGGCAAAGGACAGGAAAAGAGAGTTCAGAAAAGATGAAATCCAAATTACCATTAAACACACAAAAACGTAGGCAATTAATAGCAATGTTTAAAAAAATGCAAATTAAAGAGCTGCCATTGTTTAACCTATGAAATTGGCCAAGGTTTTTTATTCTTATTAATTATATACGATGTTGGGAAAAATTATATGAAACGAGCATTTTCAGAGAAATCGGCACAAAATTTTTAGAGGTCATTATGACTATAAAATTAGTGAGTTAAGAGAGCTTGCTAAGATGGCAGAGTAGGAGGACCCTGACCTCACTATGTTTATAGCTAGATATCACCCACATCCAAGTCTATAAACTGGAAAGCAATCCAAAGACTGACAAAACAAACTGCACAACTAAATATAGAGAAGCTGCATCTGAAGGGTTAGGAAGGTCAGAAAGGCAGAAGGAGACTGCCTGCAGGAGGGAGGGAGCTGCACGTGCAGATAGGACAGAGAAATGGACTCATGCACCAGAGAGCTCATACAGGGAAGACTAATCCCCATAACGTTTCACTTTAAAAACCAGAGAGGCTAAATTCCCTGAGTTTGTAAAACCTGTGGGACTTGGAGCCTGGAACTGTAAAAGTCAGCTGACTCAGCACTAGGCAAGCTGGGAGGGTGAGAGATAGCTGGGTTACCACCATTAAAGAGCAGCCTGTATGGAGAGGCAACATGAAAATAGCCGTTTACACAATGCCAGGGGAAAACAGGAGACAGATCTGTTCATACTGATTTCAGAGCATGTTGGGTGACTTCGAAAACAAAGGAGTTGGCAGGTGCCATTTTCCTCCACCACCCACCAGCATAAACACAGAGTCACCTGCAGGAATCAGGACTGCAAAGATACTTGCAACCTAACCTGCTAGCAGTGCACCATGACCACGAGATCTCCTGAAGACTCACCCACTCCAAGCCTGCTAACCTTGGCCCTGGGCTCAGAGCAAATTTTGTTAAAGCTGCCCGCACACCTGCCCAGCCTCTGAGTGCCCAGCGGCTGCATCATGCCCAACTGAGTACCCCTAGCCACCATCATGTGCCAAGTCACAGCTGCATTCCAAGCCCAGCCTCATATCCCTGGCTGACCTGGCACATAGCCCAGTGTTTCAGGGGTCCAGCATAGGACTAGTGGCCCAACACAATATTGCTAACACTGCCACCCTACTCCCAAGTTTTCCCTTTGTAGGCATGCCCACTTAGAGTTGGCCTCCCTGGGTCCCAAACACCACAGAGAGCAACCACAACACGCAACAGGCAGAAAGTCAATGTAGATGATTGCATGGAAAGAAAAGGTGACTCAGACACAACAACAACATAAGCAACACACACAGGATACTCTCCTGAAGTGCCAGGACCTCTTTTTTATAAAAGAGCAGTTTCAAGAACAGAAGACACAGCTGACTGTCTTAACACTCAAAAACAGACACAGAGAGGCAGACGAAATGGGGAGACAGAAATTTATCCCAAATGAAATAAAAGGACAAGGCCACAGACAGAGATCTAAGCAAAATGCATATAAGTAACATGCCTAATAGCATATTTAAAGCTGTGATCATAAGGATACTCAATGGACTTGAGAAAAGAGTGGAAGACCTGAGTGAGACCTTAGCACAGAGATAGGGAATAACATAGCAGAGATAAAGGATTCAGTAAACAAAATGAGAAACATGCTTGATGGAATGAACAGCAGGATGAAAGAAGCAAAAGAATGGATTAGTGACCTAAAAGAGTAATGGAAAGTAATCAAGCTGAACAAAAGACAGAGAAAAGAATTATGCAAGATGAGGATAAACTCAGGGAACTCAATGACGCCATCAAACATAATAGCATTCCTATAATAGGAGTTCCAGAAGAAGAAGAGAGAAAGGGGGCGGAAAATTCATTTGAAGAAATAATAGCAGAAAACTTTCCTTATCTGGGGAAGAAAACATATCCAGATCTAAGAGACACAGACAACTCCCATCAAAATCAACAAAAGCAGATCCGCACCAAGATATATTATAATTAAATTGGCAAAATATAGTGATAAAGAAAAGAAAATTTTAAAGCAAGACGAAAGTCAGTACAAGGGAAAACCCATAAGGCTAGCAGGAGATTTTCCAGCAGAAACTTTCCAAGCTGGAAGAGAATGGCATGAAATATTCCAAGTGCTGAATGGGAAAAATCTTCAGCCAAGAACACTCTGTCCAGGAAGAATATCATTTAGAATAAGAGAGATAAGGAGTTTCCCAGGCAAAAACAAAACAGAACAAAAACCGGGGCATTCATGACTACTAAACCAGCTCTGCAAGAAATATTAAAGGGGACTCTTTGAGTTTTATCGATAAAGAGAGACCAAAAGTGACAGTATAGAGGTAGGATATACAAAAGGGGGAAAAAATGAATATTTCTGTAAAAAATCAGCCCAGGAACTCTTACAAAAAGGATATAAAATATAATAATATAATAACATAAAAACATGGGGAAGAGAGGCAAAAACAATCGATTCAAACTTAAGCAACCATAAATTTAATATAGACTGCTATATGCAGAAGAGGTTATATACAAACCTAATAATGGTAACCATATGTCAAAAACCACTAATAAATATGCAAAAAATAAAGAGAAAGAAAGCCAAATAATCCTAAAGCAAATCAGCAAACCATAAAAGAAAGACAAGAAAGTTTCAGAGAAAATCTTTACAACCAACCACAAAACAAATAATAAAATGACAATAATTACACATCTGTCAATAATTACTTTGAATGTAAATAGATTAATCAAAAGACACAGGGTGACAGAATGGATTAAAAAAGCAAGATTCATCTATATATTGCCTCCAAGAGACTCATTTTAGACATAAAGACACATGCAGATTGAAAGTGAGGGGACAGGGAAACGTCTGACATACAAATGGATGTCAAAAGAAAGCTGGGGTAGCAATACTTAAATTGGACAAACTAGATTTTAAACCAAAGGCTGTAACAAGAGATGAAGAAGGGAATTATATCATAATAAAGAGGACAACCCAACAGAAGATATAACAATTGTAAATATTTATGCTTCCAACAAGGGAACACCTAAATACATAAAACAGTTAATAAAAAACATAAAGGAACTAATCAATAAGAATACAATAGGAGGGGACTTTAACATCCCACTTACAACAATGGACAAATCATCTAAACAGAAAATGAATAAGGAAACAATGGCTTTGAATGATACACTGGACTAGATAGATTTAACAGATATATTCAGAACATTCCATTCTAAATTTTTTAAAGTGCACAGGGAACATTGCCCAGAAGAGATCACATATTAGCCCACAAAAAAAGCCTCAACAAAATCAAGATCAAAATCATACCATGCATATTTCTGACCATAATGCTATGAAACTAGAAATCAATCACAAGAAAAAATCTGGAAAGACCACAAATACATGGAGATTAAATAACGTGCTACTAAACAATGAATGAGTCAACTGGGAAATAAAAGAAGAAATAAAAAAGTACATGAAACAAATGAAAATGAAAACAAATGGTCCAAAACCTCTGGGATACAGCAAAAGCAGTTCTAAGAGGAAAGTTTACAGCAATACAGGCCTACCACAAGAAGCAAGAAGAATCTCAAATAAACACCTAACCTAACACCAAAAGGAGCTAGAAGAAAACAAACAAAACCTAAAGCCAGCAGAAGAAAGTAAATAATGAACATTAGAGCAGAAATAAATGAGATAGAAACTAAAAAACAATAGAACAGACCACTGAAACCAGAGCGCTTCCTTGAAAAATCAATAAAATTGATAAACTTCTAGCCAGACTTACCTAGAAAAAAGGAGAAAAGACTCAAATCACAAATGGGAGAAGAGAAATAACCAACACCATAGAAAAACAAACAATCTTAAGAGAATATTATGAAAAACTATATGCCAACAAATAGGACAACCAAGAAGAAATGGATAAATTCCTAGAAACATATAACCTCCCACAACTGAATCAGAAAGAAATTTTAAAAATGTGAAAGACTGAATACTAACAATGAAATTGAATCAGTACCTTAAAAAGTCCCAAAAAACAAAAATCCAGCACCAGATGGCTTCCCAGGCAAATCCTACCAAACATTTAAAGAAGAGTTAATACCTATTCTTCTCAAACTATTCCAAAAATAGAAAAGGAAGGAAAACTTCCAAATTCATTCTATGAAGCCAACATTACCCTGATACCAAAACCAGATGAAACACCACTAAAAAAGAAAACTACAGGACAATATCCCTGTAGAACATGGATGTAAATATTCTCAACAAAAATACTGGTAAAACCAAATCCAATAATACATTTAAAAAATCACTCACCATGATCAAGTGGGATTTATTCTTGGGTTGCCAGGTTGATTCAATATTCCCAAATCTGTATCACATCAATAAGAGAGAGGATAAGAACCATATGATCAGAAAAAGCATTTGACACAGTATAACATCCATTCATGAAAAAAACTGACAACAAAGTAGATTTAGAGGAAACATACCTTAATAATAAAGGCCATATATGGAAAAACCCACAGCTAACACCCTTAATGGGGAAAAACTGAAAGCTTTCCCCTAAGGTCAGGAACAAGACAAGGATGTCCACTCTTACCACTTTTATTCAAAATAGTACTGGAAGTCCTGGCCACAGCAATCAGACAATAAGAAATAAAAGGCATCAAAATCAGTAAGAAGTAAAACATTCATTATTTGCAGATGACATGATACCATATATAGAAAAACCTTAAAGACTCCACCAAAAAAACTGCTAGAACTGAAAAATTCAATAAAGTCTCAGGATATAAAATCAATGTACAGAAATCTGTTGCATTTCTGCACACCAATAATGTAGCAGCAGAAAGAGAAATTAAGAAAACAATCCTATTTATAATTGCATCCAACATAATAAAATACCTAGGAATAAACCTAACCAAAGAAGTGAAAGACCTGTACTCTGAAAACTGTAAAACACTGATGAAAGAAATTAAAGACAACACAAAGAAATGGAAAGATATTCCGTGATTATGGATTGGAAGAACAAATAGTGTTAAAATGTCTATACTATGCAAAGCAATCTACACATTAAACGAAATTTCTATCAAAATACCAACAGCGTTTTCAACAGAACTAGAACAAACAATCCTAAAATTTGTATGGAACCACAAAAGACCCTGAATAAGTAAAGCAATATTGAAAAAGAAAAGAAAAGCTGGAAGCATCATTATTCTGGACTTAAGTTATAGTAATCAAAACAGTATGGTACTGGCACGAAAACAGACTCATAGATCAATGGAACAGAATAGAAAACCCAGAAATAAACCCACAATGAAAAGACCAATTAATCTTCAACAAAACAGGAAGAATATCCAATGGGGAAAAGTCTCTTCAACAACTGGTGTTGGGAAAACTGGACAGCAACTTGCAAAAGAATGTAACTGGACCATTTTTTTACACCATACACAAAAATAAACTCAAAATCTATTAAAAACCTAAATGTGAGACAGGAAAGCATAAAAAATCCTAGAAGAGAGCACAGGCAGTAACTTCTTTGACATTGGCCATAGCAACGTTTTTCTAGATATGTCTCTTGAGGCACGGGAAACAAAACCAAAAATACACTATTAGGACATCATCAAAATAAAAAGCTTCTGCACAGCAAAGGAAACAATCAACAAAACTAAAAGGCAGCCTACGGAATGGGAGAAGATATTTGCAAATGACATATCTGTTAAAGGGTTAGTATCCAAAATATATAAAGAATTTACCAAACTCAACACCCTCCCCCCAAAAAAGCAAATAATCCAGTTAAAAAATAGGTAGAAAACATGAACAGACATTTTTCCAGAGAATATAATACAGATGGTCAACAGGCACATGAAAAAATGCTCAACATCATTTATCATGAGGGGAATGCAAATCAAAACTACAATGAGATATCACCTCACACCTGTCAGAATGGCTAAAACCAACAACACAAGAAAGAACAGGTGTTGGTGAGGATGCGAAGAAAAAGGAACCCTCATGCACTATTGGTGTGAAAGCAAACTGGTGCAGCCACTGTGGAAAACAACATGGAGACTCCTCACATAGTTAAAAATAGAACCATCTTATGATCTAGCAATGGCACTATTGGTTATTAACCCAAAGAAAATAAGAACACTAATTCAAAGTGATACATGCACCCCAATGCTTATAGCAACATTATCAACAATAGCCAAAATAAGAAAGTAGCCCAAGTGTCCGTCAACTGAATGGATAAAGAAGATACAGTATATATATACAATGGAATATTATTCAGCCATTACAAAGAATGAAATCTCTCCATTTGCAATGACATGGATGGAGCTGGAGAGTATAATGCTAAGCAAAATAAGTCAAGAAAGACAAATACCATATGATTTCACTCATGTGGAGTTTAAGAAACAAGCAAAGGAGAAAAAATAGAAAAATCAAGAAAGAGACTCTTTCTTTTTTAAGATTTTATTTATTTATTTGACAGAGAGAGAGAGACAGCCGAGAGAGAGGGAACACAAGCAGGGGGAACGGGAGAGGAAGAAGCAGACTTCCAGTGGAGGAGCCCAATGCAGGGCTCGATCCCATAACGCTGGGATCACGCCCTGAGCCGAAGGCAGACGCTTAATGACTGAGCCACCCAGGTGCCCCTCAAGAAACAGGCTCGTAACTATAGAGAGCAAACTGATGATTACCAAAGGGAGGGGAGTGGGGGATGGGTTAAATAGGTGATGGGGATTAAGTAGTGCACTTGTCGTGATGAGCTCAGGGTGATGTGCGGCAGTGTTAATCACTATATTGTATACCTGAAACAAATATAACACTGTATGTTAAGTAACTGGAATTAAAATTTAAAAAGACCAGTGAGTTAAGTATGTTCATGTTCTCTGATTCAGAAATTCCACTCCTCAATTTATTTTAAGGAAAAGAAATCAGAGATATGGTATCATTGCAGTGTTATTTATAAGAATAAAATACTGAATAGGCCATTAATATATAACAATAGGGATTGTCTAAATTATGTACTATCATATGATGAATTGTTTTACAACCATTAAAAGCCACTATTTCAAAGAATTTTTAAAGAAATTAATTTTGAAGTCATAATTTTAAATCTAAAAAACACATAGTTGGGTATAAAGAATGAACTAAGTGTGTGTTTGTGTTTAAGAATACACCAGGCGTGTCTGGGTGGCTCAATCAGTCGAGTGTCTGACTTTGGCTCAGATCATGATCTCGAGGTCCTGTGATGAGCCCCACATCAGGCTCCATACTCAGTGGGGAGTCTGCTTGCCCCAGTCCCTCCCCCTGCTCCTCCCCCCCATGCTCTCTCACTCTCTCTCAAATAAATAAAATCTTTAAAAAGAAAGAAAGAAAGAAAGAAAGAAAGAAAGAAAGAAAGAAAGAAAGAAAGAAAGAAAGAAAGAAAGAAAGAAAGAAAGAAAAGAATATACCAATAGGTGTGGCTGGCTGGCTCAGTTGGTAGAGCCTGCAACTCCCGATATTTGGGTTGTGAGTTCAAGCCCCGCGGTGGGTATAGAGATAACTTCAGAAAAATAAAATCATCAAAAAAAGAAAAAGAATACACCAACAGTGTTAGTGATTATCTTTAGTGTAAGAATACAAATATGTCTTATTTTCTTCTTTTTAATCTGCAGTAGTTCCCCCTTATCTGCGGGGGTATGTTGCAAGACCCCAGGGGGTGGCTGAAACACGAATAACACCAAACCCTATATATACTGCCTTTTTTCCTATACATACATACATACCTATGATAAAGTTTAACTTATAAATTAGGCACAGTAAGACATGAACAATAACTAAGAATAAAAGAAAACAGTCATAATCATATACTATAATAAAAGTTATATTAACGTTGTCTCTTTCTCACTCAAAATATCTTGCTGTACCATACTCACCCTTGTTCTTGTGATGATGTGAGATGATAAAATGATGCGATTACTAGGTATTGGGCTACTAATGACCTAACAATATGTTAGGAGAAGGGCCATCTGCTTCCAGACCTGTGGTTCATCACGGGTAACAAACTGCAAAAGCAAAACCACAGATAAGGGGAAACTACCGAATTTCCAAAATTTGAACAGTAAGCACATATTTCTTTTACAATGAAGCAAACCAACACGTTAGTTTCTCAACAAAAAGAAGCTGGGTGTGAAAGCCAGGAGGGAATATGGGCAGAGCTAGAGGAGGACAGTAGTAGAGGGGATTGTTTTGTTTTAGACTGGAGAACATGGGCCTGGCATTATACGATGAGTGGAAACGTCAATGGAGAAGTAGAGGCTGAATGTATAGGAGAAAAGAAGGTAACTGACAGCACAGGGTTCCCAAGGTGAGGAGAGGGAAAGAGATCCGGTTCTAGTAAAGGGGTTAACTTTCCACAGAGATGGGTACTTCTTTGGCTTTGAAGAGGGAGAGGAAGTAAGGAGCAGTGCTGCCTTGTTGACTTCGCATGCTCACTGCCTACAACAGTGCCTGGCACTGAATGGAGCATATAAGTTTATAGGTGAAGGAGAAGAAGGTGGAGGATTTCTATAGGTTGACTCCCATTTTCTCCAGGGAGAGCCACTATCTAGTGCAGTCGTTCTCAAACTTTTACCAGAATGTATTATAATGTATTATTTTTTGTGGGTCTATATCATGTGAGCTCCCTAAGGGCAGAAGAAATCCCGTCTTATCGCCATACCTACCACAGTATTCCAGTGACTGCCTGATGCAAGGTAGATGCTCAAGAACTGTCTGTTGAATGAATGAACGAACGAATGAATGAATGAATGAATGCAGTATGATAGGAGACATAAGAATAGTGGTAAAGTTTTCATATAGCTTATGGGCGTACTGAAGGGAGTTGACCAGTGACAAGTAAAAAGACCTGGCAGCCTAAATACAAAATTGCATAGAGAGCATACCTCTGTACTTAAGAGGATTCCAAATAGAAGCTGGAGAAACTAATTATAATTACAAGTGATCTGTTCTGCTCCCTGTCCAATTATCCCCCATTCTTGGAACCTGCCCTGCACAAGTCTCTATGGGGCAGATGAAAGGATAGAGACCCACCCACCCAGCCCAGCCATCATAGAAAAGAGTGGTCCTCTAACTGTTAACATTCAGTTTTCCTTTGTTTAATTTGAACCTGTACAGACTTTTAAGCCTCTTACTATGTAATACCTACCTTGCATAGTAAATTGGACCAAGTAGGTAGAAAGTCTTTTAAATTATTAATAACATTACAAAAGCAAGGAACTTTATTTGGGGGATATTTTACTTATTTTTATATGCTGAAAGCAAGAAGATGCCCCAAATTTTTAAATGCTTCAGGTCCTAGAATAGCCTCCTCCAGCCAGTTTTCAGGGTTCTGAAGCAGTCGTTGGCCTAAATAGGAACATTCCACCAAAAGGAGAGGATTGTATTTTTCCCCGATACACATTTTTGCTTGAAGGTTATCAGAATGGTGCTATGTAAGAGAAGTGGTTTAGATGTGAGCCGAAGCTGACACGGATTAACTTTCACAGGACGCTCTGTAGAGGAGAGGGTTGGGTCAAGTGATGACTCACAGGTACCATTGTTTGTTATTCCTGACTGTTTTCTTTCCAAAACAGAATTGCATTGATGAAATTGAGGCCATAATCAGTGTTAAGCTCCAGCTCATCGGAATTGTTGGTATTGGGATTGCAGGTCTCACGGTGAGAAAGTTCCAGAACTTACCTTTTTTGCTTTCTAAGAAGCCTTTGCATCTTTTTTGTCTTCACGTGTGATATGGCAGTATCTTGGGAGAGATTTCTCTTAAAGATAGACATTTGTTGACAGGACATCTTCTAAGAACAAAGCTCATTTGATGCAGCAATACCCAGTTCTCTGAAATATGATGCCAGTTTTAACTTTAACCTAATTATGACCTTGAGTTTATCATTGCAGTAGGCCAGCAAGCTGAAACGAGACAAGTCCTTTCCAATTCTGGGTCTCTTCTTACTGTTAGAAATTGAAAACAGCCTGCCAGGTTACTCTCTCTCACGTATGATTTGCAGAAGTAGCATAGTGACTGACAGTGCAAGCTCGGGCAGCACACTGTCGGGGTTCGCCCCCTAGCTCCCTCATCTGTAAAATGAGGACTTCAATGTACCAACCTCGTAAGATGGTTGTGAACTGAAATGGGATAATACATATAAAGTATTTGTAGGAATTAACTCATATAAAGTGTCTGGAAGATAGCACTCAATAAATGCTAGCTCTGTACAGAATCCGAGCACTCCCAGACACAGAATCCAGAGCGAGGGAATAACAGACGCAGAGTGTGGTGCCCGGTGCACCCAGGCTCCTGCGCACGGCTCTGGGCCTCCGAAGCACAAGAGCGTGCAAGAATTGATAGGGGCCAAAGGGAGTGACAGGAGCAGCAAGAAGTGACAGTGAGGAGGGTGTGAGGGCCGACGTAACTGTGGTCTTTGTGTGCCCTCTTGAGAGACTGGGCTTTATCCTTAAGGTACAAGGAAGCCACCACGGGTTAGAAGGACCTGTGTTGCCATGTGGAGGTAAGTGGGGGGGAGGCAGGATTTGAGCCAGGCCAGTAAAGAGGTGATTTCCGCTGTCCAGAGGTTGAGCGATCATAGCTAATGCTGAGGCAGTACTTACCCTCCAGCTCTCGATGTAGAGTAAGTCATGGCATAAGCTAAGGAAGGGACAAAGGGAATTACAAGGAAAATCAAGGAATTGGCAGTTTTCCGGAACACACAAGCATCTTCCCTCTTTTCTGTGTTTAGAGCACAGAGAGGTGAGGCAACGGGTGAAATACTGTGCTGAGGACCTCCCGATCCAGGGACATCTCTCAGGCCCTCCTCACCGGCTCTAGGGCTAGCCTGGTTGCTATTCTGTGGCTTCCTGAGGACAATTTTGAGGCAGAAGATTTGAAAATGTGCTGCATTATAGAGGTATCAAAGAGACACTCCTAACAATTCTACAGTCTCCGAGCGCACATCCTGGAGGCAGTCATCCCTGACTCATGACAGTGGCAGGACGGTGCTGAAAAAGTTCCTTTCTGAGGGGATCCCTTTTGAGTACAACCAGGACAGAAGAGAGGGTTGCAACCAACCTGACAACCACACTAAAGGGGGAAGGCCCTCTATTGGTCATCTTGAATCAGCACCCCCAAAGTTCCTTCTGTAATTCCTTTCTTCTTAAGATAAAGAGTTGCACAGTGTAATCAGTTAGCCAAACGTCCATTAGGTGTCTCTCCTGCCATGCTCTGGTGCTGAGTTCTGGCAGCCAGAGGCTTAGAGCCCTGCTCCTGGCTCTTCCCTTACTTAAGCTTACCTCTTCCCTTCCATAATAGCAGATAATATGTGGATTTTAAATTTAACATTTATCGATTCTAGTCTGATGTAGGATAGGATTGAGGAGAGAATCATAGGGTTATGGTATAGATTTCTTTAAACAAACATTGACAGTAGTTTATAAACTTCACACCCACAGATAACATCCTATAGGCTCTGCGAAATTGTAGGGGAAATGATTGACAACAAGCAAGATCTTTTGACATCCTTCTATTCAAACCATACCAGTGGCCATTGGTTTTGCCAAGTATTTGGCTTTTCAAAGAATTATCCAAGAGGCAGAAGACATGAGTAATACCATAGTTCCAATACCTCAGCTTATGCTTTGGGAAAACTATAGAGTTAAATAGTGAAGCGTCATTTTTACCTTAAAATGGAGCAGGAAAAATGAAGAGATGCTCTACTTTGTAATATGCGGTCACTGTTGCACAAGTTCAGAGCTTTTCCAACAACAGGAAACTCTTTAGACCAAAGTGTAAACAACTCGTAGTCGACAGGTTAATACGGCAGTCTTCAGCCAGCGGCCATAATTAAGTAGTATATATAAAAATGCCACTTATAGCCAGTAATTATTGGTTATAATTATTTGTTAGACACCCATGCAGTTTGCTTTTTTTTTTTTTTTAATCAGTTTCTATCACTTGAAAGTCGCTAACGAGTGGTCCCTTCTGTTTCAGATCTTTGGCATGATATTCAGCATGGTCCTTTGCTGTGCGATACGAACCTCGCGAGACGTGATATGAAGCTACTTCTACGTGAAAATTGCAATCTAGAGCTTTCATACGGCGGTCACCGGAACTGTCTCCTGGCTTATTTTTAATATTCAAAGGACATTCGGATCTAAAATAATATGCTGTTAATTGTACATTTGCACATGTATGTATGTTTGGCTCATTATTCGTTTACCCCTCGAGTGAATGCTGTGTATATTGACTGAGAGTCATGTGTGATCTGTGTGTTTCTGGTGTATGCGTTGTATGTAATGAAATCTGTTTGCTGGAAATTCTTGGTTCTTGTTATATCAGAGGAACAACCTATTTGACTCTCAGAAAAAGATCATCAGACTTTGAGAAACTTTAAAAATGATAATGGGTCATTTTCTCAGATTCTAGCCATAGAAAGTTAGATACAGAGAGTTCAGGATTTCTGGTTAACAGAAGCAATAGACTACAGGACTTGAGAGATCGTGGTGTAGTGCTAAAATTGACTGCATCTGAATTACGTGTAAGGGTTTCCTGGGATTTTTTTATATACATACTCTCCCCAGAACACAGTAAACCACAGTTTTAGAACTAAACACATCTGTAAAACTAAATATAGCATGGAAAATCTAATTTGAATAAGTCATACTTTCCTAGTATTTAAAAACAAAAAACTCCCTCTGGAAAGAGTGGTCACACAGACAATCATGTGCCCTATAAAAGTGAGTGTTTTTAGGACTTAAAAAAAAGCCTTTTAGTAACTTTTTAAGGAAATTTTTTGTTCTTATATAAATACATTTAAATATCACTTTATTGCTTTCTTTTTCTGACTCTGCTCGTAACTACAGCAGCCCTCACATGAACAAAAGGGCATTTATCTCAAATTTTTCCGTGTTTCTCCAAATGTACAGATAGAAAGACTAAAGCAAGAGATCTGGCAGTTGCAAATAGTAGGAAAGAGAATTTTTAATGCCACTGTATCTTTGAAATACCTCATAACTTGAGTTTACATATTTTCCTAATTTTTTGTATTTTCTTATTCACCTAGAGAATTCTTCTTCATAGATTTTGACCTACAATTTTCACCCCTTAAGATAAAACAAATATTCAAATATTCAAATATTATATCACAAGCATCCTTGGCCAAACTGAAAGAAAGAACGAAAAGCATCTACTAGTTGTGTGCACACAGCAGAGACAAGCTAAGGAAATGAAAAGACTGAAACCCACAAAGCAGAAATATGTTTTTTCTGTGTAAATCTCCTATAAAAATAAAATTTTCATATTCTTTATGGTCTTGATGTTTCAATTTAGGAAAGTAAACCCAAATTTAGAATCTAAACTGATATCTTTGTCAATTTTTAACAACTTAGTACGTTTAGTAGATCATGGAGGGTTTTTAATTACATTGTAAAAGGCCACACAAAAGTGAAAGTACTGGGGACTCTGGAAACCCCGGTAAGTTCATACACCTGTGAGAACACAAGTCTTTGGGTATGCACTAAAGGAAAGTGTGCACTCCCAAGAAACTTTTACAAAATGTTTTGCTGAAAAGACCTAACCACTACGAATAGTCTCATTTGCGTAGAGAACCACACTTCTGCCATGCTTGCTACTGCTACTAACTTACTTTGGAGGAAGCTTTTCTGAAAAAAAAAAAAAAAAGATTGGAAGCAAGCTAAAAATGTAACTGTTCATGGCTACTTTACTGTGTCTATAGCTAAAGAAAAGATTTTTAAGAAAATGACTTCATGAAATAGATGTTTATATGCCAGTAGGTGAGAAATATAACCTCTTAAGTAAAGAACAAACAGCCCATCTCGCTTCATGGCTTTAGTTCGTCCTCTACCTGAACACAGGCCCAAGTGCATAGGTTTCTTCCACCTCGGAGTCATCTCTGATTCACAAACACTGAGTTTCATTCTATACCTGAATTAACAACCATGAGAAGACTACAATACTTAAAAGTGGAAGAGTAGAAATCCATTCCATCTATGGTTAATGTGTCCCTTTGGGAGTAATTTTTCCAAAATATGTGCCATGAGTAAAATTAGAGAATCCCACCTCTGCGTGAGGGCAGATTTTTATATATCATAAATCTACATATATCTTGAATTCCTAGATATCTTGAATCTATGTGTCTTGAATCTATGTATCTTGAATATATAACTCTTGAATATATATACATATATAACTTGAATATATGTATGCATGAATGTGTGTGTACACATGAATACATGCATACACATATACATATATGGGTACATATATATACACACACATATATATATATATAAATTTTTGGTTATATCTGCTTACCTGAACTGATTTGAGATCAGACCCAAACATATTCTTAAGCATCTGGTACCAAGGCACTGAATTAAAATTTCTTGATAACTATTTTATTTCAAATTAAAATTTCTATGTGCTGGAATTGCTTGTTTGATTTATCTTAAAATTCTATTATATCTTTATATGCACCTTTACACAATTTATCTAAATGTGCAACTACCAAACAATATGGTTTAAAAAAAAAAAAAGCAAAGAGTAACCCTTCTGTAGTGTTACTATGAGGAACTAGACTTAAAAGCAACACCCTAAGGACCTTTGTGCAAATGGATTTCAATTAACATTGTCTTATCCAAATTATACATCTTGTCCCCGGAATAGCTCCTGTATTGTCCGTGGTTCAATCTGTAAAGCCGCACGCTGATACAGGGGCCAGTGTAGCCCCAGCACAGCCACCCAGGAGAGTGGCTCTCCTTTCCCCGGGTGCCCCATTAATACGTTTACTTGATGAGAACGAGTCTTGTGGGAAGTGGACAGTGAAGGAGATAGCATATCTTCCCTTCTGAAGTAAGTACCAAAGATAAAAGGAAGAGGCATCCTTGGGAGTCCAGGAACTTTCCTGGTTCACTGCTCCACTGACATCCCCTTTGACCACCAGCCCCCTGATTTCAGCAACCCTATTTTACCCACCCCTATGAGGGAGCATTCATGGGCCCCTGAAGCCAATTAACTACATCATCTTAATTTGGACTCATCAAAATCAAATTTATATTAAGGTATATTTTAAGGGGCACAAAAAGTTTCTACTTTCTTTCAACATGACTATTTTTTCCTATAAACTGTACCTGTAAGTTATTATATGTAGGTATCCATTGAAAGGTAAAAAGACCACACTACTGCAAAATGTTATTAATCGTTTTGTTGGTATCCTCACTGTCAACAAAAGTTAAATACATTCCAGGAAACCACTATTCCAATGGCTATCTCCCGGGAAAGGGAAAGCATGAAGTATAGAAGTAATAGTCCTGAACGTTGCAAAGCAAAATCTATGCTGATTTCATAAAATTTTTAGCTAATGTGCCAGAAACCCATCTGAAGCTTTGGGATTTGTTTTCGTTGTTTTTCTTTTTTCTTGTGTAATTTAATGATGGTTTTACTTATATTAAATAGAAGAAATTAAAATTAAAAGAAATAACCAACTATGACATTAGCAGACCTGGCAATTAATATTATCTAAATTGTTATAATTATTATATTGATGAGAGTCTCTGTTGATTATAAATCAAATGTGCATCACCATGCACAACTGAAGATACTTCTGCATGACACCAAATACCTATTTGATCACACTAATTTGTTGAATTAATGAATTCTATCTTAATTCAAAGACTTGATATCAACAGCCATAGCCAGAGTCCCTATATTTTCCTCTGGGCCTGCTCTGTTTCATAAGATGCAACCCACTCTAAGAATTTTTTTTACTTTGTTTGAGGACTGCTATTTTATACATTTGAAAAAACTCTTTAGAGGATAGTGATATGCTAAGATGAACAAGAGAATTCTGCCTTCAAGGAGCTCAGAGTGGGGAAAAAAACAGGGAAATATAATTCCCATGAGGTAAGTGCTATAATATTCATTAACCAGGAGTAGACCCTCTCTACCTTGGAGAAGATGGTCTGGGGAGAGAGATTTTCTGAATTTTGAGGTCTCTAAACTGAGTCCTGAACTCATACAAATTATCCAAAAAGTAATAGCAGTAGAGAAGAAAAGTGGATCGCTGGGGGAAAGACATCAAGAAGACCCTGAAACAGCATGGAAGCATTCCAAGAGGGCATGTCAAGAACTGGCGAGATCCAGGGTTCCGGTAAACTGTACCAAGGAGTCTGATCTTTGTACAGCCAACACGGCAAAAATTTTAAACAATGAGTTACAAAATCAAATTTGAATCTTATTTTAAAAAATATTTGTCAGAGAGAGAGAGAGAGCACAAGCAGGGGGAGCAACAGGCAGAGGGAGAAGCAGGCTCCCCAGTGAGCAAGGAGCCTGATGCGGGACTCGATTCCCGGGCCCTGGGATCATGACCTGAGTCGAAGGCAGACACTTAACCAACTGAGCCACCCAGGCGCCCCAAATTTGAACCTTTTAAAAATCACTCAGCTTTAATATGACCAATGATTGGAGGGCAAAGGCCAGAGGAATTCATGAGGATTTCTAACTAACATACTGGGATTCCTACCGAGAAGTAGACAGATACAGGGGTAATTGAGGGAAAGAGGAACCTGGAATCAATCCCCGGTTTCCTGACAGCTGAAGGATGGTGGCACCCCGGAGAAAAAGCAGACTGCAGTGACGAAGCCAGTTGGAGATGACTATAGGACATCCAAGAAGAAACACAATCAGGCATTGGGTACACACCCTGAAGCTCAGGAAAGGAGTTTGACCTAGAACTATAGTTTAGGAATCTGCAACATAAAAGTAGTAGCACCCATATTTGAACAATATGGGCAGCCTTTCACATTGAAGACCTCAGTGAGAAAGTTTTGAAAACTAGAATCCTCTACCAGTCAAGTTTAAAGCCCAAAGCAGTTCTTTACTTGTCATCCATTCCTCCACCTCAGGCTGGAGGGTCTCTATCAGCTACCTGCACTCCTTCAATAGCTGTCATCTAAACCATCTTTTATTGAAATGGGTAGTTTCTCATATGTTCTACATTTAACAGTGTCCAAAGGGTCAATAGGATACACAAGATTATCACAGCTCTAGCACTTCTTTCACAAAATGTGCAAATTTCACTCCGATAGCACAGAGCAAAATTACATTTCCAGAAGTACAGTTCAGAACTACATTACAGTTGCCTGCTAGACCATAGCATGGATTTCTACTCATCATAGAGAAGGGTAGCGAGGAAAGGCATGAAAAGAGAAAATGTTGACTCTGGCCTCATTAGGACTGATTATAAATGCCTTAGATGTATTATGTTGTGAATCCAATATATGACCTCCCCTGGGGCCTCTAGGGTAGCACAGAGGTCAGAGAAGATCAGGACCTGTGTATTGGAACTTTGTCATTGTCAACTTTACTCGAAACAGATTCGAGGGAAGATAGGAGTAGAAGTCAAACCATAGTGGGTTGAGAAGAGAATGAAAGTGAGGAAATAAATGATCAGTGTAGGAGGCTTGCTATTGTCTGAATGTTTATGTCTCCCTAAAATTCATGCGTTGAAATCCTAATGCCCACTGTAATGGTATTAGGAGGTGAGGTCTTTTGGAGGTTCCCAGGTCATGAGAGTGGAGCCCCCATGAATGGGATTAGTGTTCTTATGAAAGAGACACCACAGAGATCTCTCGGCCCTTCCACCAAGTCAGGACACAGTGAGAAAGACCAGCTATGAACTAGGAAAAAAATCTCTCACTGGAATATAACCATGCTGAGCACCACGACCTTGAACTTCCAGCCTCCAAATAGGCGTCTGTTGTTCATAAGCTACTTAGTCCATGGTATTTTGTTACAGCAGTCCAAACAGATTAAGATAGGATTTTTACACACATACACATACACACACACCGCAAACTGGAATAAGAATTCAAAGAGAAAGGAGCAAATAAACAGAAGTTTGCAGAGGCTCACAAGATTATTTGCTTGTTTTTGCTTTTGCTTTTTTATTTAGGAAGAGATTGAAGAATGATTCTTGCTGAGGAGAAAAAGTCAATAAAAAAGAAGAGAAGATAAAAGAGAAAACAAAGTCCTGGAGGAAATGGGGGATGCGATCTTTTGAAACTAATGGGAAAGATGCTGAATTAGTCAGTACTTTTCAGTTGCAAGTGTCAGAAACCCAACTCCGATTAGCTTAAGCAGTTATGATTAAAAGCTACAATTTCATTTAGAGTTGAAGCCAGCTTCTGATTAGACTCGGATGTTATCATTAAGTTTCTCTCCTTCATTCTCTCTTGCTGTGCTCTGGGTTGGCTTTATTCTCAAGCTGGCTGTTTCCAGGAGATGCCAAGATGGCCAGCAGTGGCTCTAGGCTCTCAGAGCTTACAAACCCCAGCAGGCCAAACATTCCTCTTTGTCCAATGGTTATAATAAAAGTCCTGAGACTGACTCCCACTGGAAGAGATTAGTTCACATGCCCATCCCTCAATCAGTCAGGGTTGGTTGAGCCTAAATAGCATGCCCACCTCCGTCATTTGAATTGAAAATGTGGGTGGGGGTGGTACAGGGCAAGGGGCCCTTGGAGGAATGTCAGGCAGGAGTCCTGGCTAGGAGGTAAAAATTGGGATGGAAACAGACATGCATACCCCAGTGGAACGCACTACACTTGTGATCCCAATGAAAGTCAACCCCCTACTCGATCATCAACATCACACACTTCCAGGAGGTGCACCCCTGCCCCCAGACCCCAATGCTGAAGAAGAAAGCATGAACCTGCCCATGTCCAGCAGGTACTCCATGCCCTGTGCCGCACCCTGCAACCTGCCACTCCACCTGCTGGCCTACTCCAGCTCTGTTGTCAATCACTCTGGGTCCCTGAATGAGGAAGTGCACTCCCAGGAGATAATGACCTTAAGCAGCATACCTTGCAACCTGGGGTTGGAAAAGACACCTCCAGAAAGACTCTTTGACCTCGCAGGACAGCCCCATGATGATCAGGAAGTGCTAACCACCTTTGTGCTGCCAAACTCCAGGGAACAGACTCTTGGATTCACATGATGCATCTAGCACCAAAGCCTGACTGCACACCATCTGGTGACCTGAAAGTAAAGATTTCCTGGAATTAAAGCAGACATATCTGATGAGATAGTTTTTCCAAGATGTCTGGACAGGCATGTATACCTTTTTCTCACTGTTGCTTCTTCTCTCTGCTTCCTTCATGGAAAGACCACGTCCTTGCCCACATTTCCCAAGCCCTTGCAAAAGAGGAGCACCTAGCCTTTTGATTATGGCCTTTCAGAAACAACTTCATTTTGGTCCTGTGACACATTAATTTTCACTTGCTTTTTCTGAAGGGTTAGAATTTTCAGAATTCACAAAAGCCTTCTCTTATCTAAACTATTAACTGACTTTGGATTTTTATCCAGATTATGGTTCCTGAATTTGCAACCTTACAGGTTGTGTTATCAATAACACATTTCATTCCAAACAGTTCTTTTGAGATAGTGTTTTAAAACATCTTTGAAGTTTTGCTGTTTTTCAAAAAGTTCGTCAACTATTGCTTCAAGTTTATACCTGCACTCAGTCTTCCCAAACACACTCAGTTAATTCTTTCAGTGTGCTCCTGCAGTATTCACTAGTCTGCTTTCAGGGTCGCTTTAAGCAGAGACTTCTAGGAGGCATGCATGACTCCAGGTTTGCCTTCACAGGGAGAACCTTTCTCCCCTAATTGGAATAAATGCCAATAAATACTTCAGTTGGCTATTTTCAGACCTAGAGTCCTGGTTTAAAACCATCATACATGGGGCACCTGGGTGGCTCAGTTGTTAAGTGTCTGCCTTTGGCTCAGGGCGTGATCCTGACATTCTGGGATTGAGCCCCACATCAGGCTTCTTCCTCTCCCACTCCCCCTGCTTCTGTTCTCCCTGGCTGTCTCTCTCTGTGTCAAATAAATAAATAAAATCTTTTTTAAAAAAAAGATAAAAAAAATAAAACCATCACACAATTTGGAATTGTTTTGTTATTTCTTTTGTGTATAATTATGTTAAGTTTTGTATTTTCTTTAACGTCAAACTTCTTTTAAAAACCATGTACCAAATAAGGTGATGCTGGCTCAATGCTTCAGGGTGACTTCCAACACTTAAAACCTTGAAAAAATAAGCTTTTTTTTTTTTTAAGATTTATTTATTTGAGAAAGAGAGCATGGGGGGAGGGAGAGAGAATCTCAAGCAGACTTCCCACTGAGCACAGAACCTGACACTGGGCTCAATCCCACAGACCCCGAGATTATGAGCTGAGCCAAAATCAAGAGTCGGGACACGTAACCAGCTGACCCACCCAGGTGCCCTGAAAAGATAGACTTTAGATGAGAAGTACCTGAGAGTTTCTTCCTGCTAACTTCCTTGTTGCTCAGATGTGGTCTTAAGTGGTTTCTAACTGCTATGCACTTTCCCTCTGACATAGGACAGGACAACCAGGAAAAGTCCTTCCTGGTACCAAGGGACAAAACCATTAAATAGAAAGAACTTGACTCTTGATCGGTGATTCTTTCAAAGAAAGATCTTGATAAAAATGTGAAAATTAATAAAAGGAAATCTTGTTCAGAATGGCATCCACCAGCTAGGAGGGGGAGCTCTCATGCCCCCACATGCCTTGTCAATTTCAGGTTCCATGAAAGTCATATGTGATTAGTGCCAGTTAGGTTTAAACATCAGACATTTTACTCATTAATCAGGTCTATGTTTGACATACAGTTTCTAGAGGGGATGTTATAATCCTGCAGCTTTAAGTGTTCATGTTATCAAGTGATATGAGAACCTAAACCCTCAGATGAATATTTGAAGACTACGCTGATGTCAACCTCAAATATTAAGGTAAGCATAATGTGGATCCCTGACTTCGTATATAAATGTACAGCTACTCCCTCCCCCCTAGCAGATCATGAGCTTGGTACTAATCCATCTACACTACCTCACCACCTGCACACACACACACACACACACACACACACACACACACGGCATTGTCAGCATGTAGGCATTTACAAGATGCCCAGCTGAACGCAGCCAGTGACTGTGGGATACAGCGAAGCCAACCATCCCTGCTGATAATTGATTTTTACCCTGATGGTACCAGTTTAGATGGAGAGAAATGGACAAATACAGGATAATCATTTTTTTGAGGTCAAGTCTGCAGGGCACTAGGTCTGTCTCACTTCATGCATCTGTTGAAACCAGACTCATGAAAGAGTACCTAAGGAAGGAAAAAAAAATAGCCACTTGCCAAGTGCATTTGCCAGAAAACAGTGTTTCAATATTGATGAAGGTTTAGATTAGAATTTAGGATGATTCTATGCTATTTAATCCCTTAGCACTCTCCCCCTGTCCCCAAAATCTTTCATAATCATACTAATTTTTCAGGACATCAAAAGCTAAAACAGCACAAGTTGCTTTTGGTATATATACTGAAAATTGTCTCCTATTACTTGAAAGAATACAAAGGATTTAGTCTTCCACATGTAAAATGATCATGGCCTCTTTTCTAAGCTTTTGGGGTATAACTTTCATAAGTCAGTTGACCCATCAAAGTAATTAAATTAAAGAGAACAATTTTTAGAATAGAATATACTGTCAACTGAGTTTTGGTTAAATTCTATCCTGTGCATTTGAATAACTAGAATAAAGTGCCACATTGCAGATTTCACATATCTTTTGCTCTCCATGTCCTCTCCAGTCCTGGTTCTAGCCTTTGGAAACAAGTGTCTCTAGTACCCTGATGCCCTATGTTCTTTCAGCTTCTGATCGCATTACTCTTATAACTCTGCAGTATCCCCACATTCATTTTCTATGTAAGGACAAACCTCATGTAATGGCCTTCTGTTAAAAAAGCCTGTTCAAGGCTGGCTTTCGTTAGTATTTCATATCCCTGTTTGCCATTTTACCTGCAGTCTGCCCTTTCATGGGGAAACTATCTCATATGAGTTCAAAAGGCTCTTTCATTCACCTTTTCTTCTAAAGCCTGTAGGCTCTCCAATGCATGTGTGGGTATGGGTTTGGATGAAATAGTACTCAAAATGTACACAATGTGTTGTGAAATATATTGATATTTTATTCATTTTATTCCAGGTGAACACATTTAACTGAATTGAAAGTTACATCACTATTGAAGTTAGATAGAAAATCCCACCACATAGGACTTCTGAGGTTTGGTACAATAGTTTGTCTTGATGGCCTCATGTATACAGTCACTATAGTCAGTATTACACTTGCCACAGTTACAGCTTACAGCTACAGGGTAGGAGAAATAGGGAGTAACATGGCGTGGGCATCCTGGTATTTCTACAGTCTTGTACATGAAGTCTTTATATGTACAAACATCCTGGGACAGAGCATATTTGGGAAGAAACAGTTTGCCATTGATATCCTGAGGAAAGAACAGAAAAGGAAGTGTAATGTTAATTCACTTATATTCCTTTGACACAAATAAGACTGGGGGAGGATTATCCCATTCCCCAGTACCAATTCAATATATCCACGCTGAATCCTATAGAGACAAAAATCACTCACTCACACACATACACATACACATACACACACACACACACACACACACACACACACACACACACACATATACACATCCCTCTCTTTTATTCTTGATCATGGGGACAATATAAGGTTTAAATAAATTCTGGGAGTAAAACTATTATAAAATTATCTGTACCAATTGTGCTAAGTAGATCCATATAATATTATAACCTGGGGCCTCTAAGGAGCCAATAACCAGTAAATTTAGGAAATGAGGTTGTTATTTATCTCATTTCCTTTCTGGATAGAAATGGACTGAGTCTAGGTTTATCTAATTTACAGCCAAAAGAAGTGAGATGAACTACATACCCGTGTCATACAATATCCAGCACAGATGGTGGTGTTGATGGTTAGGCAATAAGCACACTCTTTCCTTTCGACATGCATCGTATACTCAGTTGGGAAACAAAAAGACATCACTTGCCCACATGCAAGGCCAAAAAGCATGGACATCAGGTAGGTAGCAGTCATGCTAAATCAAAGACAAAAGTAAAGAATCTATTACATGTATCCTTTAGGACATTCAGGAGGGACATTCAGAAAGAGCTAAAATGTGTGTGTGTGTGTGTGTGTGTGTGTGTGTGTGTGTGTGTGTGTGAATATTTGTATTTATTGAATGCCTACTTCATTCTAAGCCCTATATTAGGCGCTTTTACATAGTTAATATTCTCAATAACCTTTTTTTATGCATTTAGATGTGACTATGAGCCACATACCTCATAATGTAGGAACTCACACAGTGAAGGTCCTGCTTGCAAAGTGCCACTTAGCAACACTGGGCACTGAAAAGGAAAGCCTGAAACATCACAACAGAACAGTGGCAGAGACACATAATGTCAACTAAGTATAAAACAATTCACTCAGTGGAAACAGTCCGAATACCTGCCTCTAATTGTAAGAAGTCAGCTAAAAGGGAGGCTTCAGTATGGACTTTCTCAGAACTGTAGTTTTCTAAAAACTTTAGTTCGTTAACTTAAAAGGTCAACAGACTGCTCATAATCAGAAAGCCTAAAGAAACCAAGAAAAAGTGTAATCAAATTTCAGTACCATCTCAGCACAAATCATCTTGCATATAATCCTATCCAATGTCTATCGAGGAAGAAAGACGAAGCTAGAGAACGTCCAGAATAGATCAACTAAAATCACCACTGGTGTTAAAGGGCTAACACAGAAATCTAGAAACCATGGTTGAAAGAAAGAAGTGGAGTTGGACAAATAAAAATTATTTTACTAAGAAAATGTATGGAATGTATTATCTTAAAAAAACTATAGAAGCAAAAAATATAGGTTGACACAGAGAAATACCATTACAGACAGACCCACTGTGGGTTAGCCAGGAAAGTAGAATAAGTTTTGGCTGAATGGAAGACAACAGAGAGTCCATTATGCCTCAGACAGAAGGAGAATATGTATCCAATAGGACCTGTCTAATGAAGAGTTTGCTCAATATCAACTGGTTATTATAATGAGCTGGATAATATTATTATGACTAACGTCAGATAAATTAGATAAATATATAGAAGGCATTTGAACCAGGCAATGAGAAATGCAAAATGGGTAAGTTATGATCCTTGACTTCAAGGGCTGACAGAGGAGGTAAGTATGAGCGCTAATAAGAAAAATATGGCTCTAAGTGCTCTGAAAGGGTCCAAATTATGACTCTGAGACACAAAATTATCAAAAATTTCTTCTGAATAAACAAGTGAAGTGAATCCATTAAAAAGTTTCCCTGGTTAACTCCTTTGGCTAAAATGTTGCATATTCAAGTATTCTTCAGAATTTTTTGGTATTTCAATTAAAGACAAAATATCAGAATTCCTTGCTCATGGAGTCTGGTTTTCTCAAATGCTTCACAAATGTGAGCTCCCTTTATGGTTCAGACTTGGTTCCATTATTTTAGAGCCACAGACCTAGAGGATCCTCTAAAAATGACATAAAACACTCAGCCATCATGATCATATGGCTCTTGACTCTCTAGCCAGCCAACTACTGGGTTTTTGCATAAAAAAATAATTAACTTACATATTTTAGCTCTGTGATTCTACATAAAATAGATGTGTGGTGATCTAGTGTGAGTCCTGGAGTTAAGGAATAGAATTCTATTTCAAGATCTCCCATGGATCTATGAGAAATTGACTAAAATATTTAATCTGTCTGGGCCTTTTTTTCTCATCTAGAAAACACAGAGAGACAAACCCAACCAATTGTTTTTTCATTGTGTTATGTTAGTCACCATACAGTACATCATTAGTTTTTGATGTAACGTTCCATGATTCATTATTTGTGTATAACACCCAGTGCTCATTACAACGCGTGCTCCTTAATACCCATTTCCGGGCTACCCCATCCCCTCTCCCCCCTCCCCTCTGAAACCCTCAGTTTGTTTCCTGGAGTCCATAGTCTCTCATGGTTCATCTCCCCCTCTGATTCCCCCCTTCAGTTTTCCCTTCCTATTTTTAATTGTAGGATAAAACACTGTTTTAGAACTTTTACCCATTGTTGTCATATTCATTACAGATACTATATTTTTTTTCAAAGTTCCTCTTATAAATGTAAAACTCTAAAAAAGGAAAAATTAAAAATGCTGAATTACTAGCAATGGTAGCTGTATAATTTTGTGGATATAAAAAAAAGTAAGAACTATTCTTTCCCCTTTATCACAAGTAGTGAAACCTTACCTACAGAATCTTTCTGAGCTTCAATTGCCTTATCTATAAAAGGAAGGCTTAGAAACAGTAGATGATTGAGAAGGTCTTTTCAGCACAAAAAGATTGTGATTCTATGTGATAAATTAGTGTCAGGTCCCTATTCTTTAAGAGTCAGTGATCTAGAATTCTGCTTCTAGATTTTCATTACAATTATGTGTAACTGAGCAACTTAACATTTTTTGCCTTCATTTTTCCATATGCTCCTTCCTAAAATCATAAAAAGAATAAAACGATATATGTGAAGCTCTTGGAATGGTATGGAAGAAAGACTAGTAACTAGTAACTAGTAATTTATATAACACTATATAAATCAGTATTAGTTAATACCTCTCTATATGATCTGCCATAATTTCTCCTTTATTGTCACCTGGATTCTAATCTCTGCAACTTAATTGCCTCTTTTAAAATCATGATAAATGATTTATTGAGCTCCTACACACAGGAGGCATGATATGATTTCAGGCCCTAAATAATGTGAGATGCCTTTTTCAGTGGCACAACCATCTGTCTACACTTTCAGCATTTTTCCTTATTACAAGATATCTTCTTTCCTTTGCTACTTACCCCACGTTATCCTCCCTCCCTCCCTTTTTTTGCTCTTACTACCTTCATTCTTAATAAACACATTGTTCTCTACTTTTCTAATTTCCTTTGCCAATCTTTTCTCTCCAAATTCCTTACTATGCTATGAAAAGAATCAATTGCCCACAATCCAGGAACTTCACTAAAACATTTTTCTAGAAACCAAAACGTACTATAAGACAGGGAATGTACATTGGACACTATCCAAAGTGAATTTACTCTAAGTTTTCCCAGAAGTATATGATCATCAAAGATAACCATTAGTAATTGACAGGATTTAATATACAGATTATTCCATTGATAAAAATGTTTAAATCAAAATATAAATAGAAAGAGAAAGCCATGAACATCAATTAGCCTTCATGAGGGAATTGACCAGTTGTTCCTCTTATTTTAAGTCAATGAAATTTTTTCTTATCCTTATATATGTAGTTCACCTACCTTTACCCACCGCTGAACAATTTTGAAGCAATAATTAGAATTCTCGGAATCTATAGAAGCAAATTATCGCTTAGCATTTGCCATTTTTGAATATCAACTAAAATGGTGAAAATGAAAAAAAGAATTAGAATAAGAACGTTTCATTTCACAAAGCCTTCTTAGTGTAGACACCTACCTTACTTTGCATTGGGGAGCTGATCATATAATGACCCAGACTAAAAGCTCTTGATTCATTTTATACCCTTCAGGATAAATCCTCTCTGATCTCCTTGTTTATATAATTGCGTTTGAATTACTGCTTTCTTATCTGAAAAAACATCTATTGAAAATTCATACTGAACCCCAAATAAAATGTGTTTAGACAAACAATTTCACAACGTACTCCTCTGGAAACTCTGACATTATTACAGCATGAATTTTCCTCTCTCCTATTTCAAAATAAAATTACCCTTTTAAATACATCCTTTATTAATATTTATTTATATTAACAAAGGATATACATAGAAGGAGAAAAAACAAAAAAAACCTCAACATCATCTAAGTCAGTCTTGGGAATAAAGAATTTATTTCAGGCTTCAGTGCCCCAATTTTTGCATAAACGCTCATTCATAGATATATAAAATTACTGCTTATCTACAAAACAAAGGCAAATTTTTAATGGAAATCCAGGGCAAATAGCATATGTGTGGCTGATTAAAACAAAAAGGAATCCTTAATTAGTTCAAAATATTTTACTGTTTTCTCTTTGGATTTGAAAAAATAACAAATACAATTTACATGTGTGAAAGAATAGTCAATTTAAGTAAATGACCAAATCTGACAAGATGTCAAACTGATATGAAATCAACCCCGGCTCTGCCATCTACTATGACATTAGCA
The DNA here is from genome assembly GCF_023065955.2 of Ursus arctos. Lineage (NCBI taxonomy): Eukaryota > Metazoa > Chordata > Mammalia > Carnivora > Ursidae > Ursus > Ursus arctos. The sequence goes on from NW_026622786.1 coordinate 11,291,107, forward strand.
TGCTTGAGCTTTATTTAAGCTTTGCCACCTACTTAAAGGTAATATCAGTGCTTATGTAAAGCACTTAACACAGTGTCTGCCATATAATAAGTGCTCAGTAAATGATAGCTAATTTAATATTCAATACTTATTTGTTTAATAGCAATTTAGTCAGAATGCCTAGTATGTAGCAGGCAGTCATTATATATGTTTAATGCATAAATAGCTGAGGGAGTACATGAATAAACAATTATTGAATTTTTGAAAACAACATACACTTTTCTGCATCTCCACAGCTGTAACTCAATTTTACTTCTTTCAATCCATTTTCCTCTCTGTTCAAGGTAATAGACCAAAAGTTCAATGAGAATTTTCCATTGCCCTCAGAAAGAAGTCCAAACTTCTTAGTATCATTTACAAATCCCTTGCAATCTATTTTACCTGTCTGGTTTTATCTATCACCCCTTCCCCTATCTTCTCCACCCTCCCTCCACTTTCTATGTTCTTGAGCCAAACTAAATGGAATTCCTCAAATTAGTCACTTTCTTTCTTGCCTCCAAGTCCTTTCATATGCCATTCTCTCTGTCTAGAACATCTGCCTGATCCTCCACTCCATGCCTCATCTCGCCTAATTCCTACTCATCCTTCATTAGTTAACTGAGAAAGCAGACCTTCTGGAAAGCCCTCACTTGATTCCCATATGCCTTCCTCATGGTTTTGTGGTTTTAAAAGAATTAGAGAAAATAATAGAACATCTGGCACATGGTAGATACTCAATAAATCATAGATACTATTCTTGATTATTGACAACCTCATTGATCTTCATTTATCCTAATCTTCATCAAAAGTTAATGAAAAAATGAGTTCTGGTGTAGGTGAGTCTCCCTGGAGGTGGGATGGAGAGATCAAGGCAGAATTTGGTATATGTACCAGGTATAGCCATTCCAGAGCCCTCCAAATCTCAGAAATATAAGTTACTTTGTAGTAAGAGAAAAACTTTGAAAACAGGAAAAGTGGAAATGAAGATACCAAAATTAACCTGCTTCATGTGATTCCAAGCAAGATGGTAAGACAGGAGTACAGTAACTGGGAACATTAGATGTTTGTTTCTAGTGGAAGTAGTACCTCTGTTATATAAATTATTGATTCAGGAACTCAGTTTCTAGCACATTTACATATGTATTCCCTGAGAAATATATATATACATATAATAGTATATGTAAAAGTATAATTGATATACACTTGGCCTATTACTTAAAAAACTATTAAAATATGTCATATATTTGGGTAATTATTTTCTTTTCAAAGAGAATATCGTGTATATGATCCCATACTCTTTAAAGATTCCAGGCAGAGTGAACTTTCACTTCTGGCCCAGATTTACTCTCTCACCTAAAATAATTGTAAGCAGGACAAAATACATGAAACAACGCTTTGCATACAGTGGACATTAGGCAAGAACAACAACAAAAAAGGGATCTCAGAGAGATAGGAAACAAACAAGAGAACTACAGCTTAGTGCCTGGAGAAAGTTTCTGGCAGGTTGTACAGGGAGATGTACCGTGCATGGCTGAGGCCAGAACTGTCCCCAAATTGAGGAGATGGACTTGCGAATCCATGGAATCCAAGGTCCTAAAGTTCACAGAGAGGAATATTGGAGAGAGGACTACACCCAGAATTCTAGAGATCTGCAGAGGATCTCTTTCAGTATTCAGTTGAAAATGATAAACTCAAGCATGTGAGAAAATTAGATGAGACTAGGAAAAGAAATACTGAATTGATTAAAGAGAACAGTCCTGGGACTCACACAGAGATAGGCATAGTGCTTGTACCCAGCAGCTAACAGTGGAAAATCCCCTAATTCATGGGAAATCAGGTAGTATACTCAGAAGGGTTTTGCTTCAATTAGGGGAGAAGTTAGGCCTAAACTAAATGCTGTTCTCACCCTGCCAAAAAAACTTAAAAACAAGACCTAAAAAGATCAACTGTTTGCAAGTAACATAACAGTCAATGAACAAAGCCAAAGAATACTTATAGGAATACAATAATATTTGGCAACCAAGAAGGTATAATCTACAATATGTGGCATTTAATAAAAAAGTTAGTAGTCAGGCAAAGAAACAAGAAAATACAATTCATAAGAAAAAGAAATTAATCAATTGAAACTGACCCAGAGATGGTACAGATAACAGAATTAGTAGACAAAGAACATCAAATATGACACTACCAAAGGAATACAAAATTTTCCAGTAACTAATCCCAAAGAAAAGAAATTTGGGAGTTACCTGAAAAACAATCCAAAATAATTAATTTAGGGAAGCTCAGCAAGATTCAAGGGAATGTAGGCAATTTAATGAACTCATGAAAAAAACAAGAAGTTCAACAAAGAGACCAAAAATAACCAAAAAGAAATCCTGGAACTGAAGAATATATAAATCATATTGAACTCTAGTATGCAAGTTAAAAGAGAACTGCTGAAAAAAATTTGTTAATGCATACACAGTATATAAATTGGGGCACGAAAAACATAAAATGGGGGAGGCAAGTAAATATGTAGAACTTTTATGCAAATGAAGTAAAATTGTCAGCTTAAAATAGACAACTACAAACATTAGATGTTTTATATAAATATCATGGTAATCCCAAAGAAAAACCCATAATAGATATACAAATAATAAAGAGAAAAGAACCAAAGCATACCACTATAAAAAATCATCAATTCACACAGAAAGATGACAAGAGAAGAAAAGGGGGGGGGGACTACAAAACAATTATTCTGGAAAATAATTAACAAAACAATTAACAAAATGGTGATAGTAAGTGGTTACATATCAATAATCACTCTAAATGTAAATGGTTTAAATTCTCCAATTAAAAGACATAGAGTGACTGAATGGAAAAAAAAAAGATCCAATGATACGCTGCCAATAAGAGACTCACTTAAGCTTTAAGGACATTCATAGGCTAAAAATGAAGGGATGGAAAAAGACAGCCCATGCAAATAGAAACCAAAAGACAGCAGGAGTAGCTATAGTTGTGTCAGACAAAATAAACTTTAAGTCAAAAACTACAACAAGAAACAAAGAATGTCATTATTTGATAATAAATAGGTCAATCAAAAGGATATAACAATTGTAAATATATATGCATCCAGTATCAGTGTGCCTAATACCTTAACAATAAAGAACAGATCTGAAGGCAAAAATAAACAGCAATACAATAATAGGGAACTTAAATATCCCACTTTCAAAAATGGATAGATCATCCAGAGAGAAAATCAATATAGAAATAATGGACTTGAACTACAAGTTGGACAAGACCTTATAGACATATATATACACAACATTCCATCCAACAGCAAGAGAATACACATTCTTCTCAACCACATGCAGAACATCCTCCAAGATAGACCATATGTTAGGTCACGAAACAAGTGTTAACTAATTTAAGAAGACTGAGATCATATCAAGCATCTTTTCTGCCCATTAGAAATCAATAATAGGAGAAAAACTGGAAAATTCACAAACATGTGGAAATGAAACCATACACTCCTGAACTGCTAATTGGTCAAAGAAGTGAAAAAAAAATCTTGAAACAACTAAAAATGAAAACACAACATATCAAAACTTATCAGATACAGCAAAAGCAGTTCTAAGAGGACAATTATAGTGATAAATGCCTACATTAATGAAAAGATATCAAATACACAACCTATAATTAAACCTCAAGAAACTAAAAAAAGAAAAACAAAGCCCAAAGTTAGAAGGAAGAAAATAATAAAGATTAGAGCAGAAATAAATGAAAAAAAGATTAGGAAAACAATAGAAATCAATGAAACTAAGAGTTGATTTTTTAAAAACATAAAGTTGACAAACCCTTAACTAGGATCACCAAGAGAAAAATAGAGATGATACAAATAATAATTATAAATGAAAGAGGAGATATTACAACCAACAACAGAAATATAAAGACCATAACAGACACTATGAACAATTACAAATCAACAAATCGGATAGCCTAGAAGAAATGGATAAATTCCTGGAAACATTCAAGTTACCACGACTGAATCATACAGTAATAGAAAATCTGAACAGACCAGTAACGAGTAAGGAAACTGAATCAGTAATCAAAGATCTCCCAATGATAAAAGCCCAGATGGCTTCACTGGTGAATTCTACCAAATATTTGAAGAAGAATTAATATCAATCCTTCTCAAACTCTTCCCATATAATTCATTTTATGAGGCCAGCATTACTCTGATACCAAGCTAGACAAGGACACTACAAGACAAAAAATGATAAGCCAATATCCCTGATGAACAAAGATGCAAAAATCCTCAATGAAATGCTAGAAAACCAAATTCAAGAGCACATTAAAAGGATTATACACCATGATCAAGTGGGATTTATCCTTGGGATGTAAGGATGATTTAACATACACAAATCAGTCAATGTCACTATATTAACAAAATGAAGGCTAAAAATCACATGATCATCTCAATAGAAGCAGAAAAACAATTTGACAAAATTCAACATTCTTTCATGATACAAACTCTCAACAAATTAGTTATAGAAGGAATGTACCTCAACATAATAAAAGTCATATATGACAAGCCCACAGCTAACAGCATGCTCAATGGTAAAAAGTTAAAAGGCTTTCCTCTAAGATCAAAGACAAAACATGGAAAATATTATTGCCAAGTCAACAAAGTACTGGAAGTCCTAGCCACAGCAATCAGGCAAGAGAAAGAAATAAAGGCATCCAAATCAGAAAAGAAGAAATGAAATTATCTGTTTGCAGATCACATAATCTAATATATAGAAAACCCTAAAGTCTCTATCAAAAGTATATTAAGATAATGAATTCAGTAAATTTGCCAAATATAAAATCAACACCAACAAGTTACTTGCATTTCTATACACTAATAATAAACTATCTGAAAGAAAAATTAAGAAAGCAATCCCATTTAAAATAGCATCAAAAAATAATAAAAAACGTAGGAATAAATTTAAACAAGGAGGTGAAACAAGATCACACTGAAAACTATAAGACACTTGAAAGCAAATGAAGAAATCACAAATTAATGGAAAGATATCCTGTGTTCATGGATTGGAAGAAATAATAGTGTTAAAACGTCCATTTACCCAAATCATTCTACAAAGTCAATGCAATCTGTATCAAAATTCCAGTAGCATTTTTCGCAGAAATAGAAATGATCCTAAAATTTGTATAGAACCGCAAAAGACTAAATAGCTAAAACAATTTCGAGAAAGAGAAACAAAGCTATAGGCATCACACATCCTGATTTCAAACTATATTACAAAGATATAGTAATCAAAACAGTATGATACCAACATTTTCAAAAGCACATAAAACAGTAGAACAGAACAGGGAGCCCAGAAATAAACCCACATAGTGAACTAATCCTTGACAAGGAGGCAAGAACACACAGTGGAAAAAGGATATTCTCTTGAATAAATGATACTGAAAAAAAAAAATAGGATAGCCACATGCAAAGAAATGAAACTGGATCCTATCTTATACTATTCAAAAAAATTAACTCAGAATGGATTAAAATTTAAATGTAAGACCTGAAACTAGAATTCCTAGAAGAAAACATAGGAAAAAGCCCTTTGACACGTGTCTTGTCTATAGTCTTTTGGATCTGACTCCAAAAGCACAGGTAACAAAAGCTAAACTAAATAAGTAGGACTACATCAAATTTTAAAAACTTCTGCAAAGCAAATGAAACAGTCAGTAAATTGAAAAGGTAACCTCCAGAATGGGAGAAAATATTTGCAAACCAGGTATCTGTCAAGGAGTTAATATCCAATATATATAAAAACTCATACAACTAAATAGCAAAAAATCAAATAATATAATTTAAAAATAGGCAAATGACCTGAAGAGACATTTTTCCAAAGATGGCATACAGATGGCCAATAGGTACATGAAAAGATGCTCAATATCACTAATCATTAGGAAACGCAAATCAAAACTGTGAGATATCACTCCATACATGTAAGAAGACCTATCATCCAAAAGACAAGAGGTACAAAATGTTACCAAGGATGAAGAAAAGAAAATCCTTCTATATTGTTGATAGGAATGTAAATTGGTGTAGTCCTGATGGAAAACAGAATGGTAGTTTCTTAGAAAATTAAAAGTAGAACTAGCATATGATACATTAATCCTACTCCTGGATATATATCCAAAGGAAATGAAATCAGTATTTCAAAGAGATATCTGCACTCCCATGTTCATGGAAGCATTAGTCACAATAGCCAAGATATGAAAACAACCTAAGTGTTTGTCATCATACAATGGATAAAGGAGATGTGATATATATATATATTAGAATATTATCCAGCCATAAAATAGAAGGAAATCCTGTCTTTTTTTCAACAATATGTATGAAAGTGGAAGATGTTATACTAAGTGAAATAAGCCAGACAAAGACAAATACTGTACGGTATCACTTACATGTGGAATCTAAAAAGAAAAAAGAAGCCAATTTCATAGAAACAGAGAATAAAATAGTGGTTGCCAGGAACTGAGGATAGGGAGAATTGGGGATATGTAGGTCAAAAGGTATAAAGTTCCAATTACAAGAAGAATAATTTCTGAGGATCTACAGTACAGCATAATGCCTATAGTTAATAATACAGTATTGCATATACTTGAAAGTTGCTGAGAATAGATGTTAAGCATTCTCAATACATGACAAAAAAGGACTTTACTATGTTAGATGATGGGTGTATTAATTATCTGGATCTTGGTAATTATTCTACAATGTGTGTGTGTGTGTGTGTGTGTGTGTGTGTGTGTGTGTGTGTGTGTAAAATCATCATGTTGTATAATTTTAATATATATAATTATTTTGTCAATTATTCCTTAATAAATAAAGTTGGGGAAAAGATATTATAACTAGTTTCTATATATTCAAGTAGTTAGAGGAACGATTAAGCATATAGAGACATGGAGATATAAAAGGCCCAAATTGAACTTTTAAAGATGAAAACAACAATGGTTGTTATAAAAAATACATTTAAATGAGTTGACAGTAGTGGAGACATTGCCAAGGGAAAAAAATTAGTAAAGCTAAAGACATAGCAATTCAAACTATACTAAATAAAATACACAGAAGAAAAAAGAATGAAAAAAATGAACAGTAAATGATTCCAGTTGTGGAACAACTTCAGGATCACAAAAATGTATGTAGTTGGACTCCTGAAGGTAAGAGGTACAGAAAAAAAAAAAAAACCCTCAAAGATATAATGGCCAAAAAAGTTTACAAACATGATCAAAACTATAAATCTACAGATTCAAAAAGCCCAGTGCGCCCTAAACATAAGAAATGTGAAGAAAATCAAACCAAGACACATTATAATTAAATTGCTTAAAGCCAGTGAAAAAGAGAAAAATCTTAAAAGCATCCAGAGAAAAAGACACATAATGCAGAGTAGAACAAAGATAATGATGACAGGAGATTTCTCACTGGAACAATCAAGTCAAAGTAAAAGGCAGTGGACCATCGTTTTAAAGTACTGAAAGAAGAAAAAACAACTATTGACACAGAATTCTTAAGTCAGCAAAAATATCTTTCAAAAATGAAGGGAAAATACACACTTTCCCAGACATACACAATCATAGTCTGAAAGAATTTATCACCAACAGATCTGCACCATAAGCAGAAGGAAATGATACCAGATGGAAACCTAGACAAAAGAATGAAAAGCACTGGAAATGGTAATTACATGGGTAAAAGATTTTTTTATCATTATTTACATTTCCTTAAAAGATAATTTAATGCTTAGGGAATAATAATAATAACATAAGGGTCATAATATATGAAAAAGTAAATTATATAACAATAATAGCACAATGACCAAGAGGCAGAAATGGGAGTGTTCTGTTATAATGTTCTTATAACCCATGTAAAATGATATAATATCACCTGAAGGTAGGCTAAGATTAAGTTAAAGGTGAATAAAGACAGAAAACTTCAACTATTAAAATAACACAACAAAGAATTACAGGTAATAAGCCAATAAAGTAAATAAAATAAAATTATAAAACATGCTCAATCCAAAAGAAGTCATAAAAGGAAGGGAAAAGTTAACAACAACAAAACACTAGATTGGTCAAATAGAAAACAAGATGATAAATATAAATCCAACTATATCAATAATTGAATTAATTTAAATAATGTGTGGTAGGCAGACTCTGAGAGCCCCTAAAATTCCTGACTCCTATTATGTACACCTCATATAATTCCCTCCCCTTGATTATGAGTAGGCTCTTATTTTATTTTTTTACTATGTTATGTCACCATACAGTACATCATTAGTTTTTGATGTAGGGTTCCATGATTCATGGTTTGTGTGAAACACCCAGTGCTCCATGCAATGCATGCCCTCCTTAATACCCATCACCAGACTACCCCATACTCCCACCTCCCTCCCCTCTAAAACTCTCAGTTTGTTTCCCGAAGTCCATAGTCTCTCATGGTTCATTTCCCCTCCGATTTCTCCCCCTTCATTTTTCCCTTCCTTCTCCTAATGTCCTCCCTGTTATTCCTTATGTTCTAATAGGTGAAACCATATGATAATTGCCTTTCTCTGCTTGACTTATTTCACTTCGCATAATCTCCCCCAGTTCCTTCCGTGTTGATGCAAACGTTGAGTAATCATCCTTTCTGATGGCTGAGTAATATTCCATTGTATATATGGACCACATCTTCTTTACCATTGTCTGTTGAAGGGCATCTTGGCTCCTTCCACAGTTTGGCTATTGTGGACACTGCTGCCATGAATTCTGGGGTGCATATGGCCCTTCTTTTCAGTACATCTGTATTTTTGTGGTAAATACCTAGTAGTGCAATTTCTGGGTCATCGGGTAGCTCTATTTTTAACTTTTTGAGGAAGCTCCATACTGTTTTCCAAAGTGGCTGTACCAACTTTCATTCCCACCAATAGTGTAAGAGGGTTCCCCTTTCTCCACATGCTCTCCAACATTTGTTGTTTCTTGCCTTGTCAATTTTTACCATTCTAATGCGTAAGGTGGTACCTCATTGTGGTTTTGATTTGAATTTCTCTGATGGCTAATGATGTTGAACATTTTTTCATGTGTCTGTTAGCCATTCATATGTCCTCTTTGGAGAAGTGTCTGTTCATATCTTCTGTGCACTTTTTGACTTGATTATTTGTTTTTTGGGTGTTGAGTTCAAGAAGTTCTTTATAGATCTTGGATACCAGCCTTTTATCTGTAGTGTCATTTGCAAATATCTTCTCCCATTCTGTGGGTTGCCTCTTTGTTTTGTTGACTGGGTAGGATCTTTTAAAAGAGGATCAGAAACAGAAAAAGTGAGAAAGACACAAAACTATAGCAGATGCCCTCCTCTTGGTCTTGAAGAACCAAACTGCCATGTTGAAGAGAGGGCCAAATGGCAAGGACCTGAGAGTGGCCTCAAGGAGCTGAGAGTGGCCCCTGATCATAAGCAAGAAAAAGACCCTCAGTCATACAGCTGCTAGGAACTGAATTATGCCAACAACTTGAAGGAGAGCTTGGAAGTAGATCTTTCCATAATCAAGTCTCCAGATGACGATGGAGCCTACTGGTACCTTGATGTCAACATTGTAAAGCCCTGAGCAGAGAGCCCAGGTAGGATGCCCCAGACCAGTGATCCATGTAAACTATGAGATTATAAATTTATGTTGTTTTAAATGGCTGTCTGTGGTAATTTCACACTCAGCAAACTAACACATGTTATAAACATACCAATTAAAAGGAATAGACTGTCAGAGTGGAGGGGGAAAAAAACCCTACTCAATTACATGCCACCTATAACAAACCTACTTTAAACATGAATAAATAGGTTACAAGTTAAAAGAATATAAAATGATATACTATACTACACCAATCAAAAGAAAGCTGGAGTAACTATATTAATATAAAACAAATTAGATTTCAAAGAATATTACCAGAGTTAAAAAGCGTCATTTGAAAATGATAAAGAAGTCAATCTGTCAAGAGGACATACAGTAACAAAGTTTCAAATTACATGAAACACTGATAGCACTTCAAAGAGAAATTTGTAAATCCATAATTGTAAGTGGAAATTTCAACGCCTCTCTCTCAACATTTGATAGATAAGGACAGAAAATTATTAAAGATAGAGAAGATTTAGGGGTTCCTGGGTGGCTCTGTCATTAAGCATCTGTGTTCAGCTCAGGTCATGATCTCAGGGTCCCGGGATTGAGCCCCGCATTGGGCTCCCCACTCAGCAAGGAGCCTGCTTCTCCCTCTCCCTTTGCCTGCTGCTCCCCCCTACTTGTGCTCGCTCTCTGTCAAATAAATAAAATATTTAAACAAATAGAGAAGATTTAGCAACATTATCCAACAAATCCTAATTGATAGTATAGAACATTCCAGCCAAAAACAACACACATTCTTACAAAAAGATTCAAGTCATACAAAGTATAATCTCTGACAAAAATGGAATTAAATTTCAAATCAATAACAAAAAGTTATCAGGAATAACCTTAAATATTTAGAAACTAAATAACACACTCTATATAACCCCTGGGTTGAATAACATTTAAAGGGAAAATTAGAAAGTATTTTGATAGAATGAAAATTAAAACACAACACATAAAAATTTGGGATATGCAACTAAAGCAGTACTTAGAGTGAAATTTATACCACTCCATGCCTGGGAAGATAATGCCTTAGAAAAAATGATGGTCTCAAATCAGTGACTTCAGCTTCCATCTTAAGAACCTAGAAGAGCAAAATAAGCCCAAAATAAGCAAAGGAAAAGAAATAAAGGTCAAAAAGAAAATCAATTAAATAAAAAACAAGAAAACAGTAAAAAAAAAATTAGTGAAACGAAAAGTTAATCCTTTGAGAAGATCAACAAGATCAATAATCCTCTAGCCATACTGATAAGGAAATAAGGATAAACACATATTACTAGGATTAGAAATGAGAGAGGTGACATCACTACAGACTCTACAGGTATTAAAATAATAAGTAGTGGGGGGGTGCTGGCTGGCTCAGTCATAAGAGCATGCAACTCTTGATCTCAGGGTCATGAGTTTGAACCCCATGTTGGATGTAATTACTTAAATAAAACTTTAAAAAATAAAAATAGAAAACAAAATTATAATAAGGGAGTATTATGAAGAACTTTATGTCAAAAAAATCAACAATTCTGATAAAATTGACAGATTCTGTGAAAGACACAAACCACCAAAGCTAACTCTGAAGAAGAAGAAAAAAAACTTGAAAAGCCCTTCATCTACTGAAGAATTGAATTTGTAGTTTAAAACATTCCCACAAATACTATTCCAGGCTCAAATGACTTCACTAGGGATATTCCACCAAACTTTTAAAAAAAGAAATACAACGAAATTTACACAAATCCAGAAAGTAACAGACAATGGAACAGTTCTCAACTCAAGTGATGAGAACTACATTACCAATTGTATACAAACTCATATTTTATTCAAAAATGGGAAGAGAAGGAAGTACACCACAATACATTATATAAAGCCAACAGTATCCTGATACCAAAGCTAGACAAAGACATTACAAGAAAACCATAGACAATAACCTTCACGAAATTTTTCACAAAATTTTAGCAAATCAAATAATATATAAAAGGATAAAACATGACCAAATGGAGTTTATTCCAGGATGCAAGTTTAATTTGCATTCAATCAATGTAATTCACTATACTAACAGACTAAACAATAAAAACTATGCACTGTGGAAAGCAATATGGAGGTTACTCAAAAAATTAAAAATTGATATACCACATGATTCAGTAATTCCATTACTATTTACCCAAAGGAAAAAAACCACTAATTTGAAATGATATATGCACCCCTATCTTTACTGCAGCATTGTTTATAATAACCAAGATATGGAAGCAACCCAAGTGTTCACTGATTGGTAAATGGGTAAAGAGGATACGGTATATATGTACAACGGAATACTCAGCCATTAAAAAGAAAGAGATCTTGCCATTTGCAACATGGATAGACCTTGAGGGTATTATGCTAAGTGAAATAAGTCAGACAGAAAAAGACAAACACCATATAATTTCACTTACACGTGGAGTATAAAAAATAAAACAAATGAATAGACAAACAAAAAGAAAAAAAAAGACCCATAAATAAAAGAGAACAAACTGATGGTTGCCAGAGGGAAGGGGATGTGAGGATGGGCAGAATGGGTGAAGGGGAGTGGGAGATACTGGCTTCCAGTTATAGAATGAATAAGTCACGGGAATAAAATGTACAACGAAGGGAATATAATTGATGGTATCATAATACCATTGCATGGTGACAGAGAGTAGCTATACGTATGGTGAGGATAGCATACCTATAGACTTGTCAAATCACTTTGTATTCCTGAAACTGTTACATTGTATGTCAATAAATAAATAACCAAAAAAAAAAAAAAAAAGATGTTCATCAAGAGTCTTAGGAATATGCAAATTAAAACTTCAGTGATGTGCTACTGCACACTTCTTGGGATTTTTAAAATTTTTAAATTGACCTATCAAGTGTTAGCAAGGATGTGGAACAACTGAAATTCTCATACACTGCTGGTGGGAATATAAAATGGTATAATCTGTCAAATAGGCAATTTCTTAAAAAGTTAAACATACACCTATGTTATGACCCAGCCATTTCACTCTTAGCTACTTATCCAAGACAAATGAAAGGACATGTTCCTACAAAGACTTGTACACAAATATTTATAACATCTTTGTTTGTAAAAGCCAAAGACTAGAAACAACTCTAATGTCCATCCAAAGGTGATTTTTTTAAAAATGACATATACATACAATGGAATATTTTTCAATAAATAAGAATAAACTAACAATACAGTAATAACATGGATGAATCTCAAAAAATAATTGTTATGTGAAAAAGCCAAACAAAAAAAAACTATGTCTCAATATGATTCTGTTTATAGAAAATACAAATTTATCATAAGAGGAAAAGCAAATTAGTGAGTGCCTAATATGGGGAATGGGAAGGAAGAGCAGAAAAGAGAGGTTGCAAAGGGGCAGAGGAAACTTTTAGGGGGGATGAATATATTTATTATCTTGATTGTGACAGCATATACATATGTCAAAACCCATCAAATTGTGTACTTTAAATATACGCAGTGTTATGGTTTGAATTGTGTACCCCAAATTTCATATGTTGAAGTCCTAACCCCTAATATCTCTGAATGTGACCATATTTGGGAAACAGGGGCATTGCAGATGTAATTAGTTAAGCTGTCATTCTGGAGTAGGGTTGTCCCCTAATCCAATACGATTGTTATCCTTATATAAAGGGGAAATCTGGACACAGACACATGGTCAGGGAGAATGCCCCATATGAAGATTGGAATTATTTTGCCACAAGGCAAAGAACTGTCAGAAGCTAGGACACAGACCTGGAACAGATCCTTTCCCAGCACCCTTCAGAGGGAACCTGGCCCTACTAACATCTTATCTCAGACTTCTAGCCTCTAGAACTGTGAGACAATAAAGTTTTGTTGTTTAAGCTACTCACTTTGTGGTACTTTAATATGGCAGCCCTAGGGAGCGAATGCATGCAGTTTACTGTATGTCAACTATTCCTCAACAAAGCCAGTTTTAAAATCCGGTCTGTAGAACTGATCTGTGCCCACTTCTCTGGCTTCATGCCATACCACTCTCGCACTCTACCTATTACTTACAATGTTCCTTTGAACATTCTAAACTTGTTCTCACAACAGGGCTCTTTCATTTGCTATTGTTCCTTTTGAAGAGCTTTTTCACCAACTCTCCAAATGGTTTCCTCATCAGGTCAGCTTAAAAACTACTTCCTCAGAAAAGCCTTCCTTCACCAAGTCTACTACAGCACCTTGGCCCTGTCATTTATATATTTTTAAAGATTTTATTTATTTACTTGAGAAAAAGAGAGAGGGCATGAGCAGGGGGAGGAGGAGGAGCAGAGGCAGCAGGACAAACAGATTCCCTGCTGAGCAGGGAGCCTGACACCAGACTCAACCCCAGGACCCCAAGATCATGATCTGAGCCAAATTCAGATGCTCAAGCAACTGAACCACCCAGATGCACTGACCCTGTCATTTTTAAAAATCCATTATCTTATACTTTCTTCATAGAACTTAAAACTTTGGTGTTCTGTTATTTGTTTACATGTTTATTCTCTATTTCTCCCCTCCCAAGCAGGATGTGAGCACCCGCAATGGAGGGGATTATCTGTCTTGCACATCACTGTATCCTTAGAATTCAAACCAGCCTATTACACATACTAGATGTTCAATTAATATTTATTGAATGCATAAATAAATGGAAATAGATATGCTTTTCCTAGAGTTTATAATTAGAAACATAGAGATGTTACTAACTGCTCTGATGTTCTGGCTTTTTTTTTTGCTTTTTTTTTTCTAAGTAGGCTCCATGCCCAACATGAAGCTTTAACTCACCACCCTCTGATCAAGAGTCACATGCTTAACCAACTGAGCCAGCCAGGCGCCCCAACTGCTCTGATGTTCTATAGATAGTTACAGGCAAAGGCAGGCTAAAACTCAAGTTTCCTGATGTCCTTATATTGCATTAAAACTTTAACTCATTTTGAAAGGAAAAAAAAATAAAGCCACCCACAATCTTCAATTAGCTAAACAGAGGAGCAACACTGGAATATGAATCAGACTTACTGATTTTTCAGCTTGCTCTACTTCCATAAAATTCTAAAAACCCTGTACAACAGCTCTTTTTAAAAAATCAGTTTATCTATCTGAATTCTGAGTTATCAAGAAGGGTCACGTTAGAATGTCTGCCATTTGAAGCAAAATCTGTTTATTAAACTCTTTCTAATGCTTTTTTTACAGATAAATGATTGCAAGTAGAGTTGGACCTAATGTGTATGTTGATCATTTCGTTATCCTGTCGCTCCCAAGTGGAGGGACAAAATTGATTTAATATGTATAAAAATTATGTCGATTTGCTTCTCTCTTCTGGGAACATGTTAAAGCCCCTAAAATGCCAGATTTATATGAATTTACATAAGCTTTTTCCATCCATTTCAAAACATTTTTGAAATTAAGGTTATATATAAATGTTAATAGGAATTGCTAGCGTCTTCAGTAATAAAATTCATAGTGTTATAAAGTCAGATCAGTATCAAGTTTTCTTTCCTGTATATAAAAACTTATCTCTTGATCCTTTAGTGTAATATCATTCACTCTATTTTTGTTACTTTATATAAACTCTTGGTAATTAGATATTATTTCTCTGGCTGAATAATATGAGCAGTATTAACTGTACTCATAATAACATGTGTAGCCATTTCTTAGCAGCTAATCAACAATATTAATCAACAATGTTTAACACTAATTTTTGGCTATTAATCTCACCAAAAATTATTTCAACTTTTCTTATCTTTGTTTAGTACACCTTTTATTTTAAAAGAAGTTCACAGCATTTTATATTCAAAAATCAATAAAAGATTCTGTTAGCAAATTAATCTGTGGTAGCCAAGAAATAATAAATAGTGCAGTTAACTTTCTTCACTACATGTGTGTATAAAACAATTGAAGTGAGAGAAGCTAGACACAAAAGATCACAATGTGCAACTCCATTTATTTGAAATATACAGAATAGGTAAGTCCATAAAGACAGAAAGCACACTGGTAGTTACCAAGAGCTTCAGGGAGTGGGAATGGGGAATAACAACAAATGGGTAAAGCAAATGGGCATTCTTTTGGGATTATGAAAATGATTTGGAACTAGGTAAAGGTCTCTCTCTCTCTCTGTCAAATGAAAAGATAAAATCTTTTTTAAAAAGTATATTATATGTCAAGAACAGAACAAAGGACAAAAATGGGAAACGGAAATGTATTTCTATAAAGTTCTTATACTATGTGTGGAGTGCTATAATATTATTTGAAGGTAAGCTATGATAAGTTGAAGATGTTGTAAATCTTAGAGCAATGGCTAAAAATAAAAGTATAGCTAAAAAAGCCAAGAGTGTCAAAAGACTGAGAAGACAGACTGGGAGAAAATATTGGCAAAAGACACATCAGGTAAAAGACTGTTATCTGAAATACACAAAGATCTTTTTTTAAAGATTTTATTTATTTATTTATTTATTTATTTATTTATTTATTTATTTATTTATTTATGAGAGAGAGCACAAGCGGGGGGAGCAGCAGGTAGAGGGAGAAACATACTCCCTGCTGAGCAAGGAGCCCCATGCAGGACTTGATCCAAGGACCCTGGGATTGTGACCTGAGTTGAAGGCAGATACTTAACCAACTGAGCCACCCAGGTGACCTACAAAGAACTCTTAAAACTCAACCATTATAAAACTAACACTCTGATTTTAAAAACAGACAAAGGACTCAAAGAGACACTGCAACCAAGAAGACACAGAGATGGAAAATAAGCATATGAAAAGATGCTTCACGTCATATGTCATCAAGGAAACGCAAATTAAAACAGCAAAGAGATATCACTACTCACCTATTAGAATGGTCAAAATCCAGAACAATGACATTACTGAAAGAATTTGGAGCAACAGAAACTCTCATTCATTGCTGGTGGAAAGGAAAAATGCTGCAGCCACTTTGGAAGACAGTTTGGCAGTTTCTCACAAAATTAAATATACCCTTACCATATAATCCAGCAATCTCACTCATTTGAAAACCATGTCCACACAAAAACCTATACACAGATGTTAATAGCAGCTTTACTCATAACTGTCAAAACTTGGAAGCCAACAAGATATCCTTCAAGAGGGGAAGGATAAACAAATTGTGGTATATCCAGACAATGGAATATTATTCAGCAATAGTTAAAAAATTGCTACCAAGCCATGAAAAAATATGGAGGAATCCTAAATGCATATTACTAAATGAAAAAAGGCAAACTGAAAAGCCTCCATACTGTATTATTCCAACTATATGACATTCTGGAAATCTGTAAAAGGCAAAACTAGACAGACATTAAAAATATCATTAGTTATTCACACAACTCAATATGAAAAACCAATCCAATCAAAAAATGGGCTGAGAATCTGAAAAGACATTTCACCAAAGAAGACATACAGATGGCCAACAGACACATGAAAAGATGCTCAACTTCACTAATCATTAGAGAAATGCAAATCAAAACCACAATGAGATATCACCTCATACCTGTCATACTATTACCAAAACACAGGAAATAACAAGTGTTAGGAAAGATGTAGAAAAAAGAGAACCTTCATGCTTTGTGGGTGGGAATGCAAAATGATGCAGCCACAACAGAAAACAGTATGGAGTTTCCTCAAAAAATTAAAGTAGAGGTTGAGGGAGCTAAGATGATGGTATAGGAGGAGGACTCTAGGCTCATCTCATCCCTTGAATCCAACTAGGTAACTATCAAATCATTCTAAATACCCCAGAAATCAACCTGAAGACAGAACAAACTGCATAACTAGAGGGAAAGAAGAGCCCACGAGGAAGGTAGGGAGTGCAAAGATGTGGTATGGGGGAAAACTGATGTAGGTGTTGTGGAGGGGAGGGAGCCATGTTCATGGAGAAAGGCGAGAGAGAGAGAGAGAGAGAGAGAGAGAGAGAGAGAGAGAGAGGAGAATACAGTGAAACTCACAGGGAGAACATTTGCCCAAAGCCATTGGTTGGGAAAATGAGAGGGGTTGATTTTTGTGAGTTCTTGCAACCAGGAGGATTTAAAGACTGGTGTTTTAAAGGTCAGGGGGCTTGACAGAAATAGAGCCCTGAGGGTGCTCCCCTGTTCCTAGGGAGAAGGCAGGCAAAAAACCTGGGGGCAGACCATGTGGAAACAGGGATCTGAAGAACTTCTGGAGCATACAGTGAAGAGATTATTCACTCTTCTTGGAGCACATCCCTGAGAGGTAACATTCAGAGACACCTCTCTGAAGACAAAGGAGCTGACTGGCACCATTTCCCTCCCCTGCCCCTCAGCATAAATGCAGAGCCACCTGTGAGAAGCAGCTTAGCCCGACACTGACTGCCTACATCAAACCTGCTTACACCAAAGTCCACACTCCTGTACTCTGGCAAAACTGCCCTTCTCAGTCAAGCCTGCCTTAATTCCAGGGTGACAAGACACTTCCCAGAAGACCAGCGCAGGCCCCTTGTCCACACTACATCCCTAAAGCCTGGAGTTTTAAAGCTCAGCAGGCTTGGCTGGGATAGGTCCTGGAGGGCACTGCCCTGCTCCCGGAGAGAAGGCAGTCAAACAACCCAGAGGCAAACAGTATGGAAATATTGATCTGAAAAATGCCTCGGGCAAACCAGTGGGGGGATTATTTACTCTTCTCAGAGTGCTTCCCTAAGCAGCAGTATATGCATGGAGACTCTTCTTCGGAGACAAGGGGGCTGGCTGCACCCCTCAGTATCCGAATACAGAGCCAAGTGCGGTAAACAGCACAGCACTGACACTGGCTGCGTAGCCTGCTTACACCAAGTCTGACACCCCTGTACCCTGGTGGTACTGCCTTTCTCAGTCAAGTTTGCCTCAGTCCCAGCACGGTGGGCCCTTCCCCAGAAGATCAGCAGAACCCCTCCCCACACCATGCCTCCCAACCAGAGAGTTCTGCAAGGTTTCAGTTCTAGTGGAAGTAGTATCAGTTATCATTCAACAAGCAGATGAGAGCACACCTGGTAAAACACACCACATTATGGCCAAGGAGCAAACATTGCCCACCTCAGGCAAGGAGAGCCTGGGCAGCCAACTGGCCTAAAGGATAAAGCAGGGGCGCCAGGGTAGCGCAGTCGTTAAGCGTCTGCCTTCGGCTCAGGGCGTGATCCCGGCATTCCGGGATCAAGTCCCACATCAGGCTCCTCCGCTGGGAGCCTGCTTCTTCCTCTCCCACTCCCCTGCTGTGTTCCCTCTCTCACTGTCTGTCTGTCACATAAATAAATAAAATCTTTAAAAAAATAAAAATAAAAACAACAGCAGAGTACATGCAGCACACACTGGAGACACTCTCAGAAGCACCATGCCATGGACACTATATGACCTTTTCTTCGTAAAGCAATTACTCTTCAGAGCAGGAAACATAATGGGCTTTTCTGACACAGAGAAGAAGACAGAGACTTAGACAAAATGCCGAGATGGAGAAATTCATTCAACATGAAGAACAAGATAAGGTCTTAGAGATTTAAACAAAACAGATATAAGTAACATGACTGGTGGAGAATTTATAGCAAGAGTCATAAGGATACTCAGTGGGCTTGAGAAAAGAATGGAAGGCCACAGGGAGACCCTCACTGCAGAGATACAGAGTTAAAAAAAGAAATGAAGATAGGTTCTGGTTCCAAGATGGAGGAGGAGCAGGAGACCTAAAGTTCGTCTGGTCCCAGGAATTCAGCTAGAGAGCTACCAAACCATTCTGAATACCTATGAATGCAACTGGAGAATGAAGAAAAGAGTAGCAGAAACTCTATGAATAGAAAAGCTACCACTTTCTGCAAGGAGGAGAAAGGATGGCGGAGGAGTAGGGGACCCCTTTCTCAGCTGGCCCCCTGAGTTGAGCTGGATATGTACCAGACCATCCTGAAAACCCACGGAATCAGCCTGAGACGCAGGAAGATATGTCTGGATCTCTACAAACGAACATCTCCAGCGCTGAGTACTGAGGTACGAAGCGGGGAGCTGTGAATCCACGCACAGATATTGGAAGATAAATGGAAGGGGGAGGGAGCCAACATGCTCAGGTGCCAGGAAGCAGTAGCCGCCTACACTGGGGAGCGGGCCGGACTCACGGACCGGCACCTGCGAGAGAGCAGACTGAGACCGTGAGCCTGGGAATGCGTGCAACCAGACTGAAAACCGGAGCTCCAGGGGCACCTGGGTGGCTCAGTCATTAAGCGTCTGCCTTCGGCTCAGGGCGTGATCCTGGCGTTCTGGGATCAAGCCCCACATCAGGCTCCTCCACTGGAAGCCTGCTTCTTCCTCTCCCACTCCCCCTGCTTGTGTTCCCTCTCTTGCTGGCTGTCTCTATCTCTGTCAAATAAATAAAAACTCTTTAAAAAAAAAAAAAAAGAAAGAAAAGAAAACCGGAGCTCCAGAGCGCTCACTGGAACTGGACTGATACCAGGAGCTTGGGAGTGCGTGCATGCCCAAACTGAAAACCAGCACTTCAGAGCATGCGTGAACCACATTAAAACAGGGAGCTTGGGAGTACGCACGGGAACCGGGGCGGCTGCTGGTGTTAGAAGCACAAAGGACAGAGACGTGCTGGCCCTGGAAGTGAGGGCTGGGAGAGCGGCTGTGGGATGCACAATCTGGGACACTGCAGGGTTTTTTAGCAGCACTGACAGAAACAGAGTTAAAGTGGCCAAGAGCTCAGTGGAGAATGGACTGTGATCTCTCTGTTCTGAGACAGAGGCTAGGATACAGCCACTGCTGCTCTGACTCTCAGAAGAGGCACAGAAAACCACCAGGGAAAGCCGCCAAAGAACAAAAGCCCAGAAATACCAGCTCACATTGTGCCCATCCCCATCCCCCCCTTGCAGGGGACAGGGCGACTCTACCCAAACAGGGTTGCCTGAGTATCAGCGCGGCAGGACCCTCCCCCAGAAGGCAGGCTGAAAAATCAAGAAGCCCACATCCCTAAGGTCCCTATAAAACAAGTGCACACTGCCTGGGTCCTGGTCAATAATTGGGGCTCTGGGCATCCCCACAACCTCCCCTCATCAGAATGACGAGGAGGAGAAATCCCCCCCAGCAAAGAAAAGATAATGA
The DNA here is from genome assembly GCF_023065955.2 of Ursus arctos. NCBI lineage: Eukaryota > Metazoa > Chordata > Mammalia > Carnivora > Ursidae > Ursus > Ursus arctos. The sequence goes on from NW_026622786.1 coordinate 11,311,874, forward strand.
GTCTGTGGCCTCTGCCACAGAACTGATAAATATGGATATAACCAAATTGTCAGAAATGGAGTTCAGAGTAACAATGGTCAAGCTGATGTGTAGGATTGAAAAAAATATTAACGAAAATATTAACAAGAATATAGAATCTCTAAGGACGGAAATGAGAGCGAATCTGGCAGAAATTAAAAATGGTATGAGTCAAATGCAGTATAAACTAGATGCTCTGATGGCCAGGGTAAATGAGGCAGAAGAACGAATTAGTGAGGATGGGATGGTAGAAGAGAAAGTTAAAACAGAAACTTGGCTCAAAAAAAATCCAATCTCAAGAATGTAGATTACGGGAGATTACTGACTCAATGAAACGTTCCAATGTCAGAATCATCGGCATCCCCAAGGGGGTGGAGAAAGAGAGAGGTCTAGAAGAGATATTTGAACAAATTGTAGCTGAGAACTTCCCTAATCTGGCAAAGGAAACAAGCATTCGTATCCAAAAGGCAGAGAGGACCCCTCCCAAGGTCAATGAGAACAGACCTACACCACGTCACGTCATACTGCAATTCACAAATATTAGATCCAAGGATACAGTCTTGAAAGTGGCCAGGGGGAAGAAAATCCTTATGTACAGAGGGAATATCAGAATAACATCAGACCTGTCTACAGAGACCTGGCAGGCTAGGAAGGGTTGGCAGGGTATTTTCAAAGCTCTATCTGAGAAGAACATGCAGCCAAGGATCCTTTATCCAGCAAGGCTGTCATTCAGAATTGATGGAGAGCTAAGGACGTTCCAGGATTGGCAGAAACTGAAGGAATTCATAACCACCAAACCAGCCCTACATAAGATATTAAGGGGGGTTCTATAAAAGTAAAAAGGCCCCAAGAGTGATACAGAACAGAAAGTCACAATCTATAGAAACAAAGACTTCACAGGCAACATGACATCATTAAAATCATATCTCTCAATAATCACTCTCAATGTGAATGGCCTAAATGCTCCCATAAATGCCACAGGTTGCAGATTGGATAAAAAGACATGACCCATCCATTTGCTGTCTACAAGAGACTCATTTTGAACCTAAAGATACATCCAGACTGAAAGTGAATGGATGGAAAACCATTTTTCATGCCAATGGACCTCAAAAGAAAGCTGGGTAGCAATTCTCATATCAGACAGATTAGATTTTAAACTAAAGACTGTAGTTAGAGATACAGAAGGACACTATATTATTCTTACAGGATGTATCCAACAAGTGGATATGACAATTATAAATATCTATGCCCCCAACAGGGGAGCAGCTAGATACACAAGCCAACTCTTAACCAGAATAAAGAAACATATAGATAATAATATGTTAATAGTAGGGGACCCCAACACTCCACTCTCAGCAATAGACAGATCACCTAAGCAGAAAATCAACAAAGAAACAAGAGCGTTGAATGACATACTGGACCAGATGGACCTCATAGATATATATAGAACACTACACCCCAGAACAAAGAATACTCATTCTTTTTGAATGCACATGGAACTTTCTGCAGAATAGGCCATATGCTGGGTCACAAAACAGGTCTCAACTGATACCAAAAGACTGAGATTATTCCCTGCATATTCTCAGACCACAATGCTTTGATATTGGCATTCAATCACAAGGAAAAATTTGGAAGAAACTCAAACACTTGGAAACTAAGAAACATCCTGTTCAAGAATGATTGGGTAAACCAGGAAATTAAAAATCAGTTTAAACAATTTCTGGAGATCAAGGAAAATTAAAACACATCAGTCCAAAACCTGTGGGACACTACAAAGGCGGTCCTAAGGGGAAAATACATAGCCATCCAAGCCTCACTCAAAAGAATAGAAAAATCTAAAATGCAGTTTTCATATTCTCACCTCAAGAAGCTGGAGCTGGATCAGAAGAATAGGCCTAACCCACGCACGAGAAGGCAGGTGATCAAGATTAGAGCAGAGACCAATGAATCAGAAACCAGGAGTACAGTAGAGCAGATCAACAGAACTAGAAGCTGGTTCCTTGAAAGAATAAATAAGATCGATAAGCCACTGGCCAGACTTATTCAAAACAATACAGAAAGGACCCAAATTAATAAAATTATGAATGAAAGGGGAGAGATCACAACCAACACCAATGAAATAGGAAGGATCATTAGAAACTTTTATCAACAGCTTTATGCCAATAAATTAAACAACCTGGAAGAAATGGATGCCTTCCTGGAAACCTATAAACTACCAAGACTAAAACAGGAAGTAATTGATTATTTAAACAGACCAATCAATTATGAAGAGATTGAAGCAGTGATCAAAAACCTCCCCAAAAAACAAGAGTCCAGGGCCTGACAGATTCTCCGGGGAATTCTATCAAACATTGAAAGAAGAAATAATACCTTTTCTCCTGAAGCTGTTTCAAAAAATAGAAACAGAAGGAAAACGACCAAACTCATTCTATGAGGCCAGTATTACCTTGATCCCAAAACCAGGCAAAGACCCCATCAAAAAGGAGAATTACAGACTGATTTCCCTGATGAATATGGACGCCAAAATTCTCAACAAGATCCTAGCTAATAGGATCCAACAGTACATTAAAAGGATTATCTATTAAGACCAAGTGGGATTCATCCCTGGGATGCAACGGTGGTTCTACATTCGCAAATCAATCAGTGTGATAGATCATATCAACAAGAAAAGAGACAAGAACCATAGGATCCTCTCAATTGATGCAGAAAAAACATTTGACAAAATACAGCATCCTTTCCTGATTAAAACCCTTCAGAGTGTAGGGATAGAAGGTACATTCCTCAATTTCATAAACAGCTATGAAAAGCCTACAGCAAATATCATTCTCAACGGGGAAAAGCTGAAAGCCTTTCCCTTAAGATCAAGAACACAACAAGGATGCCCACTCTCGCCATTATTATTCAACATAGTACTAGAAGTCCTTGCAACAGCAATCAGACAACAAAAAGGGATAAAAGGTATTCAAATTGGCAAAGAAGAAGTCAAACTGTCTCTCTTCGCAGATGACATGATACTCTATATAGAAAGCCCAAAAGACTCCACCCCCAAACTACTAGAACTTATAGAGCAATTCAGTGATGTGGCGGGATACAAAATCAAAGCTCAGAAATCAGTTGCATTTCTATACACGAACAATGAGACTGAAGAAACAGAAATTAGGGAATCAATTCCATTTATGATAGCACCAAAAATCATAAATTATCTCGGAATTAACTTAACCAGAGATGTAAAGGATCTATATTCTAGAAACTACAAATCACTCTTGAAAGACATTGAAGAAGACACAAAAAGATGGAAAAATATTCCTTGCTCATGGATTGGAAGAATAAACAGTTAAAATGTCTATGCTACCCAGAGCAATCTACACTTTCAATGCCATCCCAATCAAAATACCAATGACATTTTTCAAAGAACTGGAACAAACAGCCCTTAAATTTGTGTGGAACCAGAAAAGGCCCCGAATTGCCAAGGAATTGTTGAAAAGGAAAAACAAAGCTGGGGGCATCACATTGCCAGATTTCAAGCTATACTACAAAGCTGTGATCAAAAAGACAGCATGGTACTGGCACAAAAACAGACACATAGACCACTGGAACCAAATAGAGAACCCAGAAATGGACCCTCGGCTCTTTGGGCAACTAATCTTTGATAAAGCAGTAAAAAACATCCAGTGGAAAAAAGACAGTCTCTTCAATAAATGGTGCTGGGAAAATTGGACAGCTATATGCAAAAGAATGAAACTTGACCACTCTCTCACACCATACACAAAGATAAACTCCAAATAGATGAAAGACCTTGATGTGAGACAGGAATCCATCAAAATCCTAGAGGAGAACATAGGCTGCAACCTCTTTGACATCGGCCACAGCAAATTTTTCATGACACATCTCCAAAGGCAAGAGAAACAAAAGGTAAAATGAACTTGTGGGACTTCATCAAGATAAAAAGCTTCTGCACAGCAAAGGAAACAGTCAACAAAACTGAAAGGTAGCCTACAGAATGGGAGAAGATATTTGCATATGACATATTCGATAGAGGGTTAATATCCAAAATATATAAAGAACCTATAAGACTCAACACCCAAAAAACAAATAATCCAGTCAAAAAATGGGCAGAAGACATGAATAGACATTTCTCCAAAGAAGAATGTACAGATGGGCAACAGACGCATGAAAAGATACTCAACATTACTCATCATCAGGGAAATACAAATCAAAACTACAATGAGATATATTACCTTGCACCTTTCAGAACAGCTAAAATCAACAATACAAGAAACAAGAATTGTTGGCAAAAATGTGGAAAGAAGAAACCTCTTACACTGTTGGTGGGAATGTAAACTGATGCAGCTGCTGTGGAAAAATACCATATGATTTCACTCATATATGGAATTTATGAAAGAAATGAGCAAAGGGGAAAAAAGAGAGAAATCAAGAAACAGACTCTTAACAATAAAGAATATTGTGGGTGGAGAGGAGGGGAGGTGAGTGGGATAGGTTAAATAGTTGATGGGGATTAAGGAGTGCACTTGTGATGAGCACCCAGTGATGAATGGAATTGTTGAATCACTACTTTACACCCGGAACTAAGAAAACACTATATGTTAAAAAATAAAGTTAGTCTTTTTTTATTTTTTATAATAATATTTTTTTATTATGTTAGTCACCATACAGTACATCCCTGGTTTTTGATGTAAAGTTCGATGATTCATTAGTTGTGTATAACACCCAGTGCACCATGCAATACATGCCCTCCTTACTACCCATCACCAGCCTATCCCATTCCCCCACCCCCTCCCCTCTGAAGCCCTCAGTTTGTTTCTCAGAGTTAGTCTTTTAAAGGAAAAAGATATATACATACATACATAAACACAATGGACTATTACTCAACTATAAAAAAAGAATGAGATCTTGCCATTTGTAACAATGTGGATGAACCCAGAGGGTTTTATGCTAAGTGAAATAAGTCAGACAGAGAGGTACAAATATATGATTTCACTTAAATGTTAAATCTAAAAAGAAAAACAAAACAAAACAGAAATAGATTCATAGTTACAGAGAAAAATCTAGTGGTTGCCAGAAGGGAGATGGGTGGGGCAAATGGGTGAAATAAGGGGATTAAAAGGTACAAACTTCCATTTATAATACATAAGACATGGGGATAAAATATATAGAATACAGAATATAGTTAATAATATTTAACAACTTTGGTGACAGATAGTTGCTAGATTTATCATGGTGATAAAATTGTAATGCATATAAATATCGAATCTCTATTTTGTATACCTCAAATTAATATTGTATATAAACTACACTTTGACTTAAAAATATGCATCAGTGGTTATCAGGGATTGAAGGAAGGGAGGAATGAATGGGCAGAGCACAGAGAATTTTTAGGGCAGTGAAAATATTTTGTATGATACTATAATGGTGGGTTCATGTCATATATTTACAAAAACCCAAAAAATATACATAAGAGTTCATCTTAATGTAAACTATGGACTTTGGCTAATAATGATGTATTGATAAAGGTTCATCAATTGTAACAAATGTACTACTCTGGACAGGATATTGATAGAGAGGAAGACTATGCATATGAAGGGGAATGTGTATATGGGAAATTTCCATATTTTCCACTCAATTTTGCTGTGCACTTAAAATTACTCTAAAAAATAAAACCTATTAATTTTTTAAAAGTCAGTGATGAAGATAAAATGAAATCATGACAATGCTGGGGCAGCTGGGTGGCTCAGTTGGTTAAGCATCTGCCTTTAGCTCGGGTTGTGATCCCACGGTCCTGGAATTGAGCCCCACATCAGGCTCCCTGCTCAGCAGGGAGTCTGCTTCACCCTCTCTCTCTGCCTGCTGCTCCCCCTGCTTGCACTCTCTCTCTGTCAAATAAAATCTTAAAAAAAAAAGAAATCATGACAATATTAATATAAACCAATTGAAAATAGAAACAGAGGGAAAAAAGAATAAAGAACAAATAAAACAAAAAGAAAACTAGTGGCAATATGATAAACTTAAACCCAACACCAACAATTACATTAAATGTAAATGGTTTAAATATTCAAATTACAAAGCAAAGATGCTCAGATTAGATGAAAAAAATCAAGACTGACCCAATTCCACCTACAAGTAATGCACTTTATCTATAGAGATACACATAGGTTGAAAATAGAAATCAGAGAAGGAGACAAACCATAAGAGACTCTTAATCATAGGAAACAAACTGAGGGTTGCTGGAGGGGAGGGGGTTCAGGAGTTGGGGTAACTGGGTGATGGACACTGGGGAGGGTAGGTGTTGTAATGAGCACAGGGTATTATTTAAGACTGATGAATCATAGACCTGTACCCCTGAAATAATACAATATATGTTAATTAATTGAATTTAAATTTTTTAAAAAAGAAAATAAAAGGATGGAAAAAAAGATACACTATGCAAACAATAATTAAAAGTTAAAGGCTATATGAATGTCAAAGTAAACTCCAGAACAAAGAATATACCATGAATAGAGGAACATTTTATAACAATAAAGGCCCAAATTTATCAAGAACAGAAAAGCAATCCTAAATGTGTACCTAAAAACAAGCTTCAAAATATATGAAAAACTGATAGAATTGAAAACGACAAATAACCTACAATTATAGTTGAAAATTTCAACACTTTTCTCTCAGTAATTGAAATAAGTACACAAAATATCAGAAAGGATATAGAAAAATTCAACAATCCTATAAACTAACTTGTCCTAATTGCTATATATAGAACATTCAATCCAGCAAGAGCAGAGCACACATTCTTTATGCACATGAGTGCATATGGGACATTCACCAAGAGCGACTATATTCTGGGCCATGAAACAAGTGTCAAAAAATTTTAAAAGATCATAATGATACTGAGTATAGGTACTGACCAAAGTGAAATTAAACTAAGTATCAACAGGATATCTGGAAAATTCCCACATATTTGGAAATTAACATACTTCCAATATTCAATGGTTCAAAGCAAAAAATCACAAAGTAAATAAGAAAACATTTAAAACTGAATAGAAATAAAAACACAACATATTAAAATCTGTAGTGTGCAGCTAATGTAGTGCTTAGAGAAAAATTTATACCCACTAGTGTACATATTAAAAGAAGATTGGTCTAAAATCAAGTATTTAAGCTTCCATCTTGGAAAAGCAAAGCAAGCCCAAAGTAAGCAAAATAAAGGAAAAAATTAAGATGAGAATAAAATCAAAGAAATAGAAAACAGACAAAAATCAATAGGAAAACCAATAAAACCAAATTTTTTTCTGGAAAAGATCAATAAAATCCATAAACATCTAGTAGACTGGTCAAGAGAAAAAGAAAGAGGGAGGAAAAAAGATGGCGGAGGAGTAGGGGACCCTATTTCAACCGGTCCCCTGATTTAAGCTAGATATCTACCAAACCATTCTGAACACCCATGAAATCGGCCTGAGATGTAAGAATATATATCTGGATCTCTACAAACAGAATATCTCCAATGGGCTCAAGGTATGAAGTGGGGAGCCGTGATTCTGCGCACAGATATCAGGAGATAAACAGAAGAGAGAGGGAACCACCATAAACTGGTGCTGGGAAGGTGATATAACACCAGAGTGCAAAAGTGTCCCGGCTAGGGACCGGGCAGACTTGCAGACCAGTAGTGGCAGGGAAAGGACTTTAATGCAGCCCCCAGACAGGATCCAGGAGTTGTGGGTGAACACGTGCAAACCAGGGGCAGCCTCAGTTTTAGAAGCACAAAGGACAGAGACACGCCCACCCCTGGGTTCCACTGCTAGGAGCATTGCTGTGTGGCGCACAACTGGAGAGGATGTGGTTTTTAGCAGCACAGACAGAAACGGAGACAGTGTGGCCGGGAGACCTCAGTGAAGAGCAGACTGCTATCTCTCTGCTCTGAAACAGAGGTGTGGATGCAGTCCATTCTGCTCTGAATCTCAGAAGAGATGCAGAAAGTCGCCAGGGAAAGCTGCCGGAGAACAAAAGCCCCCCCCCAAAAAAAAACTGGTTTTCACTGAACCCACCCCCATGACAGGGGCAGGGCAACTCTGCCCAAGCAGGGTTGCCTGAGTAACAGTGTGGCAGGCCCCTCCCCCCAGAATACAGGATGGAAGAACAAGAGGACGACAAACCTAAGGATCCTATAAAACCGATGCATCTTGCTTGGGTTGTGGTTAATACTTTGGACTTGTACAAAGGGACTCTGTTGACTCCCTCAACAGAATGACTAAGAGAAGGAACACCCAACAAATAAAAGAATCAGAGACTGTGGCCTCTGCCACAGACCTAATGGAAATGGATATAAGCAAAATGTCAGAAATAGACTTCAGAGTAACAATTACGAAGTCAATATCTAGGCTTGAGAAAAATATTAGTGACAGTATAGAATCTCAAAGGGCAGAAATGAGATCTAATAAGGCCGAACTCAAAAATGCTATGAATAAAAAGCAGTCTAAACTGGATACTCTGACCACCAGGATAAACGAGGCAAAGGAATGAATTAGTGAGCTAGAAGATAAGATGATAGAAAAGAAGGAAACCAAGGAGGCCTGGGAAAAACAGATTAAAATCCAAGGGAACAGACTGAGAGAAATTAACTACACTGTGAAATGTTCCACTGTCAGAATTATTGGGATCCCTGAGGGGGTGGAGAGAGAAAGAGAGGTCTAGAAATTATATTTCAGTAAATCATAGCTGAGAACTTCCCTAATCTGGGGAAGGAAACAAGCATTTGTGTCCAAGAGGCAGAGAGGACCCCTCAAGATCAATGAGAACAGACTGACACCAAGACATATAATGGTACAATTCACAAATCTTAGATCCAAGGAAACAATCTTGAAAACAGTGAGTGGGAAGAGATTTCTTACGTACAGAGGGAGGAACATCAGAATAACATCAGACCTGTCCACAGAGACCTGGCAAGCCAGAAAGGGCTGGAAAGACATATTCAGGGTACTAAATGAGAAAAACATTCAGCCAAGGTTACTTTATCCAGGAAGGCTCTCATTCAGAATGGATGGAGAGACAAGGAGCTTCCAAGACTGGCAGAAACTGAAAGAATATGTGACCACCAAACTGGCCCTGCAAGAAATATTAAGGGGGGGGTTCAATAAAAGAAGAAAGATCGCAAGAGTAATACAGACCAGAAATTTACAGAAACAATCTATAGAAACAAGGACTTCACAGGCAACATGATGGTGATAAAATCATATCTTCCAATAATCACTCTCAATGTGAACAGCCTAAATGCTCCCATAAAATGCCACAGGGTTGCAGACTGGACAAAAAGACATGACCCATCCAAGTGCTGTCTACAAGAGACCCATATTGAACCTGAAGATACATCCAGACTGAAAGTGAGGTGATGGGGAACCATTTTTCATGCCAACAAACCTCAAAAGAAAGCTGGGGTAGCAATTCTCATATAAGACAAATTAGACTTTAAGCTAAAGACCATAGTAAGAGATACAGAAGGACACTATATCATTCTTAAACTGTCTATCCAACAAGAATATCTAACAATTGTAAATATCTATGCCCCAAACATGGGAGCAGCCAACTACATAACCAACTGTTAACCAAAATAAAGAAACATATTGATAATAATACTTTAATAGTAGGAGACCTCAACACTCCAGTCTCAGCAATAGACAAATTATCTAAGCAGAAGATCAACAAAGAAACAGAGCTTTGAATGACACACTGGACCAGATGGACTTCATAGATATATACAGAACATTCCACCCTAAAACAACAGAACACTCATTCTTCTCAAATGCATATGGAACTTTCTCCAGAATAGACCACATACTGGGTCACAAATCAGGTCTCAACCGATACCGAAAGATTATTCCCTGCATATTCTCAGACCACAATGCTTTGAAACTGGAACTCAATCAAAAGAAAAAATTTGGAAGGAATTCAAACACTTGAAGGCTAAAGACCATCCTGCTTAAGAATGTTTGGGTCAACTAGGAAATTAAAGAACTTAAACAATTCATGAAAACCAATGAGAATGAAAACACATCAGTCCAAAACCTAGGGGATACTGCAAAGGCGGTCCTAAGGGGAAAATACATAGCCATCCAAGCCTCACTCAGAAGTACAGAAAAATCCCAAATACACAAGCTAACTTTACACCTTAAAGAACTGGAGAAAGAACAACAAATAAAGCCTAAGCCAAGCAGGAGAAGAGAAATAATTAAGATTGGAGCAGAGATCAGTGGATTAGAAAACAGAAATACAGTAGAGAAGATCAACAAAACTAGAAGCTGATTCTTCAAAAGAATTAATAAGATTGATAAACCACTGGCCAGACTTATCCAAAAAAGAGAAAGGACTCAAATTAATAAAATTATGAATAAAAGGGGAGAGATCACAACTAACACCAAGGAAATAGAAACAATTGTTAGAAATTATCAATAACTATATGCCAATAAATTAAGCAACCAGGAAGAAATGGATGCCTTCCTAGAAACCTATAAACTACCAAGACTGAAACAGGAAGAAATTGACAATCTGAATAGATCAATAACCAGTAACAAGACTGAAGCAGTGATCAAAAACCTCCCAAAAAACAAGAGTCCAGGGCCTGATGGATTCCCTGGGGAATTCTACCAAACAGTTAAAGAAGAAATAGTACCTATTCTCCTGGAGCTGTTTCAAAAAATAGACACAGAAGGAAAACGACAAAATGCATTCTATGAGGCCAGTATTACCTTGATCCCAAAACCAGGCAAAGCCCCAACAAAAAGGAGAATTACAGACCAATATCCCTCATGAATATGGATGCCAAAATTCTCAACAAGATCCTAGCTATTAGGTCCCAACAGTACATTAAAAGGACTACACATCACAACCAGGTGAGATTTATTCCTGGGATGCAAGGGTGGTTCAATATTCGCAAATCAATCCGTGTGGTAGAACACATAAGAAAAGAGACAAGAACCATAGGATCCTCTCAATTGATGCAGAAAAAGCATTTGACAAAATACAGCATCCTTTCCTGATTAAAACTCTTCAGAATGTAGGGATAGAGGGAACATTTATCAATTTCATAAAAACCATCTATGAAAAGCCCACGGCAAATATCATTCTCAATGGGAAAAGCTGAGAGCCTTTCCCTTAAGATAGGAACATGACAAGATGCCCACTCTCGCCACCATTGTTCAACATAGTACTAGAAGTCCTAGCATCAGCAATCAGACAACAAAAAGAAATGGTGTTCAAATTGGCAAAGAGGAAGTCAAACTCTCTCTCTTCACAGATGATGTGATACTTTATGTGGAAAACCCAAAAGACTCCACCCCAAATTACTAGAACTCATACAGCAATTCAATAATGTGGCAGGATACAAAATCAATGCACAGAAATCAGTTGCTTTCCTATACACTAACAACGTAACAGTAGAAATAGAAATTAGGGAATCGATTCCATTTACAATAGCACCAAAAACCATAAGATACCTTGGAATAAACCTAACCAAAGAGGTAAAGGATCTATACTCTAGAAACCACAGAACACTTATGAAAGAAATTGAAGACACAAAAAGATGAAAAAACATTCCAGGCTCATGGATTGGAAGAATAGACATTATTAAAATATCTATTCTGCCCAGAGCAATCTATACTTTCAATGCCATCCCAATCAAAATACCAATGGCATTTTTCAAAGTGCTGGAAAAAAACAATCCAAAAATTTGTATGGAACCAGAAAAGACCCCAAATCACCAAGGAAATGTTTAAAAAGAAAAACAAAGCTGGGGGCATCATGTTGCCAGATTTCAAGCTATATTACAAAGCTGTGACCACCAAGACAGCATGGTACTGGCACAAAAACAGACACATAGATCAATGGAACAGAACTGAGAGGCCAGATACGGCCCCTCAACTCTATGGTCAAGTAATCTTCAACAAAGCAGGAAAAAATATCCAATGGAAAAAGACAGTCTCTTCAATAAATGGTGCTGGGAAAAACTGGACAGCTATATACAGAAGAATGAAAATCAACCATTCTCTTACACTATACACAAAGATAAACTCTAAATGGATGAAAGACCTCAATGTGAGACAAGAAACCATCAAAATCCTAGAGGAGAACATAGGCAGTAAACTCTTCGACATCGGCACGTATTGCAAGCAGCACTGGGTGTTATACGCAAACAATGAATCATGGAACACTACTTCAAAAACTAATTAAGTACTGTATGAAGACTAACATAATAAAAAAGGGGGGGGGGGCACCTGGGTGGCTCAGTCATTAAGCGTCTGCCTTCAGCTCAGGTCATGATCCCAGGGGCCTGGTATCAAGCCCTGCATCAGGCTCCCTGCTCAGCGGGAAGCCTACTTCTCCCTCTCCCTCTCCCCCAGCTTGTATTCCTTCTCTCGCTGTCTCTCTGTCAAATAAATAAAATCTTTTAAAAGAGAGAGAGAGAGGAAAAAGAAAGACACAAATCACCAAAATCAGGGATAAATAAAGAGACTTCACTACAAATCCTACAGACATAAAATGATAACAGAATATTATGAACAACTCTATTGCCAATGCATTCAACCATTTAGGAAAAAAGATGCATTTCATGAAAGACAGAAATTACCAAAATTGCCTCAGGAAGAAATAGTAACTCTAAACAGCTACATAATTATCAAATAAAATTTCATAATTAAATATATTACTTCAAAGAAAATTCCATTTCCAGATTATTTCACTGGTGAATTCTATCAAACATTTAAAAACAAATAATACCAATTTGATACAAACTCTTCTGAAAATTTAGAATGAGAGAATGCTTCTCAATTCATGTTATAAGACCAGCATTACCTTGAGAGCAAACTAGACAAAGAACATTACAAAAAAAAGAAAACTAGAGCCCATTCTTCAGAAAAATTTTAGCAAATTGAATTCACTAATATATAAAAAGGATAATACATCATGACCAAGGGGGGTTTATTTCAGAAATGCAAAGTTAGCTTAACTTTCAAAAATCAATCAGTGTAATTCAACATATTAACAGACTAAAAATAAAATACCATATGACCATGTCAAAATATGCAGAAAAAGGGGTGCCTGGGTGGCCCAGTTGGTTGAGTGTCTGCCTTGGGCTCAGGTCATGATCTTGAGGTCCTGGGATCAAGTTCTACATTGGGCTCCCTGCTCAGTATGGAGTCTGCTTCTCCCTCTCCCTCTGCTCCTTTTCCCCACTCATTTTTATGCTCTCTCTCTCAAATAAAAAATCTTCTTAAAAACATGTAGAAAAAGCCTGAGAAAATTCAACATTCATTCATGACACAATTTTCAACAGATTAGCAGAATGAACTTCTTTAATCTGATAAAAAAAAATATCTAACATCATACTTAAGGTTCAATAATTGGAAAAAGGGCAAGGATGTCCACTCTCATCATATGTATACAAAATTGTACTGGAGGTACTAGCCGGTACAGTAAGGCAATAAAAAGCAAAAGCATATAGATAGGAAGAAGCAAAAATGTCTTTAGCTACAGATGACATAATCACTAACACAGAAAATCCTAAGGAATGTATAAAAATGCTACTGGAACTAGTAAGTGAGTTTATCAAAGTTTGGGATACAAGTCCATTAGACAAAAATCTCCATCATTATCTTTCTCCTGCCACACTGTATCTGGAGGGCCTGACCATACCACACTCATACCTCCTTTTTGGATCCTAGGTAGTATAGATGGGTACTGCTAGGGGTCCTTCCTTGGGGCCATCTACCTGCTGTCCTGCTAGGTAACCTGCCTTCACTCCCATGCACCAAACACCATCTCCTGAGTCCCCCAAAGCAGATGCAGACCTCAGCAAAGCAGATTTCCTCAGTCAGTAGTGCTAGCAATACCAGACCAGTGCTCCATGCCAGTCTGGCCTTTTGTAAACGGTGGCCACCTATTACTGGCCAGAGCTGCCTGGCGTTAGCCTCTCCTGTGTCCATTTTGTAGGAACTGTAGCCTCCAAGTTAACGGAGAAGCCCGTGTGTGGTAATAATAAATACTGCAGGCACCAGTCTAGGAGTATGAGTTCTACTGACATTTCAGGTACTCCCAGAATAGGAAAGAGGCTTCTGAGGTTGGAGAGAGTCCACTGGCCAATATGGAGCTAGGGAACTTCTAGAGTACAAGTCCTCCTTTTTCACTGTCCCTCTTGAATTTTCACCTTATGGTGAGTCAAACCCATTAAAACCCACTGAAAGCCCACCTGTCTTGGGCATCCATAAGACTGCTTTTCTTAATAAAAATGAGAGCTAACCATGATTAATACTTGCTTTGTGCTAGATACCTTTCAAAATATCTATTAACTCATTTTCCCTAGTTTTAAGTATCATCATTTTATAGACCTAAAAAAGCTCAGCCACACAGAGCTGTTATTATTCAGACCATAAACAGGAGAAGTGCTAGGATTCCTAGTTCAGTCAGCCCAAAAAACAAACAAACAAACAAACAAAAACACATACTTTTAACTGACACATATAACATGCAGTCTGGCAAGAATTAGTTTTGACTTAAGTAAACATGATAATCTAATAAACTATATTTGTAATTTAGCTGATAAACAGAATATACAAAAGTCCCAGATATTATAAGAACTAGAAATTTTTTAATGTAATAGTTGTTAATTTAGTATAGGTGGAGAGAGGACTGAGCACTATGAACAATGCTGTTGGTGAGAAGAGAAATTCTCTACTTATTGAGACTGGGTCATTTAATGACTATCAGTTTACTTGGAAAGTCACTGGAAAAAAAACTGATACATTTGACAAATCATAAATTAGGGAGAGGCTTCTTTTAATAGGCACATCAAGCAAGTAACACAGCAATACTTTTTAAAAATTAAAAAATGATTTGGAAATTATTAGAATGATTAGATAATTTGTATTACAGTTTATATCTCTTGGTTAGCATTTTATAAGAGAATAATGTTTACTTTGTAGGATACATTTTTGCCATAGAATATATTTTCAACTTTTAATTACATAATGATTTATACATTTACTATATATTTCCATACCAGTGATTACATAATTTTACTACAACTCCTAGACAACATCTATTAAAATTTTTAATATATGTAGCTGTAGGCCCATCAGTTCCAAAACTAATAATTTACAGAAATAAAATCACTAACATTAGCATTGTTCATAGTGCAGAAAACTGGAAACAAAGAGAATTCACATTATATATGTTAAGATTGAGTAGGTTATGCCAGCAATCATAGACAATCCCAAACTCTCAGGGGTTTAACACTACTAAGTCTTACTTCTTATTCATGTTACATGACCACGATGGGTAAATGGGGAAATTTTATTCTATGTAATTTTCACTTACATAGAATGACAGGAGTTTCATCAACTGTAACATCTCAAATTGCTGCAGCAAGAGAAAGAGTGTGATAGAAGGTCTCACACTACTAATCAAATACCCTGGCACAAGTAATTAATGCACAACAGTTCTACCTAAACTTATTGGCCAGAACTTATCATATAGGCTCACCAAGATGGGAATGGAAATCTAATCTTTTCACATGCCCAGAAGGAGAGATACTAAGTAAATTAAGACTCTGAAAAGTATATATTATTATCATCCAATTTTCATAAATTAACCATGACCAGAGAATCCTGTGTGCATACATGCATATGTAAAAATATGTAATTAAATACATTATATTTATTATCTACATCTATCTGTCATTGAAAAAAATAGAAAAGATTTTTTTTCCCCTATGAGGGGGGGATTTGGAGAGGGGGCCCTGATGCATGTAGAGAGGGGAAGAAAGAGGGGAAGAACAAAAGCAAAAGGGAAAAAAAGGGGACACTAAGATCTTATATGGTTATATTTACGCACTGATGTAAATTATGCATATGCATATAGAAATCAAGTCATTTTTCAAAACTATCTTTTCCTTTTAATTTTGATTGTTTTCATAGGCCTCAAATTAATGATCTGTCAAAATTAAATCTTTTCAGTTTCCTCCAACTCTATGATTTCATAACTTAAATAATATTAAGTCTTATCTGTCTCCTGTTTGTTATTTCCTATTTCTAACCCAGAGCTGACCTGCCACTGATTAAAGTTCTGGATGTACTTCTATAGCCTGTGGACTATTAATTATACTGAATTCAGGTTGCCTGAACTATAAATAATTTATTTCTAACCTTTATATCAACCAAAGCAAGTTGCTCTTTGACATCATGAATTTACATTTACATGAAGTGGGAGACATTTTATTATTGTTAAAGTGACAAAATCATGGATATTTTTCTTAGGCTAGGATTAGATATAATCTAAAAGTCTGGAACTTAAATTTTTAGTCTAAGAAATCTTCCTATCTCCCACCTAGACTATTTCAATAGCTGCAATAGTTTCACCCTGTTCCAATTTACCTTTAATGGGCTTTCTAAAGATTGCTATTTCTTATGCCTTAATTTTCTCTTGTCCTTCTTATACACCTATAACAATTTTTTTTAAAGAGTGAGAGCAAGCATGTGAGGGGGGTGGGGAAGGGTAGAGGAAGAGAGAGAATCTTAAGCAGGCTCCACACCAGGACAGAGCTCGACCGAGGCAGGGCTCAATCTCACAACCCTGAGATCATGACCTGAGCAGAAATCGAGAGTCAGTTGCCCAACTGAGCCACCCAGGCACCCCTATAGTATTCTTATTTATGTCCAAACTCATCTCTTCTAGAAGACCTTTTCAGAAGCCAAGACATGAAATTATCTTTCATGTCTCTGTATCTTACATTTACATACTGTTGAATTACTTACATTATAAGTGATTCATTTGTTTACAGATTTATATTTTATTATGTTCAGTTAGCCACCATATAGTACATCATTAGTTTTTGATGTAGTGTTCAATGATTCATTAGCTGCGTATAACACCCAATGCTCATCCCAACACGTGCCCTCCTTAATACCCATCACCCAGCTACACCATCCATCCTCCCCAACTGAAACCCTCAGTTTGTTTCCCGGAGTCCATAGTCTCTCATGGTTGTGTCTCTCTCTCTGATTCCCCCTGCTGTTCAGTTTTCCCTCCCTTCCCCTATGGTCTTCCGTGCTATTCCTTATGTTTCATATAGGAGTGAAACCATATAATTGTCTTTCTCTGCTTGACTTACTTAACTTAGCGTAATCCCCTCCAGTTCCATCCATGTCAATACAAATGGTGGGTATTTATCCTTTCTGATGGCTGAGTAATATTCCATTGTATATATGTACCACATCTTTATCCATTCATCTGTTAAAGGGCATCTCAGCTTCTTCCAGTTTGGCTATTATGGACATTGCTGCAAGGGGGTCTCTTCAATAAATGGTGCTGGGGAAAACTGGACAGCTATACACAGAAGAATGAAAATCAACCATTCTCTTACACCATACACAAAGATAAACTCTAAATGGATGAAAGACTTCAATGTGAGACAAGAAACCATCAAAATCCTAGAGGAGAACATAGGCAGTAAACTCTTCGACATCGGCCACAGCAACTTCTTTCAAGACACTTCTCCAAAGGCAAGGGAAACAGAAGCGAAAATGAACTTTTGGGACTTCATCAAGATAAAAAGCTTCTGCACAGCAAAGGAAACAGTCAACAGAACAAAAAGGCAACCCACGGAATGGGGGAAGATATTTGCAAATGACAGTACAGATAAAGGGCTTGTATCCAAGATCTATAAAGAACTTTTCAAACTCAACACCCAAAAAACAAATAATCCAGTCAAAAAATGGGCAGAAGACATGAACAGACACTTCTCCAAAGAAGACCTACAAATGGCTAACAGACACATGAAAAAATGTTCAACATCACTAGCCATCAGGGAAATTTAAATCAAAACCACGAGATACCACCTTACACCAGATAGAATGGCAAAAATTAACAAGGCAGGAAACAACAAATGTTGGCGAGGATGTGGAGAAAGGGGAACCCTCTTACACTGTTGGTGGAAATGCAAGCTGGTAAAGCCATTTTGGGAAACAGTATGGAGCTTCCTCAAAAAGTTAAAAATAGAGTTACCCTATGGCCCAGCAATTGCACTACTAGGTATTTAGCCCAAAGATACAGATGTACTGAAAGGAAGAGGCACATACACATTTATATTTGCTACTGGACATCAAATCATTGAGAGCAGAGGTTGTGTATCATATAGATAATCCCAAATCCAACAATTTTCGCTTTCAGGTATTGACACTCAGAAGGATTTGACACAGGGGAATGCTCCCTTCTTGAATCACTTTGTTCTTTAAGCTTCCATGACCCCTTACACTTCACCTGTCTCTCCTTAATCTTTGCAGCAACTCCTCTATTGATTGACTTTTCAACGTTCCAGTATTCCAAGGCTCAGTATCAACTCCTTTATTTTCTATAACTATACACTCAATGTCCATAAAGGGAGTGCATTCAGTCCTATGCTTTAAATGGCATGTATATGCCAATGACTACTAAATAATGACCCTTCTGGAGAACTCCAGATTCATTTGTTCAATGCCCTATCAACAGCTCCACTTAGATATCTAAGATATCTCAACTATTACATAGAACCCCCCCCAAAAAAATATTTCATAGGTCAAAACAGAATTTCAAGACCCAACTTTGCTCCTTCTCTTTTCCTCACCTTATCCTTATTTCAGGCAGTATGTCGGCAAATCTTTTTGGAGCAACCTTGGAAGCCAGTAATTGAGTGAGACAGAACTAAAAGTTGGAAGGAACCAGGTTTCCTGAATCACTGCCTGGAGGAATGCTGCTGGTTCACTAAATAGAAACATTTATGTTGGACTTTAGAGAAGTGAGAAGTTGATGAATGATTAGCCAGAGAAGATAGCATTACCTCAACTAATACACTAGTCTTGTTTTATTTTTAAATGCTTGAAAATATATAGCATCAAATATGAAATATCACATTATCAAGACTAATAATGCTCTAAAAAAATACTTTATCAGGAGACTAATTATAAATTTTCAGTTAAGATATCAGAAGCTGGAAGTCCCAAAACCATATCCAGGTTTATTTATTGTCTATTTCCCTCAGTAAAATGTAAGTCTAGAAGAGAGGGTTTATTTTTCTGTTTTGTTCATTGTCATATCCCCAGTATCTATCTAGAACTGGGCTTGACTCTTAGGGGGCATTCAATAAATATTTGCTTAAATTAATGAATGTTGAATAAACAATGTTAGGAAGCCATACTGGTAAAGCCTTTTTTTCCTACAACTAAAGGCCATTTGTCAATTTTATAAACATATAAAACTGCTTTAGAACTGTGAAACTTCACCAAAATGACCTTAACATTTTAAAAATATCAACATTATGATCAGCTTGTTCAGATGACCTCACAGAATCAATGAAAAGCATTTATTTGCATCCAAAATATTTTAATAATAAAGAATAAAGAGTAAATCCCAATGTGTTCCTAGCATTCAATGGATAATTTTACAAATTTGAAAAATTAGCTAAAACAGTTTTCATAAATACAAGAAAAGGTAAAAACAAAATATAATCATCTTATTATCTGAATAGAATTACAAGTTTTCAGGTAACATGTGGTAATTTAGGCCAAACATAAAAATCATAAAAAACAAATTATGTAAATATAAAAAAGTCTCAATGTCAAAAAATGTTTAGCTATTTCAGAAAATACAACATTCTTAAATTAACTATAAATTTGATATTAGGCTCCTTAATCACACTGATTTTTTGAAATTAAACAAATAGCTTTTCTGCATCCTTTAGTTTTTTTTTCCTATCCATTTTAGCAATTACAGCCCAACGATCTTCCCGAATTTTCCTCATAGCTCCAAACTTCAGTGTAGATCCAGGGGTTGTTAGAGATGAAGGGGTCTGAATACAAAATCAAATCAAATCAAAACAAAATATGTTTAATTTAAAAAGATAAAGTCCAGGTTTTGAAATTTGCTTTCTGAAGTAAAAATTTAAAACTACCTTTTTTGGTGTTCTGACACAAAGATGAGAAGTTGTTGGATTATTATTCCTGTATAATTTTTTCAATGTCTCTTCTTCTGAAACCATGCTCTTAAAGAAAAATACAAAAATATAATTTGGGGTCTGTCATCACTATATTAAAATTTTGTCTACATATCACAGAGAGGAGGAGAAAGATGAGGAAGGGAAGGAAGGAAGAAAGGAGGTGGAGGTGAAAGAAGGGAGAGAGTAGAAAGAAGAAAGAAAAAAGAAGAAAAACTGAAGACAATGACAAAATAAATAATCTGCCAAACAAGGACATAGATTTAGATTCTACCAGCTATATTGTATCATATGAAATACTAATATCTGTATTAAATGAAATACAACATGTATATGAATAGTACTTTTCTACTGAGTTCTACTTCAGTTTCAGAGTCTTTATACTACTACTTTTCCTTCCACTTTCCCCCAGCCTACTCACTCAAACTCACACTTCGGCCGTATAATAAGCATGTACAATCCCATAAAAATTATAATGTTATCAACTATCAATTTATGAGTATTGTAATTCCCCCAAATAATAATAGCTAACACTTATTTAGTACTTTCTTTATGTTAGGCACTGTTTTAAGCACTTTGCATATTTTAATTAGTTTTAATCCTCACAATAATTTTATAAAGTAGGTATACTATTATTATCCCCATTTTAAAGGTGAAGAACTGAGACACAGAAATGTTAAGTACTTTGCCTAAGATTACACAGCTAGTTAAGAGGGAGAGCCAGGATTCAAATCCAGATAGGTTGGCTCTAGAAATCCACTCTCTTAATGAATATGCTATACAGATTTAGTCTGGTAAACAATCAGTTCACATTATCTTTTCCTGTTCACTAATGTCACATTTATAGAGGCTTCATGAATTAAAAAATTCAAACATTTTCGTGAATTTTAAGATTTCAGCAGAACTCAGTAAGTCATAAAAAGCTGCCTTTTCAAATACACTCCCAAGCACTATGTACCTACTGACCAGCTTAAAAAAGAAAAATTATTTTAAAATCTTGTAAACTATCATTAAAATTTTACTCAGTGCATAGTATTCATTAATGACTACCCATATAAAAATAACAAATTAACCCAATTTATTCTTTTTCTTATAATAATATTTTTTATTATATTATGTTAGTCACCATACAGTACATCCCTGGTTTTTGATGTAAAGTTCCATGATTCATTAGTTGCATAAAACACCCAAGCAGAGAAAGACAATTATCATACGGTTTCTCTCATCTATGGAACATAAGAAGTAGGAAGATCGGTAGGAGAAGAAAGGGATAAATTAACCCAATTTAAAACAAAACCATATCTGTCCTTATAACTGCAACATTCATCTTTTCATGTGCTTATTGGCCATTTGTATATCCTCTTTTGAGAAATGTCTATTCAAGTCCTTTGCCCATTTTAAAATTGGGTTGTATGGTTTTTGTTTTTGAGTTATGGGAGTTCTTTATGTATTCCAGACATTTACCCCTTTTCAGATATATGATTTGGAAATATTTTCTGCCATTCTTTAACATTTCTTTCCACTTTCTTAATAGTGTACTTTGATGCACAAAAATTCTTAATTTTGAAGTCAAATTTATCAGTTTTCTCTTTTCTTGCCTGTGCTTTTGGTGTCACACCCATGAGGCCCTTGCTAAATTTGATGTCATGAAAATTTCCCCAATATTTTCTTCTAAGAGTTTCATAGTTCTAGCCCTTAAGTTTTGGTTCTTGATCCATTTTGAGTCAATTTTTATATGTGGTATAAAGTAAGAGTCCAACTTCATTCTTTTGCATGTGTATATCCAATATTCAGTTCTAACACCATTAGTTGGGAAAAAAATGCCCTTTCCCCCTCTGAATGGTCTTGGCACTCTTGTCAAAAATCAATTGACTATATATGTGAGAATTTATTTCTGGGCTCCTTTATTCCTTTGGTCTATATATCTGCCCTTATCCTAGTACTAATTTCTTTAAATTACTAGCTTTGTAGAAAGTTTCAAGGTTGAGAACTGTAAGTCCTCCAACATTACCCTTCTTTTTCAAAATTGTTTCGCTATTTGGGGACCCTTGCAATTCTATATGAATGTTAGTATCAGAGTTTCCATTTCTGCCAAAAAGCTGTTGGAATTTTGATAGAGATTGCACTGAATTTGTGGACTGCTTTGGGTAGTATTGACATCTTTTTTTATTATGCTCAATTAGCCAGCATATAGGACATCTTAACTTATTAAAGACTTAACATTCATAAACACAGAATTTTTTTCTAATTTTTTAGGTCTTCTTTAATTTCCTTCAGCAACGTTTTGTAGTTTTCATTGTATTTCAGTATTTCATCTTCTTGGTTAGATTTGTTCCTAAATATTCAATATGTTTAGATGATACTATATAGGTATTGTTTTCTTAATTTTCCTTAATTCCCTTTTGGATTAATCATTGCTGGTGTATAAAAACATAACCAATATCATGTGTTCTTATACCCTTCCACATTGCTGAAATGTGATTGCTCTTGATGTCCTAATTCTTTAAATGTCTGATCCTCCAAAGAAGAAAAGTGGGGGGGGGGGAGAAAACCAGGTACAGTTCATTTAAATCCTCTGTAAGACGCTTTCAGCCATTGAGGGTTGAAGTAATGGCAGCCAGTTTCTGTGCCTGCACAGTGATGAGAAGCAGCAATGATAATACAGAACACTGAATCCTGATACTCAGAAAAAAAGTCCTCATTGCTCACCCTAGCTACAGCAAGACATGAGCATGGCTGCCTACCACAGGACTATGGATTGGATGATAGGTAGTCACTACCATTCTTAAGGCTGAAATTGATCAAAATTAACTATAATTTACCAAGTTTCAACCCTGGAAGTTGCAAGCTTTCAAATAGTCTCCAGAGTTCCAAAATAGTTACTTCAGACAGTTTCTGTGAGTACAATTGCTGTCTAGGTAGAGAAAGAAATTTGTGGTATTTCCTACTCCACCATCTTCTCTAAGGTCACTCACTCTAGACAATCCATTTTTAAATCTAACTTTTTATAATTATTTGAATGTTCACCAAAATTTAAATGCAACAATAATTACAAAAATAGTAACTTGAAGTAATAACTATAACCAAATAAACAGACTACAAAATGTCTTTTTAGGCAAGTATAAAAAATTGTGCATACTTATATAATACTGTAGTATGTTTACTGTGTTACAAAGTTGTGATGCTCCTTGTAAAAAGGAAATCACGAACCATTCTGAATCTCAGCTAAGAAACTAGCTTAAATTCACACTGCTAGAACAACCCTGGACTGTCTTAATTCCAGAGCTCACAGTCTTTCTACTAATTCTCTGTACATTTTTATATATCTGGACTTCAGTTTGAGCTGGCAGTTATTATGTATAATGACTTATGTAGGCTATGGAGCTAAACTGTGTTCAAATTTTGGCTCCAAGCCTTACTAGCTACGTGATCTTGGGCAAGGTACCTGTGTGACTCAGTTTTCTCATCTGCAAAATGAAAATAGCAACACTGTGTATACTTCTAATATGAGATTATTCTAAAAAATAATCTATATAGTCTTTGCAACAGTGCTTGGTTCACAGTTTTAATCATTAAAATGTTAATCATCATCTATAAGACAAAGAGGTACTTAAGTAAGTATTCTATAAGTTAACTTCAATAATTAGGGTTTTAAGACTTCAGCTACTCATTATTCCAGAACAAATGAAAATAGAGGGTCCCAAAGCAGTAAAAAAGCTTGAAGGATCTCAAAAGTTAAAAGTGGCATAATGAAACAAACTAGTGCCTTTAACTGGAGTTTTGTAATTAAGAATCTTTGGTATATTGCTTCATTTTGTGTGATGAGGTTCGTTTTTAAATTAAATTAATCTAAATTTAATTATTCTCAATAAATCAATATTATGACTTTAGAAAATGCTGGCATGTGTGGATACACTCATGATGAAATAATTAGTAATACAAACTGCTAGGGGTAATATCTTCCATAAACAACTCATCTTTAATACATTAACTCTTTAAGAATGATAAAAATGTTATACTTGCATGGTTCACTGGGTGTTACACACAAGTAATGAATCATGGAACATCAAAAACTAGGGATGTACTGTATGGTGACTAACATAACATAATAAAAAATTATTATAAAAAATGTTATACATGTCAACCAATACCTTGATATAGATTTCAAGCAATAAGTGGTATAAAATAAGGAACATGTATAATACACAAAATCAAGAGGGGCCCTAAATAACAAATTTGGCCATAGCAAGATTCACCTAACCTTTCTAAAAACAAAAGAAAGAAAGAAAGAAGAAAGAAAGAAAGAAAGAAAGAAAGAAAGGAAGAAAGAAAGAAAGAAAAGAAAGAAAAGAAAGAAAAGAAAAGAACAGAAAAAAGAAAAGGAAGAAAAGAAAGAAAAGAAAGAAAGGAAGAAAGGTGGGGGGGGAGAGGGGGGAAAACAGTATGTGGTAAAAACTCCTTTATAACACTCTGTTGGAAAACAAGATGGTTTAATCATCTCATATGCCAACCATGTAACATCAAGTATTTCAAAATGCCATGTTTTCTGAAGTCAGATTATGTAAACCCTGTTTCTCCAAAATGCTGCAAAAGCATAAGGTTCTGTGAAATATGGAGTTCTATATTTTAGTATTGCAATGGTAGATACTATGTGTATATATTATACATATACATCAAAAATGTGCAAAAATAATAAATACAAGTAATAAATATTGATTTGTAGTATTTTTACCAAAAGATCAGTCGTTTCTGAGCTATCTGAATTAATATCAAACTCAAAGACCATTTTTCTCTTTTTATTACTTTCTTCCGTGGGTACATTCTTGCTTTCTCTTTGCTGAATTTTTAGTTTCGTTGGTGTCTTCACAGTATATGCCTATCCAAAAAGAAAAACAACATATTATCCCAACAAAAAATTCTATATTATTGATAAACTTTAGTAATCAATCTTTAGTAATCTTTAGTAATCAATAACTCTCCATTATTAGTGGGATGTATATAGAGATTTTTTAATAAGAATTTCATTCAGATATTTTTGATACTAAAACTTCTTTCTTCAAACGATTTATAATAGCGGACTTTTTCTTTACCCTTCCCTTCAACTTACTGAAGAAAATAATGGCAGGAGAGAGGGGGTAGAGACCCTCTCCAGCTTCAGTAGTCAACAATGTTAAGTAAAGAGGGACTTTTGGGGTGCCCGAGTGGCTCAGTCATTAAGTGTCTGCTTTCGGCTCAGGTCATGATCCCAGGGTCTCAGGATCGAGCCCCGCATTGGGCTCCCTGCTCAGCAGGAAGCCTGCTTCTCCCTCTCCCACTCCCTCTGCCTATGTTCCCTCTCTCACTGTCTCTCTCTCTGCCAAATAAATAAAATCTGAAAGAAAGAAAGAAAGAAAGAAAGAAAGAAAGAAAGAAAGAAAGAAAGAAAGAAAGAAAGAAAAAAAGAGATTTAATTTTTCTAACAATAATTAAGACCAAAGAAGTGATGTGAGCTCTGCTCTTTCTACAAAAATCCTTACTGATTTATGAGAAAAGGGTATGCTTATATTTTGTTCCTAAGGTAATTCACATTAGTCAATGTTTAGTATTCCATATTATCCTGTAAGTTTTATGATTTTTTTAAAGTATCTTTAAAAAGTTAGGTCAGTGACATCAGAAAAAATGACAGAGTAAGGTATCCCAAAAATTTGTTCTTCTATAAAGAAATAAAAATACTGGTAAAATGGTTAAAGTCAGCTTTTTCAGAACTCTGGAAATTAATCAAAAGCTTGCCACAAACTGTAGTGCTCTCTCTTTTTTTTTTTAATGGCTGAACCTCTGTAAGAACAGCAAGCTTTGTGGTGTTTTAACTTTTCTTCATCCCTATTCTCTATGTTACCCTTAAAAAAAATAACATCCCATGGTCTTTATCCAGCCTGAGAGCCACTAGACAGAGCAAAATAGAATTGAGAGCTCTTTCAAAGCTTTATTCCCAAAACGTTGTCATTACTTTAACTTCTCTGAAAGACCTCACTTACAAGGCTGTCTGTATTTAACCTGACTTAGAGCTCATTCAGTACAAAAAGCTTTCTCCTTGGTGTGAAGTACAGCACAGCATTTGTCAAAACAATTATAGGCAAGTGTTTTAACTTTGCAGTTCCATGAGGCAATGATTTTAACAGAGCAAATGATAGACAAATAAAAAACTTCAAAAGAACAGACAGGAAATGACATCCACAGGGGCTTTGTAAAGTTCTGACATTAATGGAAAAATGAAATAAAATCTAAATTTAACGGTAATGTACCAATGTATGTTTCCTAGTTTTGACAAATGTGCATGGTAATGTAAGATATTAACAATGTGGAAAACTGGGTGATATATCTATAAAGGAATTTTCTGTACTACCTTGCAACTTTTCTATAAATCTAAAATTATGGTAAAACAATGTTTTTTTTTTAAAGTAAGGTCACCACAACCATGAGAATGGCTAAAATCAAAAAGAAAAAAAATAACGTGGTGGCAAGGATGTGGAGCAACTAGACCTCTCATTCACTGCTGATTAGGATGTAAATTGACATCATGATTTTTTTTGAAAAACATGACTGGCAGTGTGATAAGAAACAAGAAATATATATTTAGTCTGTCCCTGGTTCCTGACACAGAACTTCTAAAATCCATGTAATTTCCTGAGTGACAGGGGTGGTCAGAGCATCTTTTGGTACAATATTCAGTCTTTGTCCCCCAGTAATGTGATTGGAGTCTTTCCTTATTCAAAATAAGGAAAGACTGGACCAGAGTTAATGCTAATGAAATAACTGGCAGTAAGGGGCTCCTAGATAACTTTAGGATTGTGGCTGGTCACCAGAAAAACCAAGGCCTGATTAGAAGTTTGTAACATTTCAGCTATAGCCCTTGACCTGGGAGGGGAGAGGGTTTGGAGATTGAGTTAAACACCAATGGCCAATGATTTAACCAGTCATGCTAGGGAATGAAACCTCCATAAAAACCTCTAAATGATGGGGTTCTGAGAGTTCCCATGTTGGCAAACACATAGAGGTACTGGAAGGGTGGCACTCCTGAAGAGGGCATGGAAGTTCTGTACCCCTTCCCTCATACCTTGCCCAATTCATCTTTTCCATTTGGCTGTTCTTGAGTTGTACCCTTTATAATAAACTGGTAATAGTAAGTAAAGGAATCTTCTGAGTTCTGAGAATCATTCTAGCAAATTAGCAAACCTGAGGAGGGGAGTTATGGGAACCCCCAATTTAGAGCTTGTTGGTCAACAGGGGCAAACCAGGATTGTAACTAGTGTCTGAAGTAGAAGCAGTCTTGTAGGACTGAGCCCTTAACCTGTGGGGTCTACATTAACTCCAGGTAGTGTCAGAATTTAATCAAGTTATTGGAAAACCAGTTGGTGTCTAGAGATCAGAACTGGCATGGGGGGGAAACACCCACATGTTTTGTATCACAGTAAGAAACAGCTCAGGCAGTATCTACTAAGATGGAACATATTATGCATAACCCTATAACCCAACAAATTCATTCCTAAAGACATACCCAACCAAAATGCATCCAGGTCAAATACCAGAATTTTTATAGCAAGACTATGCATAAAAGCCCAGTCTGGAAACTACCCAAAAGTCCACTAAACAATACAATAGATAAATTAACTGTGGTAAATCACACAATGGAATACTATATAGAAACATAAACAGAGAATCTACAACTTCAAGCAACAATACGGATGAGTCCTACAAACATATTAAGTGAAAAAAGTCAAAATAAAAATAATGATTCCATTTATAGAAAATGCAAAAACAGGGAAAAAAGAAAATACAGAAACAGGTATACCTAATATTAGAGTTGAAACAGTATTTTGCCTTGGGGGAGAAGCCAGTGACTAAAGGGGGGAGCACGAAAATCTTCAGAGGTGATAGTAACATTCTGTGCTTTAATCTGAGTGCTGGTTATAGAGTCATGTTTAGTTTGTAAAGAATCATCAAGTTGGGGGCGCCTGGGTGGCATAGTGGTTAAGCGTCTGCCTTTGGCTCAGGGCGTGATCCCGGCATTATGGGATCGAGCCCCACATTAAGCTCTTCCGCTATGAGCCTGCTTCTTCCTCTCCCATTTCCCCTGCTTGTGTTCCTTCTCTCGCTGGCTGTCTCTATCTCTGTCGAATACATAAATAAAATCTTTAAAAAAAAAATCATCAAGTTGCATAATTAAGATCTGTGTATTTTTCTTGCATATATTTCAATATAAAGTTTTTTTTTAGTAAGGTCATTCTATATAAAGATCACTTCATATTCTGAATAATA